>NC_059379.1:24089879-24689879 GCF_019703515.2 Myxocyprinus asiaticus
TGAAGCCTCCACACGTGCTGTGTCTCCGTGGCGACGCGCTCAACAAGCCACGTGATAAGATGCGCAGGTTGATGGTCTCAGACACGGAGGCAACCTGGATTGAGGCGAATCACTACGCGACCACAAGGACTTAAAAGCGCACTGGGAATAAATAAATAAATAAAATAAAGCTCTTTAATACACAATATAAATCTTCAAATTTTAAATAAGAGTTTCTCATATACCTTTCACTATATAAAAAAAAAAAAAAAAAAAAAAATCACAAACAAATAAGCCTTCATAAATAGTGGACTACATTTAGGCTGATCAGGTGTAGAACAAGCAATAGAACTGAACAGAACCTGTCCTGAAAAAATGTGTTTGTCTTGATTATTATAATCAAATTTTAACTTTTAAAAAATATACAAATACTTCTTTTAATCATTTAATATTATCTCTTGATAACATTTAATATTATCTATGAATCTCTATTTGTTTATATTATACTGATATGAGCTGTCAATGTTTGAAATAATGTGTGCAATTTACACGTAATAACATTAAGTTTACATTAATTTGTATAAAAAGCGCTATAATACTACTGTCAATTTAAGAGTTTAACGCAAATCTCAGTCTCGCACAGGTGTTGCAGTTAGTTTATTAATGAGAGAAAAGTCTGGGTTTTTAGCTCATCAATGCTATTTGTAATCAAAATTAATTTACTTTTTTATCTGACTGTAAAGAACAGAAAGGATATTAAAAGAAACATTTTTCAATAAAAGTGGAGTGCGGGATATCATCTTTGATGTATATATATTACATGGAAGAAATGGTCCGCTTTAATCTCAAGCATTTTGTAACAAAAGGCGATTTTTTCCAGGTTTTCCAGTACTTACATTTTTAAGAGCTAAATTCAAGCACTTCAAGGACCTTGTGCAAACCCTGTAAACAGTGTAAAAAAAAACTGCAGCAGAGGTAAAATCAAGCGATATAGAGATTATGATGTTTGACGGGTCATTTCATTTATGAAACAGGACAGAAAACAATGTTTCAAATTTAGAAATATTCTATATGGTTCGTAATTTTTTGGTTTGCGATATTTCGAAATTCAGTATATTGTCCCATTCCTACTAATGGCACAACTAGTTTCTGAGGGACAGGGGCCTTGGAATATTGTCATGGACAACAACAGGCCTTGGAGTCAAAAAGGTTGAGAACCACTGACCTAGGACTTGACACAATCTAAAACCAAGACATTACCCCTCAAGTTGGTGTGTCTCACCTCCAGGAGCTTTGCAAGAGGTGATGCCCCAGGTAATGGTTTTCACTCCACACACAAGGGTCTTCACCAGACTCCGACAGTCCGACACCTGGAAAGTCTGTTTGTCCTCCTTCTCCCCAGGTCTGTCAAAGGGTGTGGCTGGAGGTGGTGCGGGGGTGACAGGTGTTAGGGGTGCAGGTGGAGGTAAGGCGGGTGTTGCTACAGTGGGGGTAACTGGAACTCCCGGTAACACTCCCGGGTCCACCACACCCATTTCTGATTGGGGTTTACACTTCTTAAAGATAGACACCAGTTGGTAACGAGCGATGGTGTGGAATTTCAACACAAAAACCTGTTGAGAATAAGGAAGACATTTTTATTACTCACATCAGAAGAAATTCATGGTACATTAAAAAACAAGCATTTACAGTGATCTTAGCTAATACTTCCAATCGATCAAATCTTCTAGGTACTTTTGTTACCACTGTGGTTGTTATGATTTGTAACTGAGTTTACATCAGGTAATATGTAGCTTGTCTCACCTCCAGCATCCTCATGAGGATGTCTCTCCCATTGCCGTTCTCTTGTTCGCTCTTTGAGCGGATACAGTCCACAAGGTTTAGCAACAGCTTACAGGACATGGTCTGGATACTGCTGGGCAGGGACTCATCGTCAATATTCTTAGCGAACAGTTGCACAGCCAGAGAGAGGTCTGTCAACGGCAGATTCTGTCTGACATGGTGCACTAAGTCTGCTAGCGTGCTGTAAGCCAGGGGCCTGAAACACCATCGACAGAAGGAACAAAAGACTTAGTTAAACTAATGAATTGATCCTGACTAGGATTGTGGTGTAGAAAAATGAAGCCAGAAATTGATCGTACACATCCCTCAAAGAGCAAATAACTCTTGACCATGGATGAGCATAATATCATGGGTCAATATTTGAGGGTTTTTAGTTGAGGTTTTGAAGTAAAGATTCAGAAAAATGACACTAATGACATTGACAGATCGCAAGTCCTGCCAAATTTGCCTGCTGAAGGCTGACGGCTGAGCCGTGGATGAAAGAGGTATGGGTTTGGCAGGCATATGACATCTGGGGCAGGGAGACAGACAGTGGGAAGGATAGCCAGGCAGGATAGCCTGATGGGCTGCCCAGTGGGGCATCTCAGCTTAGTAACGCACCATTAAGTATCATTTTTGATATGTTGCACTTGATGGAACCCAACTTTTCTTTCCCAATTGCTTTTCAACTGAAACTTGGGAGGAAAGATATTGCAACCTACAGCAGCACGAGGTGCATCGAGATGGAATGACAATAAAACTTACATCTAAATGTGCGCCCTGCCAATCAATGGATGGCAGCTTGCTAATACTGGACAACGCTATAGTATAAAGGTCTAGGAATCCATCACAGATTTAGTTACACCTGTCTGAGCTCCAAAGCATGAGCAGAGAGGGGGTTAATCTGTGTTCTTACCGTAGTGTCTCTTTTGCTGTGTATCCTGAGCCAATGAGTATCGACTCATCGAAAAGCTTGTCGATGCATGGAATGAATTCTGTAACACAAACAGACTTAATATCAGATGCCATCACTGACTCTGAAGCCCACCAACACAACTAAAGGCCCTATGAACCATGAGATACATCAATGCCAGTTCTCAACAGTGAGTTTCCCATTGATTAATTTAACCTTCTCCACAGGACTAATGATTTAGCAGAGTATATCAGATTCCTCTCTCAAATGCTATTGACTGAGAGGTGGAGCTCAAAGGGAATGCAGCAGTTACATCGAAGCGGTACCCCATGAAGCTTAGCGGTGCAATTAACACCAGATGTGAGCGCTTCTACAATAGTGAACACTTTGCATATCTTAGTTGGCAGTATCTGCCAACAATCTGCTATGTGTTTAGCGGTGGCACCAGAGGATGACTCACGGCTGCGTAGATCTGTGGTGAGGATGTGCTTGGCAGCGATAAGCAGCTCTTTTCGCAGGTGAGCCGTCTCAGGGGGGCAGTTAGACAGCAGCTGCAACATCCCCTTCACCATCTGCTGGGAGTATTTCCCAACTAAGTCCTGAGACACACACAAATCACAATGCTACATTAGTCATTGGTTGAGTATTTAAGAAATAGTTCACCAAAAAAAATCTGTCATTATTCACTCATTTTAGTGTCACTTCAAACTCAAATAACCGCCTCTCTTATGTGGACCACAATAGGAGAAATGAAACATTTTCACAATGTTCACCATATAATAAGAGTGCATGGGAACTCTACTCAACATACAAAGTGATTGTATAACTTCAGAAGGCTTATAATATAGTCACAAATTAGTTTGACTACTTTTACTGTGGTATTATGGAGTCTTTTTGTCCTTGAATGGAGTCACCAATCACTTTCTTTATTTATCAAAAAGCAGTGTGAAGATTCTTCAAATTTCTGCTTTTGCACTACCCAGACAAAATAAAGTCATACAGGTTTGGAGTGAAATTAGGCTGGGTTAGTAATTACAGAATTTTCATTTTTAGGTGAACTATTCCTTTAACAAGAAAAATGTAAATACGTTTAATTAAAAGATGGGTGATCTATATTTGTCAGAAGGCGGTAACTGTACCTGGTAGATGCGAATAATGTAAGCGAGAAACGACAAGGTCTTAATCTGAGCGGCAATGAAATCTGCATAAAGCTCCTTGTTGAACAGCTTGTGTTGCCTGTCGCGGATATAAAAGTGGAAAAGCTTTAAATGTCACTAGTGTTAAATTGCATCTATGAAATCCATTTCAGTGCATTAGCGGTGATGTAACACCACACACACAACTCAACAAGACGCAAGAGTTCACTGACCGAGCTTGTGGAGACACCTGCAGCATGATGGTGTTCATGATCAGAGGCACGAACTCTGACACCACGTTATGAATGTTCAGTTTGTACAGCTAGGAAAGACATCACATGGAAAAGCAATAAGTGTATCGAATAACAGTGGGGAAAATGACTAAGCAAAGAGCCATGCTTGACAAGTAATTACTGTTGCAGAAAGATTACACCAACTATAGCATGCTTTCATTGATAAAAACTCATTTCATTTGAACAGAATTTCAGGGTTTTACTCAAAAGACAAATTTCTACATCCAGTAAATCTGCCACTATGTCTAAGTAAATCATGATCTAATGATTTCTTGGAATCATTAATAACTTCTTACTGCAAAACATGATTTACACCTGCAATAACGCAAATAATGAAATTAGAGGTAGACTGATATATCGGTTTTACCGATTAATCGGTGCCGATAGTTGCTTTTTGGAACTATCATTAACAGCAAAAATCTATGCTGATAGTTTTTTCATAATTTTGTAAATTTCAAAATAGTGTATTTCAGGCTCGTTAATACTTAAGTCCCACGGTATGCAATACATCTAAAAACATTCTAATTATTAGTGGGATTTTGGTTTAACAATAAACTGCATCTGGAATTTTTTTCATTTTTGACTCTTTGTCCGTGTCCTTCATAGTAAAAAAGGAATAAGAAAATTTTTGACATTCTATGAATTGATTTTTAAAAACTTTTAGCCGATGAATTGGTTATCGGCCATTCCCATCACCTTAAATATCGGTATCGGCAAAATCCACTATAGGTCGACCTCTAAATAAAATGTCAAAATAATGCACAATTTTTGCCTTAAAACATTAAAATTGATTTCCTTTAAACTTCAAGCTTTTAATAACAGACAGAAAAGAAAAAAAACATTCATCAGGCCAATCATTTTGATAGTGTAAGGTCTAAAGAGAAAACACTGGATGTATCAACAATTAATAGCTCAAATGTAAAACAGGGTAATTAGGGTTTTAAAATGACTGTAGATACCCTTTAAAACCGAGCCAAATGTCTAACCGATGAGCCATGTCCTTTCAAAAAGAAGATGGCTGGCATTTAATCAATATTGAATGAATGTTTTTATGAGTCCTCACCTGATACATGAGCACTACGATGATGGGCAGCTCTGCCAACACTTTGAGTGACAGTGACCCCCTGGGGATTATTGTATGCTGGAGGACACAGAGCAGATGACTTAAACAGACCAGTCAGAGACCAAACCAACTGTCACCATATAACTAATGAAATACACGTTTAATTCAAAGTATTTTTTCATCAAATATAATAACTTTTCTTTCTGCATTAAGAGTAAAATATCAGAAAAACTTCTTGGCAAACTGTAGTTCAGCGCCCCTAGGATTTAGCACTGAAATTTATAGGCAGGAACTTGGCGCCATCTAGTGTCTATACAATATAAATTTCATTAGCATTGGAATTCTCCATCAAAGTATCCCACACATAAATAGTGGCCTGATGCCATTACGATCATTTTGACTCATAATGGTCATTAAGCTAAAGTGATCCAGTTACAATCCAAAACAGATCAGCAGCTAGACACTCAGATCTTATCAGTTTTACTTTCAGCGCCCAGGATTAAAAGGTACATTAGTGATATCTCTCTCTCTCTCTCTCTCTCTCTCTCACACTCACACACACACACACACACACACACACACACACACGCGCAGTACCATTCTCTGGACTAAAGCACATTGCTCTCATCATTGTGTCTCTGCTGATCATATTTGTCAAGTGAGGATGAGGATTTATTTTAAGGGTCTACTAGAGATTAATGTTAGTTGCAGTACCGTCCGGGTCTCGCTGTCGTCGCGCTCTGGTGCAGTCTTCACCAACACTGAGGTGATCATGCCCACCATCTCTGGAGAGGGCACTGTGTTCTCTGCTATAACCTGAGGATTCTCAAAGTACCTCGTCTAAAAGACAGAGAGAGAGAGCTTTTATAAAATAAAATACAAAACGCAGCTAAAAGCCTAACACAAATATTTCAAATCCATTCCACAATGTAAAAACCGCTTACCACGACTTTAGGCAGTTCTTTGTAAATCTGCTTCACAAAGTCCAAGAAGTGATGAATCTGTAAGTGTTGACAGGAAGATTGAATTTGTTTCGAGTGCAATTTAATCAGCTTAATTGAAGCAAATTCTAGCCAGCATAATAGAGGGCCAGAAGCTGCATCTCACCTCTTGGGAGATCGGCGGACGGAACTGTTTATGCAGTTCAATGATAACGCGTAAGCAAATGAGCACGTTCTCTTCACTTTCAATCTGAGTGATGAAACAAAGAGGTAAGTCTCTCGGTAGACGATGAATTTTATTTAATGTAGTAAAATGCATGATATTCAAAATGAAATATGGGATGCTCAGCATCCAGGTAAAGCAAACTGACCTCAAGGAAACGGAACATGACAGACAGGATATTCTTGGCGTGAGACCGCAGGTGTTCATTGGTAGGGATTCTGTGGATGATCTCCAGGACCAGTTTCCTTAATTGCTATGACAAAATTCGAACACTCGCTTGAATTTCAGGGATGAGGCCTCAATGAAAACTTCAGTGATATGATTTGCTGCAGAAAACACACCTGCGTTGGTTTCTCCTGAAGGAACTGCACTTCTCCATCCTGTAAAAATGTCAAGAAACGAGGGATGATATGCTCCAAGAATGTAGAATACTGTGGCGAGGATGTGACGTTCTGGGGAGGATGAAAGAAAGAAATGAACGTGAATACAAGGAATCATTTTGCATTCCAAACTTTTTACAAGCAAAATATAAGGCCTTACCTCAAAATTCTCACTGACTTCCTGCATCATTTTTAGTTTGGTCTCATCCGCTGATGTTTAAATGAAGAAGAAACATATGAGTGACAGCATCTTGCATTTACTGAGACACAATTTTATCGCACCATCCCGAGTGTAAAAGCTATATACACATTACTCCTTTATACACACACATTCGCAAAGTATATGCATTATAAATGATCTCGTCACTTATATTAAAACACAAACTCGTAACTATGCGTGAAGAACAGCACATTCGTGGTAAGCAGAAGGGAATACACTCACGTGTGTTGTTGTCAGTGAGGGCCGCCACAAACTGTAGATATTTCTTCATGAGGGTGGTCTGATCCACCACAGTGGGGCTTGGGGTGGGCACAAAAGACATGATGGGGGCCGGGACAGACAGGATTCCTCTGAAATGGGGCAGACTAGTGTCTGCGCTGATCTCAGTAGAAGTTCATGTCACCTTTAGGAAAATAACCACAAAGGGAAAGTCAGTTACACTACACACCTGAGCACAACCCTAACCAAAGTATTGCGGCAGTACCACAGAAAAGTGCAGGCATCAGATGGTTATACCATGGTACTATGATATATTCAACAGTATTGAATTATTGCCATATTCATGTAACATGGAATTTGCATACATTAACAAGACATTCACAATCAAAAGGTAGCACATCTATCTAAATGTAAAAAACAGTAATTTCAGAGATTGATTCAGAGATCTAAACACATAGAGGAGTTTGTTTTGACTTGCACTACACTGTTAATTTGTGTCCTAACGAATAAACTAAATATCAACACAAACAACAAGCCTAAAAACAAACCAATCAGCATTTCACGCATCACATTGTCTAACAAAGTTGAGGTGTTTCATGCAGACTCATTTCTATTTGCATGTGTAGTTTTAGGGAAGCGGTAGTTGCGCCAAACTGCAACGACACGCCTACTGCAGTCACGCTCACTGATATTAAATGATGCGCTTGAGCCAAAGTGATAACTAGTTCCTCCATTACAGCGCTACCAATGATACTGCGCTATTGATAAATACAGGGCAGAAATTATCTGTGGGTTTGTTTTTTGTAAATTATGTAGGACGTTTTGCAGCACGACAGCAAGCCATTCACATAAGAAAGAGCCTAGCTCTAGCAGGCTGCTAACCTACACCAAGTCTAAGACATGCACATGCACAACGCAAGTGTTTCCCTTTTTACCTGAATACATGCACATATCTGAAGCAGCTGTTCTCACACAAATACTAATGAGGGATTTTTACGCTCATAATGTGCATACGTTGCAAAATTACTCCCAATTAAACAGCACCAACTTACCAGTGAAAGGACAGGAAAGAGTTTTACACGAACTTCCGCTACACCGAATGAAATTCACTGGGCGATTTGAAATCAATACGCCGCACAGTTTGTTTGTTAATTGTGTAAATAATTTTATAAATAGAAAACCTTTAATTTTATGCTTCATTATTAGACTTTTAAAAGAGGGTTTGTGTGTCAGAGGTATGTTCTAAGCAACTTTATTTCATATTTAGACACTAATATAGTTCTTTGCGGAAGGATATTCCAGTCAGAGCAGATGTGAGAAGACCATCGAAAACGATGGTCTTCTAGTTTTCATTCAGACTGACTTACAAACGTTTTATTTAATTTTGCTGCAGCCCAGTAACCAAGATATTGTTTTATATAATCGAGTCATATTGTTTTAGTAATAAAAACTATGTTTATAAAATGATTTATTGACACATTTAGTTAAGCCAGTTTTTTGGGCCATGGGTAGCATTGCGTGCGATGTTTTCAATGCTCACACAGAGCTCATAGATCTTCTGTATTGATGATGTGATGCATGCACTCAGTTTTTATTTGTTCCAAACAGAGCGTCAGACTGTAGATGTAGACTATTATATATGCGCAAATGCATTTACACATATGACCACTTGGGGGCGCATTGATAAAAAGGGGTGGCAAAAAAAGCAGAAACCTAATCAAAAGGGGAGAAATATAGATTATACCTCACCGAGGGATAAATAGGTAGAGACAGGTGCCCCAAAAAGACAGCGGAAGCCACACTTAACATAATATTTCATTGCAAAAAAATACAAATACAAAATAAATATCCAACTGCTTATTAACACTTTTTATTTTTGTTTGTTTGTTTGTTTGTTTGTTTGTTTGTTTGTTTGTTTGTTTTTTGTGGATGTATGAAGTCAGTTCCCCTCAAGTTCAAACAAGTGCCCTAGCAGAGTAACCACAAATGTAGTTCATCACATTATTTATGGACATGTTCCACTTAGATTCACAACTAGGAAGTGTCCAAATCCTTTTAAAGGGGTCATGACATGCCTTTTTTATTATTTCTCTATATTCCTTGAGGTTCACTTTTAAAATTAGTCAAGTTTTTTGCACAGAAAACAAACATATATTTGTAAAACATGATCATTTTCAACCCTCATTTTGACCCTCTGTCAGAAACGCTTGGTTTCTGTGCTGCTTCTCCTTTAAGACTTGACAGTAAACGCCCACTGTATGACTGACTTTCTGCAATTGACTGATCTGTCCTCTCCTTTCCATCTCACTGCTACTGGGCGGGGCTACGGAAGTGATAAGGTAATTAGGCTCTGATGTGTTGTTGTGGAGGCGGTCAGATGCAAATATCTACCTTGGTGTGACCTCACAATGTGGAGCAAGTAGAGAATGAGTCGTTTTGACAGCTTGGTTTCAACAAATGCTCTTTTTGCAGTAAGAAGTAAGTTTTGTGTTCTGAAACTCACAGTGTGTTTTTAGTACAATTACCTCGTACATGTCAGAAAATCAAGGTAAATTTTATTCCTCATATCATGACCCCTTTCATTTTATTTTGAACAGGATAGCTAGTGTTGTTGTATAACTTGTTGTTTGCTTGTTAAGTGTGCTTATGTTAACTTTCTTTAAAATAAATGCCATTTGGTTTGATATTTCATAATACAATGCAAAGACATTTATATAGTATTAAGTCTGTCCAAACACTTTTTGGGGCCACTGTATATAGATGCCATTACACTAAGTTTAAAATGTGACTCACACAAATGTTAATGAATAAACATTTTTTTTTTTAAATGTCAATTTGTAATGATGTTACTATCTGTTGGCATTAATGTGAGAGCAGGCTAGAATCAGACACAACAAAAGGATACTTGAATTGGTATAAATGTGATACCTTAAAGATTAAATTTAAGTTTAATCACCTGTCTGTTTTCAGTTCATTTAAATGAGTACAAATCACAGCAGAGGGAGCTATCCTGGTGGAGCTTCAACTGCCCAGATGGTGAAAAAGTTACATTATCATTTCAATGGCCCCTCTGTTGGGCTGGGAGCATACAAATTCTGATTCCCACTGACCCTGCAAACAGATTAACTGGGAAACCAGTTAGACCGCACTTCTAGTTTTAAAACTACAATAATCACCATATCATGCCTTGAATATCAGTTCTTGTACATACAAACTATTTAGTTGGTTTGATTGTTTTGTTCACCATACTCAAATCAACTGTACGTATTCACTCTATATCATTATGCCAAGTTTTGAACTTGAGGAAAGAGGTCCTGCATGGAATCTACTTTGATTTTTTATTTATTTATTTTTTTAAGTAAAACAAATTAAAACATCGAACTAGAAAGTAAAATTAAGTATAAAATGTAGAGAATATTTGCTGGGTGCATGGGGAAAATTTCTGAAGCTGAGCAGTGATGTTCATTGATGACTCACAGTCTGCTCTAAAAAGGGTCACAGGTTCACAGCCCAAATGTGTTGCCACCGTGAACAGAGTTCTCATCTATTCAGTTTAGTATATGTATACATTTGAGGCTCATAATATAATACCTGGATACATTTTCTCTGTGGAGTGCATGTCTGCAGGACCAATGCTTTTTGAAAGGCCTTGTTTATTCACTGGCTTTCACATCTCAAAAATATGAAATAAGCCCATATAGGAAAGCATTAGTCATGTAAGTGCTCTCTTCATGAGTGAGGACTAATGCACTGCTCTTGCAGAGGATGTAGTTTCATAGAAGAATGAATTTTTATTTATTACATTCAGTATTCTCAGTGTTGTCCAGACATAGACTCAGCAATAATAAGATTGTTCATTTTCAAAATTATTTTTTCTCCTATAAAGCAGCATACGAATGTAATCAAGCTATATAGTGTCTACTATTTGGACTAATATTTGGAGCAACAAATGAGTGATACAGGATCAGTGATTTATATGATGTCCATTTTTGGCTTACTTTTACTTTCCATTTTATGCACTGTAAAGTGAAAATGTGCATTTTTTACCTTAAGGAGATATTTCTACTTGACCCTTAAAAAATAATTTTGTTGTTGCAAGCAAACGCAGTCAGGTTAATTCAGTCATGTAAATTAAAATTTTAACTTGTTAATAAAGAGTTAATTAAAGATGTTACCCTTTGAAGTGCATTCTTTAGGTTAAATGACAAAACATGTTTTTACACTGTACCACTTGAGAAGGCCTCCTTGTTAGTAATTTGCCCTGATTTTAATTATACATAAATACGTGAGCATCCATATCAGCATGTATTAAATGTCCCTTTTACAGTGTTTTCTTCCAGTGGGGAGATGTTCTGACAGACTCAGCAGTATGTGCTTGGATTGCGTCTGGCATCAGTTTTATCTGCAGTGACCCTGGTGGACAGCCAAATTCTGGTCATGATCCTGTTAAATTAATGCTCTGGTCCAAAGACACAATAACTTTATGTATTAACACTGATACTGACTGTGTGTTTTTTTTTTTTTTATATAATTATTATTTATAGATTACTTCAAAGGGTATTTGTTTTCATATTACTGAAGCTAAAATTTGAACAATCTGAAATAATTGTTTCTTCTGCATGACCTTTGAGTAGACATAACTTGGTAAGCTACCACATAATGTTACCTGCACACGTCAGTGTGAAATAAGCTTACTAAGCTTACGATGCAGTACTCGGTGTTTAGATCTCTGTGTTTTGATTTTACAGCAGATGACACTTGTCCTCTCAGCGAGCTGTCAAACTAATCTAAATCTCATTTAACTTCATCTGTCCTTCTCTGTATTTACAGAACAGGTGTAACCTGGCTATAGATACTAATATAAATGCCAGAATGATATTTTGTGCTTATGTGGTAGTTTATTGCCCAAAGCACTTTATTACTCAATTAATTCAGTGTTGTTAAGAAAGGTCTATCTTTGACCTCGCCTGTTTGTATTGAACACAAAAAGAAGAAATCCTTGGAGAGATAGGCTATGTCCCAATTTAGAAACTCTTGTTAAATAACAGAATTAAGGCTGCTTTATGTTTTAATTGTTAAGGTTATTTTATTACTACCAGGGCCGTTTCTAGGCTTAGGCGAACTAGGCTGTTGCCAAGGGCTCCACCTGCTGGAGGGGGCTCCAAAGAGGAGGCTGCTGCAACGCACCCCAAACCCCAAATTTGCACAAATGTATTATATGTCTAATGAAATGTTTCTATGTTAACCTCAAGCCATCTTATAGGCTAAATGTAAACCTCAAGCGCTATATAAATGTAACGTTCATTCATTCATTAATTCAGTCATCTTTATTGCAGTATTCTACCCTTCTCTTGTGTGACTTCTGTCACCCTTATTATTATTATTTATATATCTTTTTTGTTCATTTTGTAAATACCCTACAACTATAGGCCAAGTGAAATGAACTTGAAATAGACCTTGATGTCTGTTCTTTCACTACATGTTACTGGACCTATGTGAAAATCACTGACATTCCACTTCCATCTTATTTCATTGTATAATGGATTTCAAAGAGATTTTTGCTGTGCATATTTCTATGTAGCCTACTGGTGCCCTTTGCACATTTGCTGTTCATTAACGCATTTTTAGGAAAACATTACATAAATTATGAAATATTGCAATAATTAGCCTACCTAACAAGATAAAACAGAAGACCACAATGAGGAACAGAAATAGCTGTAATTTAGTTTTTTATGCCTAATCGGACAAACATGGCTGTAATCATCAAGGCAAAGCTCATAACGGACAGACTGAACAAAACCACTTCTTACAAACTACAACATAATTTAGCCTCAACTTAGACACTGAAACTTGCTAACATTTTCGAGATAAACTATTAGAGGTGTTCACGTCTATTTTTGAAGGGCGTGGTTGTGGACTGACATTTTCGGTTCCACATGCATGGTAAGAAAACTCATGAATATGAATATAGGCTCCGCCCAGTGATACAAAAATCTCTGAAGGACGTTAATTTGATGTTGTTGATTCTGTCGTTGTTCTTTACAACACCACGCGCTTGTGCGCTCAAATAGAGAAGTGCGGCGTCAGTAGTTCAGAAGGGCAGGGTACCATTTGTTATCACTAAAAACTACGGACTATGTTTCACTCGCAACGATGAAAGGAATTAAGAGTTAACGCTGAGAGTTGCGCAATATTACAGTTGAACTTCGCAACGTTATATTATCTCTACAAAATGTTTATTCTGGTCGCCCGACTCGTGTGTCTCTATGCTTTTACGCATGTCGTTGTCCATGGGCAAGATGAAAAGGGAGAGCGCTTTCTTTGTACTGCAGTTCCCATTAACAAGGATACAAGTTGCCCCGTGCAGTCTCTGCCTTTTCAGAGTACAACGGCTCAGGAGGAAGAACTCAGGAACACTGTCATGCAACTTCGAGAGACAGTCTTACAACAAAAGGAGACCATTATCAATCAGTTAGGGACAATCAAAGAGCTGACGTCTAAACTCTCACGCTGTGAGTCTGAATCAGAATCCTTTCGGAAAAACATCAAGGACACGATGGATGATGTGCCTAAAGACCCGAATGACACCACTGATGTTCTTGGAAAGACCATGCAGACTCTAAAGGATCGACTAGAAAATCTTGAGGTGAGATACTCTTTATTTCAGATGCAATTTAAATGTAAGTCAGTTTGTGCTGGATGTTTCTTTACCTGTCTGACTATTTTGGTAATTGTGCGGAGGCGTTGAAGATTTACAAGGATTATCCCGTTAGTAAGTACATCTCTATCCCTTAACCACAAATGCCAAAGTTACTTATGATGCACAAAGCGACAAAGTGTCTGTAATAATGTGTCAGTGCTGGGTGTTAATCTGACTCTACGATGATGGATCTAAAATCAAATGCTTGAAGCATTTTTTCTAAATAAACATAATTTGTATTACTTCTCCATTGGATATCACCCGATTAGATTTATTTATTTATTTATGTCATACAAAAAGCCAACAACACTGTAAAAAATACTGACTTGCTATTATTTCCTTAAGGAGCTATTTCTACTTGATCAAACCCTTAAAATGTGTATTATTGTTGTAACCCAATGCATTCATGTTGATTCAGAGATGCTTAATAAGATATTGAGTTATATTAAATTTGATAAAAAAAAGTTCATTTAGATGTGAAACTCATTTTTTGAGTGCACCCTTACCCATAAAGATATTATATAAACTGTAAAAATATCAGATAGCCTAAAAGTGTGCATGGTGACATCTTTAACTGCTTTAGTAGTGAATTTAGTTAGTCAAAAATATATAATTTAATATGAATCAATCAATCTGACTACACTGGCTTACAGCAACAACATTTTATTTCTGTTATATCAGAAATACCTCTTTAAGGTAACAATTGCAGTTTTATTTTTTACAAAAGTTAACCTATTGGATTAGATGCACATGGATGTTTTACGTACTCAAAAGTGTTTTTATGACAGAAGTGAATAGGTTATAAACAAAATAAAATAGTTTCTGCTTGAAACACAAAAAAATGTTTCGTCATGCAACCTAAAAAAAGTTTTGTTCAAGTCAAAAATGTAATTAATCTGACTAAATTTAATTGAGAGTTTAGGTGATACCAACAAAAGTAAATGTTATGGGTTTAATCATGTAGAAATAGATCCTTGAGGTAATAATTGCAGGCTAACACTTTTTGGCAGTGAAGGAAGAAAAACTTGTATGAAGAAGCCTTGAAAAAGCCTTTATTTTTGTCACACATTATACATTTGCACATATACAGTGACATTTTTTTTTTTTTTTCTCGCATATCCCAGCTAAGCTGGGGTCAGAGTGCAGGGTCAGCCATGATACGGCGCCCCTGGAGCAGATAGGGTCAAGGGCCTTGCTCAAGGGCCCAACAGTGGCATCTTGGCAGTGCTGGGGCTCGAACCCCATATGCAGTTATAAGCAGGCTATATGTAGGAATCCTTGGAAACCTTTTTTATTTCATTTTCCAAAGCAACAACAAACACGGGCCAATATCTCTGGTGCCTCCTTCCCCAATGAGCTGAGAAATCTACTGCAGCGTAGACTGGAGGATCTGGAGAATCAACTGCTGAAGAGGGTCAATGATCTTGAGGCAGAGAAGACTCAGCTATATAATGAGACAGTAGCTCATCGCCAGCGCACAGACAATACCCTGAACTCTCTCATGAATAGGCTCTCTGAATTAGAAAAAGGTATGCACAAAACCCTCTTATGTTCTATAGTCATTCTTCTGTTCCAGATACATTTACATCAACTCTTGATAATTTCTGTCCATATTATCCATATAAGAATCTTTGATTTGAGTTAGACACTTCTTAATCCTAAAGTGCCTGTCAAGGAAGTGATCTGGTTGTTTTGTTGGTAGTCTCAGTATATTTCTGCATCACTCCAGATGTGACGCAAAACTAAATCCCTCTTTTGGTGACAGGAGGAGCTGGATTCAAATCACCAGAGAATTTCAAAATCTCTCTTCCTCTACGAACAAATTATCTTTTTGGACAAGTAAAGAAAAGCTTGCCAGAAATGTACGCCTTCACTATTTGCATGTGGCTCAAGTCAAGTGCAAGTCCTGGCATTGGAACCCCTTTTTCCTATGGAGTGCCTGGGCAAGCAAATGAGATAGTACTGATTGAATGGGGCAATAACCCCTTAGAACTGCTCATCAATGACAAGGTACAGACCCAACATACAGCATTTATAAAGTTTTGCATTGAATGCTACAAGTATGTTTTCATGGATTTCAATGATAAGGATGCACAAAGCAACTACAGACTATTATTAATCATCATTTAACTTAAAGCTTTAATGTTGATGTCATCAGATACACAAGTGAAACTCCAAAATATTTATTTACAGTCTAATATAAATATCTGTCTTATATTTTGTAGAAGAATAGTACACCCAAAATAACAATTTTGTCATAATTTACTCACCCTCATGTCATTCTGACCCAGTAACATTTTTGTTCTTCTGTGAAACAAAAAAAATTATGTGTTTAGATGTTAGACAGACTGTCGGAGCTGCTCTTGCCCAAAGGGGATGATGATTTATACTGCCAAAAAAGGACAAAAGCACCATAAAAGTAGTCCATATGACTTGTGTTCTATTTTGTAAGTCTTCCGAAGTCACACGATAGTTTTGTATGGGGAACAGACTGAAATGTAGGTTGTTCCTCACTGATAACTTCTGCCAAATGTCCAAAAGTTCTATTTCTCTGTGAACTATTCCTTTAATACCTCTTGTTGTTAAATAGGTGGCGCAACTACCTCTATCACTGAGTGATGGGAGGTGGCACCATGTCTGCATCACTTGGACTACAAGGGATGGGCTGTGGGAAGCCTATCAGGATGGCCAGAGATTGGGCACAGGAGAAAACCTGGCCCCCTGGCACCCTATCAAGCCTGGTGGAGTCCTTATCCTTGGCCAAGAGCAGGTGAGAACAGAAGCAAGAGTCCCTGCTGCATCCACAAAACTATCAGTGCACACTCCCACTGTAACTGTAGTCTTATTTTTATCTGCAATACATTTATTGACCACTGGAACTTCAAAAACTTTAAATAAAACTTGACCTTAGGCATTAAACAATGTTGTAGTTCACAGTAGAGTTACTGTGAGAGTACACATCCTCTAAGGTTATTGTTGTTGTCTTAACGAGGCCTGTCATTTATGGCCTAAACAGGATGTAGTAGGGGGGCGCTTTGATGCCAACCAGGCCTTTGTGGGGGAACTGAGCCACTTTAACATCTGGGATCGGGTCCTGCGCTCGACGGATATCATTGCAATGTCAAACTGCTCATCCTACATCCCTGGGAATGTGGTGGCCTGGGTCGATAGTAATATCGAGGTGTTTGGTGGTTCCTCAAAATTGCCACTTGGACTTTGTGAAGACAGGCTCTTTGACAATTAAAGGTTTTTGTGGATATTAAAGAGATATAGTATATTGTTATTCTTTCATCCTCAGAAAATATTTACTCAGACAAGAAGTGGAGGACAGTTTTTAGCAAAATCAACTTAAAATCAACCATATATGTACTTGCATATGTTCTTGGATAGATAATAACATACAGATAAATGTAATATGTGTAGTGGAGCAATTTCAGTGTAGTTTCATATTTGTGGCTGAAGGAAAATACCCTTATAAAAAAAAGTACTGCATTGATACCATGGTACAGTCATGGTATCTGATGGTAAAGCCATGGTACTCATTGTATTACCATATATATGACATACATATGACATATATCATGGTAATGTATGATTACTACATCGATATACCATGGTATTTACATGGTACTCCAAGGAACAACACTACACTTCACTTCAAGCTTCAAAGGAGTTACCATGGTACCCAAGAAAGAAAAACATGACCAAAACATTTTCATGGTACCTTTTTTGGAAGTTTAATTACCCTTTCACGTTCACACAGACACACACGCACACAGTTTTGTTGACAAGAATCCCCTCTTTTTATTTAATGAAATGAGAACAAGGCCATTCATGGTATAAGAAAGGCTACTTTTGGACCTTGTGTTGTTCAATTAAAAGATTTGAAACAGAGGATTGGTGAAAACAAATTTACAGTGGTATTTTTACTTGCACAGTTGTTCCCTTTAGCATTAGCACAACTGTGAAAGCTACTATTTTGCACCATATCTTTTTAAAAGATGTCATAGAATGTCATATGAATCGATATTTATGTTAGAATATTTAGATTACACTCTTTTTAGAGTCCAAAGCCCACCTTTGTTTAACTGTTTATGCGGATTGAAATGCATATTGAAGGTTATAAATGCTTTAAAACTGTCAGATATTTTAAAGAAATTTAATGAAATGTAAATTATATCGTAAGCTCTATTTCTTTAAACATATATTTTTATACCCTCCGTTTGCAGAATAAATATAATTAAGTGTTGTTTCTTTGTATGTGTCGTCATATTTTGTTTTATGAAAGGCCTTCTTTTAGATAACTGTGCCAATTTTTCGGCAGGGTTTGCTGAACACTGCTAACCTGTCATTGCCAATGAAAAATAAAGATAGCTCTGAAATCGTTTTTTCTCTCTCGTCTTGCTCTTTTCACCTTTTTCTCCTGCTACAATTTTCCCTTTGTGGTTTAACCATGATCTGGTGATTTATTCAGTATATATAATAAACTATATATTGGTCATTGTTTGTTCATGATACCTAATGTAATAACTGATGTTAACGAATGGAATATTATTGTAAAGTGTTCCAGATTACTTTAATTTACATGATTCTCATAGGCCTGAAAATCACAATTTTATAATTCTCTAATATTTCCAGGTTCATGTGAATCCTGTTTTGCAAGCAACTGCAACAGAAATACTGTAATGAGGTAGACTATATCAATGTTTTATGACTGTAACCTCTGCAGAAATAATTATTGTTGCGGTCAAAGTGTGGAGCAAGAGAGAGAGCATGTAATCACACTGCTCTGATGGACAGGTGGCTCTGAGGGCATTAGCCAGACTTAAGGGGATGAGAACATTCCAAAGCCAAAGCTTGTAGAGGGACATCTCACAAGACTGAACCTCAGTCTAAACTATTAAAATGAAAATGTTCTTGAAAGGTGTGGAAACTGAGATAAAAGGCTCTGTGTTAAAAAATCAATGCAGTAGCCTACCAGCCTAGGAATGCTGGGATGGTCTTAGGGTTCTAGAAAGAAAAGAACTGCAACTCATTGACCTTCACCTACAGGGAGAGAAAATCTCCAGCTTCCTCACAGCTCACATCCCTGAGATGATGAATTTTGTTTACCTATGCTCTGCCAAATGCATTTCAGTCACATATCAACACTATGGGCTCAGAAGTTAAATAGCTTATATATATAAATATATATATACAGTATATACATAAATAATTGATGTATGATTCATAATTTTGCAAATCAGCATTAATCTGAGTAAGATTGTTAGATAATGAGTGATCTATTTAGAATCTGTTAGTAAAATCATAAGTAATCACATGATTGGATAATCATTTAATCATTGGTTTTACATTATGACTGCTGTTGAGCAAATATGAAAGTTAATATCAAGAGGATGTTTTTTTATTAGACTCACTGTATATAATGTAACTACTAGACATAGAATTTGACTTCAATGCGCCTTTTCTTTTTGAGAGGAACTTGTTTAAAAAATGTCAAATTTTCCATTTAGTGTGTGTCACTATTAAGAAGGTCAGGTTGGGCTTTAATGATTGTATCTGAATACTGATTAGATCACAAAGGAGTAGCTGTTTGAAAAAATTAGAAGCAATTTCCTGGAGAATTTAATATAATTTCATTAATTGAATGAAGAAGTCAGATAGCGGCACATGGCAAAGATTTGTGGTTTGAGTAATCATTTTTGTGTGAGGTAGTTAAATCTAAATCTAATTTAAAAAAAAGCTAAGATAAAGTATTTTTTGTGTAGTCTCTTTATACCTATATACCTGTTGGTTAGAAAATAGCAAAATCATTGAAAATAATTCTTGCTTAGAGATGCGTACTAGATACTATAGACATCTTAAAATAATTATGAGTTTATTACAGTTGTGTAGGCAACAGTTTCCTCAAGTAAACTAGAAAATAAATCTGTAATTAAAGAAACATATTCAAGTTCTTAAACATACATATCTTTTATGTTCCAAGGAAAAGTGTAATTCCTCAGCTACTTTTGAGGTGAAGGGCAAGGTTATTACTAAGTGTGATGCACTGAACATCTATAGCCTATCATTTAACCCACAGAGATATTTTGCTGTTCCTTATGGAGCTGTAATTCTTGTCTTCCTGGGGCCGGTTGCACAAGCTATACGTAAGTTACAGCTTAGCCTAGTTGTGGTGTAAATGGGCACTAAGTCGCAGTTTACGCATTACTAAATATTTGAGCGTTGCACCATTAATCTTTGTTAGAACGTAACCCTACGACCAGGAGTAACTGATGGAATTAAAAAGCAGACTCATTTTAAGACATCAATGAGCTCATGTTTTGGTTGACAGGCTTCAGTCCTTTTGACATATATGATGATGGTGTTGGCATTTACACTCATTTACATTTACGGGAGAAAACATTATGTAAAAAAGTTACTTCTTCAGCATGAAACTGATCTAACATATACAAAATATATATGATATTAAAATGAATAAATGTCTATTTTTCCAGCCTGTTGTATTAGTATTTATTTATTTATTGCCCCTTATTCATTTTAGATACAATTATTGAATATTGTTATTTTCATAGGCTAAATATTCCAATAATGAAATCTTGTTTTATTAAGTTTCGTATATTAGTGGGGATATAATTTATTACAGCTGACAGTTACATGAGCAAACAAAGTTTGAACATCAGCAGTAACAAGATCAAGTTCACAGCTTTTTAACACTTGTGTACAAACTTGAAGGTTGCTTATTGGATCAGTACAAGTAAATGTCATATTATGCGACAACACATCACGGAGAGCTTACAACCTATTTAAGTCTTGCCTTAAGAACAGTTGATGCAACCAAATTAAGCACTGACTTAGTTACAAACTAACTAGTAGTTACTAAGCCCTTAGTGTGAACTTTACGTCTCAACTTAAGTGAGAACATTCGCACAGCTTGTGCAACCCTACCCTGGTACCTTGCAGTGCAGATGGCAAATGTCATTAATCATCACAGCAGGAACATACAGGTCAGACTCATTCATTTCAGGAGAAAGAGCTCTTGGTCTTAGACAAGGAAACTCACTAGAAAAGAAATATGATCTTTCACACAAACAAAACTAAAGCCAGCACTGCTTGTTGTACAATAGGTTCAAGTTAAAAAAATTCTTCTTGTAACAATTTCTAGAAAGGCATCCTTTTTGAACTGCATGCAATGATCCAAATTCATAATCAATGCCAAGATCCATTAGAAACGCAAAGAGTTCACATTAACAAATAGAACCTTTTTGAAGTATAACCTTAAAACACCCTTTTTGAATATGAACTAAAATGGTCAGAAAAAAGCACAAGCAGGAATAGAGGGAGAATCATTAGTGAGTTCACATAGAGGAGAATGAATCAGATGTGCAAAATAAAAGCTTTCAGTGGTTCTGTATTGTGTTGATTCACAGAATGTTGAGTCAAGACTGACCTTCTATCTTCTCAGATGTGAATAGCTAGATAATGTAGCATGATAATGCAATGACTGGCTAATATGAAGGAACACTTCATGTGTTATGTGGACCGAATGTTGACTGTAAGTCCCTGCTAATGAAGAAGGGGCTGGGCTTCACTGCTCTTAGAGGCAGATGATGGAACAGGAGTACAGGGGATGAGCTCAATGTCTGTGAATGAGAGATAATTCACATCTTCCACCTGAAGACATACAAAAAGAGAAAACAACATTTACACACTCATAACATAAAGCAGTAACTACTGTATATAATACAGACATATAGCCTACCACCAGGCAAAACAAAATGTTCAAGCACAGCCAAATTACTGGACTACAATAGAAATACATGTAAATCTTCATTATATATATACACTGTGTGTGTGTGTATATACAGGTGCATCTCAATAAATTAGAATGCCATGGAAAAGTTCATTTATTTCAGTAATTCAACTCAAATTGTGAAACTCGTGTATTAAATAAATTCAATGCACACAGACTGAAGTAGTTTAAGTCTTTGGTTCTTTTAATTGTGATGATTTTGGCTCACATTTAACAAAAACCCACCAATTCACTATCTCAACAAATTAGAATACATCATAAGACCAATAAAAAAAACATTTTTAGTGAATTGTTGGCCTTCTGGAAAGTATGTTAATTTACTGTATATGTACTCAATACTTGGTAGGGGCTCCTTTTGCTTTAATTACTGCCTCAATTCAGCGAGGCATGGAGGTGATCAGTTTGTGGCACTGCTGAGGTGGTATGGAAGCCCAGGTTTCTTTGACAGTGGCCTTCAGCTCATCTGCGTTTTTTGGTCTCTTGTTTCTCATTTTCCTCTTGACAATACCCCATAGATTCTCTATGGGGTTCAGGTCTGGTGAGTTTGCTGGCCAGTCAAGCACACCAACACCATGGTCATTTAACCAACTTTTGGTGCTTTTGGCAGTGTGGGCAGGTGCCAAATCCTGCTGGAAAATGAAATCAGCATCTTTAAAAAGCTGGTCAGCAGAAGGAAGCATGAAGTGCTCCAAAATTTCTTGGTAAACGGGTGCAGTGACTTTGGTTTTCAAAAAACACAATGGACCAACACCAGCAGATGACATTGCACCCCAAATCATCACAGACTGTGGAAACTTAACACTGGACTTCAAGCAACTTGGGCTATGAGCTTCTCCACCCTTCCTCCAGACTCTAGGACCTTGGTTTCCAAATGAAATACAAAACTTGCTCTCATCTGAAAAGAGGACTTTGGACCACTGGGCAACAGTCCAGTTCTTCTTCTCCTTAGCCCAGGTAAGACGCCTCTGACATTGTCTGTGTTTCAGGAGTGGCTTAACAAGAGGAATACGACAACTGTAGCCAAATTCCTTGACATGTCTGTGTGTGGTGGCTCTTGATGCCTTGACCCCAGCCTCAGTCCATTCCTTGTGAAGTTCACACAAATTATTGAATCGATTTTGCTTGACAATCCTCATAAGGCTGCGGTTTTCTCGGTTGGTTGTGCATCTTTTTCTTCCACACTTTTTCCTTCCACTCAACTTTCTGTTAACATGCTTGGATACAGCACTCTGTGAACAGCCAGCTTCTTTGGCAATGAATGTTTGTGGCTTACCCTCCTTGTGAAGGGTGTCAATGATTGTCTTCTGGACAACTGTCAGATCAGCAGTCTTCCCCATGATTGTGTAGCCTAGTGAACCAAACTGAGAGACCATTTTGAAGGCTCAGGAAACCTTTGCAGGTGTTTTGAGTTGATTAGCTGATTGGCATGTCAAAATATTCTAATTTTTTGAGATAGTGAATTGGTGGGTTTTTGTTAAATGTGAGCCAAAATCATCACAATTAAAAGAACCAAAGACTTAAACTACTTCAGTCTACTGAAATAAATGAACTTTTCCACGACATTCTAATTTATTGAGATGCACCTGTATATATATATATATAGTATTATTTAAAGGATAACTATGCTGTATACAAATAATGATTGTAACATTAATGCCTGAAGAAATCCTGCATTTTTTCCCTTATTTTTATTGCTATTATAAAAAGAATATATATACATAAATTTGTGCTCAAAAGTTTGCAGAAATTGTGACATTTTGGCATTGATTTTGAAAGTATGACTGATCATGCAAAAAAACTGTCTTTTATTTAAGGATAGTGATCATATGAAGCCATTTATTATCACATAGTTGTTTGGATCCTTTTTAAATCATAATGATAACAGAAATCACCCAAATGGCCCTGATCAAAAGTTTGCATACCCTTGAATGTTTGGCCTTGTTACAGACACACAAGGTGACACACACAGGTTTAAATGGCAATTAAAGGTTAATTTCCCACACCTGTGTCTTTTTAAATTGCAATTAGTGTCTATGTATGAATAGTCAATGAGTTTGTTAGCTCTCACGTGGATGCACTGAGCAGGCTAAATACTGAGCCATGGGGAGCAGAAAAGAACTGTCAAAAGACCTGCGTAACAAGGTAATGGAACTTTATAAAGATGGAAAAGGATATAAAAAGATATCCAAAGCCTTGAAAATGCCAGTCAGTACTGTTCAATCACTTATTAAGAAGTGGAAAATTTGGGGATCTCTTGATACCAAACCAAGGTCAGGTAGACCAAGAAAGATTTCAGCCACAACTGCCAGAAGAATTGTTCGGGATACAAAGAAAAACCCACAGGTAACCTCAGGAGAAATACAGGCTGCTCTGGAAAAAGACGGTGTGGTTGTTTCAAGGAGCACAATATGACAATACTTGATCAAAAATGAGCTGCATGGTCGAGTTGCCAGAAATGCCACAAAAAAGCCTGGTTACAATATGCCCGACAACACCTTGACACGCCTCACAGCTTCTGGCACACTGTAATTTGGAGTGACGACACCAAAATAGAGCTTTATGGTCATAACCATAAGCCCTATGTTTGGAGAGGGGTCAACAAGTATTGTGCTCTTTGAAACAACCACACCATCTTTTTTTGCATGATCAGTCATATTTTCAAAATCAATGCCAAAATATCACAATTTCTGCCAGGGTATGAAAACTTTTGAGCACAACTGTATTTATATATACACTGCCGTTCAGAAGTTTGGGGTCACTTGACTGAAATGTTTCTCATGATCTTATAAACCTTTTGATCTGAAGGTATATGCTTAAATGTTTGAAATGATATTTTATAGACAAAAATGCCAACATAAAAATGTATTTCATTACAAAACTAAAATACTATATATATATATATATATATATATATATATATATATATATATATATATATATATATATATATATATATATGTATTAAATGGATGACTTGGACCGAATAATAAAGAAAAGAACTGTTTAAAAAGCATCCCAGGGTGATACCTCAAGAAGTTGGTTGAGAAAATGTCAAGAGTACATGTCTGCAAATTCTAGGCAAAGGGTGACTACTTTGAAGATGCTAAAATATAACACAGTTTTGATTTATTTTGGATTTTGTTTAGTCACAACATAATTCCCATAGTTCCATTTATGTTATTCCATAGTTTTGATGACTTTACTATTATTCTAAAATGTGAAAAATAATAATAATAAAGAATGAGTAAGAGACCCTAAACTTTTGACCGGTAGTGTGTATGTATATATATATATATATATATATATATATATATATATATATATATATATTCTTTATATAACAGCAATAAAAATAAGAATAAAAATAAATATCAAAATAATAATAAGAAGAAAATACTAAAATGATAACTGTGCTGTATACAAATAATTATCGTAGTATTAATGCCCAAAGTAATCCCAAATGTGTCTTCTAATAAAGGCTGTTTCCTCAAAAATACTTTGGTGTGTATTAACCTCTAGTGGACAAACATGAATACTACACTTAATACTAACTATTTACACTACGTAAAAACATATGCATTCACTTGAGTCTCTGTTCTTATCCTCTGTCATGATCTGAATCACTCACCACTGCCTTAGACATGAGGGATTCCTGCGGTGTACGACACACTGAGACAAAGATGAATATGACGGTGGCAAAAATCACAACAGCGCAAGGCAAAATAAAGATGAGGTGACTCACAGCTGAGGAGGAAAAAGTACATTTACATGTGAGCTTGCATAATACATAGAAACGGCCAACACTGTTTAGCTGGAAATGGAACTGGTTTAACAGTACATTATAGGCTATTTTTAGATTCAGAATTAGCTAAGTATAAGTTTAACATTTCATTTGAAACCTGTGGAAAGTAAAACCTACTTCAAAAGCTGAAAGGCAAAATGTTGTATCATTGGGTAATTCAGACTTCTCATGCTAAGGCTGCATGAATCATGAATGAACAATCAGAGGTCTAAAGACACAACAGCTGCTACCATTGTTTTCCGGCATTGAGCACCATGTTGTTTTGCTACAGACTGCGTCAGATACTCCATCCTGATGCAAACAGTGATTTTAAATGGTCAGGCTCACAGTGATTTTCAAAGGTCAGGCTCATTCATGTGGTGCATCTTTCCATTAACTTAAAGTTCATTTCCAATACCCCTACTCTAATTTCAAGATGAAAATGCATCCTATTGTGCCAGTACATGACAAACATCATACTCCACTGTAAACACTAATGTTGTCTTTGCTAAAATCAAGTTGAAATGTACTTGAAATGTCAAATTTTGGGCTCATGACTATTCAAATATCTTTACTTGAACTTATATATATATATATATATATATATATATATATATATATATATATATATATATATATATATATAACCTATAGACTTAAGATTTTAAGTGTTATTAACTCAAACAATTAAGTAAAAATTGAGCTATGGGGAATGCCCATAATCCCTAGCGCTTCAATTATTTCATTATGTTTCCTTGGTCAAAGGGAACTTATGGGGCCATTTAAATAGTTATTTTAAAGAATTCATAGAGGTTTTAGTTCCATTGCTATATTATTTATGTTGTTTTGTTGCAAACTGTTGTTTCATGTGATGACACCATTAGGGTGATCTGTGTCCCCTTTGGACAATTTGGACATTTTTAACAATTATTCCGTTTTCAGTGTTTGTTATTGTATAATATAAATTTGAGTCAATTCAACTAAAATTATTAAGTAGAATCAACAATATTTAAAAAGCAATTCTGTGTTAAGTCTACTTGCATATAGTTGCCTTAACTAAAATAGTTCTTAATTACTCAAGTTTCGGAGATGCCATTACTGAATTCAATTGAGGGGATGAGTTTACTCAATCAACTGAGTAAAGTCAACTTTTAGGGTTTTCAGTATACAGTATAAACAAGGATTGCCACCCACAATTAATATACATTTCTTATATAAAACTATACTTACGACTGCTCTGTACATAGATGTAGTAGGATGTCTGGAGGCTGCTGATATCATTTGTCACACTGAGATCTAGACAATAAGTTCCTACAGATCTGAAGGTGTAGTTCAAATTGAATTTATTGTCATAGAGCCTGACTATATTGCAGGATGTTGGACTGGGTGAGTCGCAATCAGACAAAACTCTCCAGCACAGCCAAACCGGAGAACTGCACACATCACATGCAATAGAAGAATTAGCATGATAAACAGAAAGACACATGAGAAAGCAAAAGAGAATAAGACTAAATGAAGAAATAATTGCACATAAACATTTTACACCTTTCCGTTTATTGATTTATTTTACTGTTTTGAAATGTATTTACCTTCCTCCAACCTGAAAGGAAAGACTGCTGCTTTGGTCCACGTTATAATTTAAAGGTCCTCTCAATTCAATGCTCTTTATGGGATCTACAAAACAAAAGAACACAGAATGCTGCAGCTCATTTTTGACATGTGAACACCACTAGATCTATATAAAGAGCTGAATGAAGTGATCAGTGATAGTGATGTCGCACCCACCTAACACAGTCAAATCTACAGAGTACAGCCCAGTAATTGTGGAATGTTTGGTTGTATTTGCTCTAATGCTCAGTTTAAATGTGTAGTTTCCAGGTGACGTGTAGCAACACTGGACAAAAGGCTCTGGACCTTTAAGCACTTCCCTAAAAACAATGACAGTTGCATTAAATACAATATGTACTGTATTTTTATTTATTTATTTATTTTATTTTATTTTTTTTTTAGAAAAGATTAGTTGATTAAAATTAAGGATAAACAGAAATTACCCATTGCCCAAGTCCCATGTGTACATAAAAGTCGCAGAGCGTAAGTTGTGTCTTTGGTTAGAGAGCTCAAATGAAACCACGGTGTCAATGTAAGATGCCAACTCTCCACTATCCCGCAAATATGTTGAATTCCCATCCATTTGGCGGAAGGTGATTTTTCCTGTCACATTTCCTAGTGCAAAAAATATGGCAAAATGAAAACAACAAAATCCGCACCAGTTACAGCCAGCCCAAAAGGCATAAGAAGACAAGTCAACTTACCAAATGAATGGATTAACTCATTGGGTATCCCAAAAGCAAGAGAGGAAATCAGTGAGAGAAAAGTGTGAAACGGAACACTCTGGATCCTGAAGGAAACCATTTTGAAGATGCCTTAATTAAATATTAATTTGACATGAATAAAAAACAACTGAGGACTAAATTATTTCTCATAAAAGGGAAGCATATGTTGAAATATATTACTTAGAACTATAATAAGCTATATTTTACTAGTTCATGTGGTGGACTCATCAGCATGAATCTCCAAATGAGTACAGGCAACAGCTTGTGACTTTGAGTTGTGTCTGTTTCACACTCTTTTGTAAAGTCTTGAAATCATATTCACGTGTTGAATTCTTGTGTTCCTCTGAATAATGAGGTGTATTGTGTTGCCAAAGAGAACATAATTCATGCAGAAACGTAACTGATTCACAAGTCCACTCCTTCTAAACCTCAAATATTTAATGATGTAAAAATGTCTCTACGTATTATCTCAAAGGTTTAAAAATATATGTAGTTAATTTAATCTTACAACACACGTTTACATGTAAAATGGCCACATAGTGGTGCAGTAAAATTCTATGAGACTGTTTGTGCCATTGTTAAATGGATAGTTCACACAAAAATCACAATTCTCTCATGATGTATTCACCCTCATTCCATCCCAGATGTATATGACTTTCTTTCTTCAGCAGAACACAAACAAAGATTTTTGGAGGAATATCTCAGCTCTGTGGGTCCATACAATGCATGTGAATGGTGACCAGAACTTTGAAGCTCCAAAAAGCACATAAAACTTCTGAAGCAACCCAATTGGGTGAGAACAGACCAAAATGTAACTCCTTTTTCACTATAAATCTTGACATGTGTTGTCTCCTTGGTGATCATGATTTCAAGCTTGATTACACTTCCTAGCACCATCTAGCGCTCTGTGCATGCGTCAAGAAAGTGTAATCGACAGGGGTGTAACGATTCACTCATCTTACAATTTGGTTTGGTTCACGATACTGAACTCAAGGTTTGGTTCAGTTCACAATTTTTTAAACTAAGCCTAAATCAAGAAATTTTTTTAAGATTGAAAGTTTTTTATTTTTCATCATTATTACAAATACATATGCAAAACAGTTCCTTTCCTTTGAAATTTAGCTGTTCTTCAGAGTGGTAAATGATGCATCAGAGATGTACTGGGACTAAAAATCAGTCCAGAACAGACCAATGGTGACACCAAATGGAAATATTATCTTATAATTCTGCTTACTGAAAATACTGAATTATGTTAGATACATATGCTGCTTACATACTGTTATTGCTTACATGCATTTAAAATATTTTAAATTCAAATTTTTATTTTTCTAAAATACTATTGACTCTGATTACATCTAAATAATGTTTTCATAAATACATATTTAAAGGAAGTGCATGCTTATCCAAATAAATAATAATAATTTACTGATTAATAATAATAATCAGGCTGATTGCTTGATTGCCACTCAACATTCCAACACTACACAGTCGTTAATACGGCCCTGAATAGAACAGACAAAAAATAATGTTTTATTTTTTTAAACATCACATCTCCATGATGCACATTATCACATTTTTAACCGTGATGTACACGTTTATTGTGATTTTTAACCACAATAAACAATTACACCCCTAGTAATCGAGGTTGAAATCATGATCGTGCCTTGAGACTACAATGGCAAGATGTACTCTGAAAAAGGAGTTCTATTTTGGTCTGTTCTAACATATAATTGATTAGATAGCTTCTGATGACATGGATTTAACCACTGGAGTCGTATTGATTACTTTTATGCTGCCTTTATGTGCTTTTTGGAGCTTCAAAGTTTTGGTCAGCATTTACCTGCATTGTATGGACCTACAGAGCTGAGATATTCTTCCAAAAAATATATAATAATAATAATAATAATAATAATAACAATAATAATAATAAATATTGTGTGTTCTGCAGAAGAAAGAAAGTCATGCACATCTGGGATGGCATGAGGATGAGAAAATGAGAGAATTTTCATTTTGGGGTGGACTATACCTTTAAATTATTTGATACCACATAGGCCACACTTGTTCTCAGTTATCAAGGCTACCCGCTTCAGTCTGTTAGTGTACTTCATATGAGTTTATGTTACTCAAAGACAAGTAAAGTTTTCAATTTTCAGCTTAAAGGAGCAAATCACAAGAACGAAAACAAATTGTCGGCATTTGTAATAAAAAGATTCCACAGCGCGCGCTTCCCACTATAGGACTCGCAAGCATTCGATGATTTCGCTTTCGACCAGAAAACATGTTTAGAAATTAAGGATGTATTTACAGTAAATATCACAGTGTATAATATAACCAGTTTAATAATAATAACACTGTGCCACAATTACAATTTCTTTCCAATATAAGGCTTAAGCAATTAGTACTCAGATTTTACTCAACTTGAAAATTCCATTTAATCGAGAAAATGAACAGCTGACGTCACGGATCCCACCTTTCCCACGTGTGGCGCGAGGTCGCTCAGAAAAGTTTGATCCACCTCCAGCGTATCAGTGCTGTATTGTGTTCTCCGAGAGAGCGCTTGTGCGCTCATTTCTCACACACTGTAACCGGTGGGAAGAAAACACAGAAGACTTTTACGGAAAGTTGAAACAAACAAATAGTCTTTAAGGACGTTTCGAGGACTACATGCAAAAATGTCTCGAGCCCCGGAGGACGTGAACAAGCTCACCGAGAGCACTTATAAGGTAAAATTCAATCACAGCTTTCTACTTGTTGTAAACTGTACCAAAGAGTATGCAGCTCTGTGAAAGCTGGCGTATTAAGTTAAATAAGGAACTATTAGGCTATAACACTCTTACACGATGGACAATTCAAATTAGTTATGCAATAGTGACATGAGTGCATATTAAAGTACCTCAGTAGGTACAAACCTGTTTGTGCTGGACTGTTTCTGTTATTGCATACCTGACTGTTCATTGTTTTGTCAAGGGTGTTTGTCTGGGTAGTTAAGAGGAACTGCCCAGAATTACAGTTGAAGTCAGAAGTTTACATACACTTAGGTTGAAATCATTAAAACGTTTTTTTTTTTTTTTTTTTTTTAAACCACTCCACAGATTTCAGATTGACAAACTATAGTTTTGGCAAGTTGTTTAAGACATCTTTGTGCATGACACAAGTAATTTTTCCAACAATTGTTTACAGACAGATTGTTTCACTTTTAATTGACTATGTAGGTCAGAAGTTTAAATTAATTAAGTTAAATGTGCCTTTAAACAGCTTGGAAAATTCCAGAAAATGATGTCAAGCCTTTTAGACAATTAGCTTATGAATGGAGGTGTACCTGTGGATGTTTTCTTTAAGGCCTACCTTCAAACTCGGTGCCTCTTTGCTTGACATCATGGGAAAATCAAAAGAAATCAGCCAAAACCTCAGAAAAATAATTTGTGGACCTCCACAAGTCTGGTTCATACTTGGGAGCAATTTCCAAACGCCTGAAGGTACCACGTTCATCTGTACAAACAATAGTACGCAAATATAAACACCATGGGACCACGCAGCCATCATACCACTCAGGAAGCAGACGCATTCTGTCTCCTAGAGATGAACGTAGTTTGGTGTGAAAAGCGCAAATCAATCCCAGAACAACAGCAAAGGACCTTGTGAAGATGCTGGAGGAAACATGTAGACAAGTATCTATATCCACAGTAAAATGAGTCCTATATAGACATAACCTGAAAGGCTGCTCAGCAAGAAAGAAGCCACTGCTCCAAGACCGCCATAAAAAAGCAAGACTACAGTTTGCAAGTGCACATGGGGACAAAAATCTTACTTTTTTGGAGAAATTTCCTCTGGTCTGATGAAACAAATATTGAGCTTTTTGGCCATAATGACCATCGTTATGTTTGGAGGAAAAAGGGTGAGGCTTGCAAGCCAAAGAACACCATCCCAACCATGAAGCATGGGAGTGAAAGCATCATGTTGTGGGGGTGTTTTACTGCAGGAAAGACTGGTGCACTTCACAAAATAGATGGCATCATAAGGAATGAAAATTATGCGGATATATTGAAGCAACATCTCAAGACATCAACATGAAGTTAAAGCTCGGTCGCAAATGGGTCTTCCAAATGGACAATGACCCCAAGCATACCTCCAAATTTGTGGCAAAATGGCTTAAGGACAACAAAGTCAAGGTATTGGAGTGGCCATCACAAAGTCCTGACCTCAATCCCATAGAAAATTTGTGGGCAGGACTGAAAAAGCGTGTGCGAGCAAGGAGGCCTACAAACCTGACTCCATTACACCAGTTCTGTCTGGAGGAATGGGCCAAAATTCCAGCAACTTATTGTGAGAAGCTTGTGGAAGGCTACCCAAAATGTTTGACCCAAGTTAAACAATTTAAAGGCAATGCTACCAAATACTAACAAAGTGTATGTAAACTTCTGACCCACTGGGAATGTGATGAAAGAAATAAAAGCTGAAATAATTCATTCTCTCTACTATTATTCTGAAATTTCACATTCTTAAAATAAAATAGTGATCCTAACTGACCTAAGACAGGGAAAGTTTTCTATGATTAAATGTTAGGAATTGTGAAAAACTGAGTTTAAATATATTTGGCTAAGGTGTACGTAAACTTCTGACTTCAACTGTACATTGTTGGCCATTTCAATCAAGAGCAACAGGGCCCTGGATTGATTTTAGCAGGACTTTGATCCCATAAGGCAATTGAATTACAAATATAAGTAAATGATTCAACCGCTACAACAGTGCTATATTTAGAAAATTATATATATAAATATTTTTTATTTTTATTTCTGTTGTAATTTTGCTGTAATGTTGCATGAACAGCACTCGGTAATTTTTCTTCATTTAAAAAGTTTAACTTTTAAAGAAATTAATTGTTATTTTAAAACATATGTATAAAATCATGAGCACACACATGAGATTAAGACCAGTCATATCATTAACCTTATAAAAGCTGTTCAGTTCTACATGGAGAGGGTCACCTAATGGGGGCTGCCATGTTACAATCACATGACCAGCCGAATACTACTTGCTTAATCTCAGTAACCATCCTGTTATTGGACACTTTCACTCGTAGATTATATTAATCATGAAAGACTGTAAATAGTTAATTTCTACAATGTCATCTGTAACTAAAAACTATTGTGTTTAAAGGATGCTGTATCCATGCAGCTAGGTATCACTCTAAATCCAATATAACCTATTTAAAATAAAATTACTGAGTGCACCTTTAAAGACGATAAAATATGGTTGGGCAGTCTTTATTTTACTCTGAATAGGGAATGTTCCCATAATTAAATGTAGAAAAAGAAAATTATTTGTCAGTAAACATACAGGTGTAGGCACTTCAATCTGTGTTGTATTTTTAGATGAAGTTACTTAACAGTTCCATTCTGCTGTAAAAAGCTGCCTTAGATGGAACTTTGAAATATGAGCTTTGTTTCCTGCTCCGCAGAATGTGATGGAGCAATTCAACCCAGGGCTGCGGAATCTAGTCAACCTGGGAAAGAGCTATGAGAAATCAGTGGCAGGTAACCACCTCACTTTATTTACAGAAAAATATATGTGCATCACCACCATCCTCCATTTTTGCATGGAGCTGTTCAAAGAGAAAGCATACTGTTGAATTAAAAACAGCTGTGATAATACATAGATCACATAGAGAACAATACTTGCAAGACAGATTTCAGTTCCTGTTAATCACTTTGGTGTATTCACTCGCACAGCAATGACCCTTGCTGGAAAGGCGTATTTTGACGCAGTCTCAAAGATTGGGGAAAATGCTGCTGTGTCACCGGTTTCCAGGGAGCTGGGTGAGTATGACTCTCTAATCATTGCCCAGAGGTCCTAATCTGACCTTCACTTAGCTATATAGATTTTCTGTGCAGACAGATCTGCTAAACATTTCCTAATAGATGATTCATTGCTCTCAGCATGTCTTGGAATGTCCTGTGCCAGTCATTTCCTCTCTTATCAAGACTGCACAGACCACATGTTAACACTGGTGTCTGCATTTAGCCCCAGACAGGTTTGGTTCTTGTTGACTCTTTGTGACTCAGTATAAATTTGATTCATATCGTCTGGAAAATATAGACAGAGCTTTATTGTAAATTCTAAGTGGCATCTGTTAGGCAACTTTTCATACTCGCCACCTCAGGTCTAGCTGAGGTATCCTAAAAAGGCTTTTGCTCTCCAGTGTGGCTGTAGGCAGCCTGTGTCCTTTTGTGATTTTACTGAGCTCCTCTGTCCTTGTCTGGGCCTATATCCTGGAATGCCTTCTAGACAGCTCAGATGACCACAAGACAGTGTGATTTCTCACACGTTTCACACAGACTGGCAGCAAACACAGAAAGCAAACGTTACGCTGCGAGACTTTGTGCTCTAAGCTTTCTTGTTTAAATCGTAGCTCAAATGTTTCAAAGGAACACGCAGTGTCAAAGTGCTCACCAGTTTTATTCAGATTTTATTTTTTATGCATATTTTATGCTCCAAATGGCTGTGATGTGGAGTCATAAGATCATGCATCATATTAACATCCTAGGAAGTACCTTTATAATACTTTGGTGATTACTGGTGCTAGCAGAGGTGGTGCCAGAGGAATAGCAACCTTATCTGTAAATGAAAGATCTTGCTCTTGGTAGAAGTTTCATAATGTATTAAAAGAATATTATGAGAACTTGTTCCTTATATGAAGAATGCATGGCTTATGACTGATTTTGACACTTGGTTAAGCTATCATTATATCAACATGCCTGCAGTAAATGTCCACAATAGTCAAAAGTAAGTGCATGTTGACTCAACTCAATTGGAATTTGATAGTAACTAATAAGAACTCCAGACTTCATGTCTCTGTTCTTATTAAAAATGGTTGGGTCACGTGTTATCAAATGATCCTGAAAAATGAATTATTGCCGTAAAGTTCAGTTTAGTTCTAAACGCAGTGAGTTCTCTGGGGAATCCAAACATTCAGTTGAACTGTATGACTGGAATGTTAAAAGTGCTCAGTCTACTCACCACCCTTTTCCCTTGCTGACATGCTCTTCTAAAATTAAGCCCAAGAGCGTTCAAATGCAAGAATACATTTGTTGTTTTAACAGAAACAAGTTCCTTACTAGTGGCAAGGTGCTTGTTGTCTTGTGCTACAATTGTCTGTGACAGACATTATCTCACTACACAAACCAGAATGTGGTTGTTAGGGACATGCCAAATTTCTAACTACTCGGAGACTGTTTGGTTTAGCTGCTTGATGATGTGAACTGGAAAATGTCCTTTGGCCACATTTGAAGGGAAGAGGGCTTTTCATCTGTCCCTTAGAACATTGTGCTAGAGATTGCAGAGAGACTTGATGCTGTTTGGCATAAAACCCGCCTCTTATACCTGTCGAAGATGCAAAGCATATTGTGTCTCATACCTCTGTCACACAATAATCCTTTAATATTTTCAGCCTTCTTCTCAGGCATTAAGACATTAAATCAACTGGATTTATTCAATGAAACACATGCTGAAGGAATTTCTGAATAGATTGTATGTAAAGCATTCATGTGTTAATTGTCTAATATAATTAAATTACTCATGAATTTATGAACGAATTGCACAAATCTGTTTGTTTCTTGATAAAGGCCTATTTGAATATTTTCTGAAAGAGATTTCTACCCCTACCTGTGATTTGTAGTTTAAATATTTACTTGGTCTCTACTAGTGTAGTGATCAACTGAGATTGAGCAGGCTTATTAATCGGCCAATATTTGGCCATTATGAGATTATTTGGCAAATTAATAGAAGTGTTACCTCATGTGTGTCAGTCCTAAACTCTACCAACAAACTTTCATTTTTTTTTTTTTTATCCCCCAGTGAATTTTGAGTTAATATTGTGTAAAATAAGTATTTAATTTCAGAAAATTTGTGTTGCATTTGCTGTCTTTAAATTGTCTATTGTGCTTATATCGGCATTATTTTGGTCAACAGCCGTTTAGATATTGGTGTCTGCATTGGTCATTGGAAAAACCCATATCAGTCGACCAATAGTTATGATGCTTCTCATTAGTTGCTAAACTGAGTAAGCATTAGGAACGCAAACAAAAATATCTGTAATTTTTAAGATTAAATTAAAGAGGACAATATCCTCTTGCCAGACCATCAGTGTAAATAAGAATCTTGTGTAAAAAGGCAAGCAAATCCTCAGACCTGTTTATTTATGCCTAAAGCCTTTTATAATTTTACTTTCAAAACCCAGTTCACTGACCATGCACTGTACTTGCTTTTTAAACTAATCCAAATGCAGGTGCATATCATGGGAGTTTGATTTACACAGTAATTTACATTACGTATTTAGAACTGGCCCATGTATGCTTATCATACAGAACTCAACATGTACAGTACAACAAATCCATTACTTTTCAGTACTACAGAACTTGATTAACAGTTATCTATTGTAGCCAATTGACCATTGTAAATCCTCTTAATGTCAACATGAAACACAGTTTGTAGCCCATTTTACATCTGTAATTGGACATATTTCTAAGTGAAAAAGGATATTCAACAAGAAAAAAAATTTAGGGCAGGACTGCAAGTCTATCCATCAGGAACTGATAAGATAATAAAAACTGACCATTACATTCCAGAATGGAGCCTGGTGGTTGGAGAGAAGTCGTAGAAAGCAATAGCTTTCTCTGATAAATTGCACTAAATCAGACCAGAAACATGCATTAAAGTAAATATAGAAAAAGCCATTTAGGCTTCTTCCATTTGCAGAGATGCCCCTTTGTAAGGTTGTGCTCCCTTTTGCATCATCTGTTGGGTTGCAAAAACACAGAGATCTATCTGGCACTCTTGGTACAAAAACATAATTTACAAGCTCACTCTGCTGACCTTTCCATGCTAATGATGTTATTATAACTGCTATAAAAGCGGTAGCGAGCAGCCAATAATGCACAGCTTTCTTTAACTCACCCTTGTTTATTTGATGTAAGGTTTGTTTTTTATGAGCAGCACTAATGAAGCACCAGCAGTATGAAATGATAATCCTACTGAGTAGGAGAAAAAAGTGCATGCTAAGGATGTAGAAACAGGGGAGCACACATGTAAAGTGAATGGAGTCCTGAAGACAAGACTTTTTGAAAGTTCAAGTTCAAAGATGCCTACAGAAGAGGAGTCTGTATTTCCAAGTTGCGGTGGATACATCACTAGAAATAGCTACAACATGGGGCATCATGCACCTATATTGTTTAGGGGGCTCCAGTGGTGGTCTTGGCTTAATTAGTGCCCAAGGTGAGATGGCATGATCAAAGAAAAAATACTGTTAGATTTGTACGCAAAACGTATGTGTTTGCTCACTGCAGTGTGAGTGAAATGGGATTCAAATCCCCCAAGATTTTTTTTTAAATCAACCACGCACAATTGCAGCTGAACTTAACAGTGATCACTGTGCACTATCATTGTATGGAAATGAACAGATTAGACATTTAACATGCAAACTCATACAAGTTTCAAATTACTGTTTTGGGTGAACTATCCCTTATCCCTGATCTGAACAGATTATTTTTATTACAACATTTAGACTGATAGTTTACTTGCAATACTTGTGCAACTTTATCTTAATTATTAAAATTCAAACTATCATTTTGTTTTAAAGGAATGTTCTGGGTTCAGCTCAATCGACAGCATTTGTGGCATAATGTTAATTACCACAAAAATTCATTCCGACTCGTCCATCCTTTTCTATAAAAAAAAAAAAAAATCGAGGCTACATTAAGGCACTCACTATGGAGACAGTTTATGGAGGGTTTAAACAGAAATTTGAAGCTTAGAATTTTATAAAAGCACTTGCTTTAATTCTTCTGTTAAAACGTATTATTGTAGCTGTAAAGTTGTTTAAATTGTTTAAACATCGTCATGATAATGAAGTTGTAAAACTGGCTTTATCTTTACGCAGAAAAGGTTAGTAAGTGATTTTATCACACTAAAATCATGTTTACACATATATACTTTGTCTTGTGGCTATACTTTTAACAGAGTATTTTATCATTCAAAAATTGGCCCTCATTTACTTCCATTGTAAGTGCCTCACTGTAACCCAGATTTTTGCTTTTTTAAGAAAAAGGAGGGACGAGTCAAAATTAATTTTTGTGGTAATCAACATTATGCCACAAATGCTGTCGATTGAGCTTAACTTGTATTGAACCTGGAACATTCCTTCAAGGAAGTTGCACCCAATTGGCTCAAACAATCTATGGGGGCACATACCCCCTCAGTTTGAATGGGCATGACACTTGAGGTTGCAGGAGCAGGAATGTAGCTTGAATCTTTCACTTTCTTTTTCAGGAGTGGTTCTGATGGAGATTGCAGATGTGCATAAGAAGGTCCAGCTGGAGATGGAGGAGTCTGTAAGTATGCCTGGCCTTTCAGCAGCTTCATGGCTGTCTTCCCTTATTCCTCTCTTTGTTTTATTGCTCTTTTTCATTTAAACCTCTACACAACCCATAAACGGACTAGAGTACATCTAGAGTAATACTCTCATTTATCAGATGACCCTGGTCACATTTTATAATAGGAATTTATTTTTGTTAGTGCCTTGCTAGTGTGAAGGTCAAGGAGGTCTATAATACCTGGAGAAAGCCATCCATTAGCATTCCCATTCATCTCAATGACGGTTGCTTGGTTGGCATAGGATCCCCCCAGCCAAACCTTAAACCCTTGTAAGATCCTATGGAGTGCAGTGCTCTAATGGAATAAAAAGTGTCTGGCAATACATGTGCATTGGTATACAGTAGCAAGCAATGGCATTGGAGGAACACCTCAGAACATGAGCTCTATGTGTATTTGTACTTGTACATTATACAGTACTGTGAAAAAGTATTTGATTTTTTTTTCTGTTTGTGTATCTCATTTTAAATTGTTAAAACAAAATCTAACATAAAACAAAGGCAATCTGAATAAACATAAAATACAGTTTTTAAATTATAATGTTATTATTGAAGCAAAAAAGTTATCCAATAGCAACTGTGCCTGTGTGAAAAATTATTTGCCCCCCTTAGTTAATAAATCCCCAAATCTATGAAACCACATTCATAATGGGGTTCAGCTGGACTAGACACACCCAGGCCTGATTACTGCCAGCCCTATTCAATCAAATCAACACCTAAATAGAACTTTTTCAGCAGCATGAAGTTGGCTAAAAGGTCCCACCCAGTAGCACTATGCCAAGGTCGAAAGAAGTTCCAGAAAAGATGAGGAAAAAGGTGATTGAACTACATCAGTCTGGGAAGGGTTACAAAACTATTTCAAAGGCTCTTGGACTCCAAAGAACCACATCGAGAGCCATTATCTCCAAATGGAGAACTTGGCACAGTAGTGAACCTTCCCAGAAGTGGCCGACCTTCCAAAATTCCTCCAAGAGCACAGCGACGACTCATCCAGGAGGTCATAAAAAAGCCAAGGACAACATCCAAGGAACTGCAGGCCTCTCTTGCATCAATAAAGGTCATTGTTCATGACTCCGCTATCAGAAAGACACTGGCAAAAATGCCATCCATGGAAGAGTGTCGAGGCGAAAACCACTGCTAACCCAGAAGAACATTAAGGCTCGTCTGAATTTTGCCAAAACACACCTTGATGATCCTCAAACCTTTTGGGAGAATGTTCTGTGGACTGATGAGTCGAAAGTGGAACTGTTTGGAAAACAGGTCCTGTTAAATCTGCCGTAAATCAAACACAGAATTCCATAAAATGAACATACCTATGGTCAAGCATGGTGGTGGTAGTGTGATGGTGTGGGGATGCTTTGCTACTTCAGGGCCAGGGTGACTTGCAATAATTGAGGGAAACATGAATTCTGCTCTCTACCAGAAAATCCTAAAGGAGAACGTCCGGTCATAAGTCCATGAGTTGAAGCTCAAGCGCAACTGGATTATGCAGAAAAACAATGATCCAAAGCATAGGAGTAAGTCCACCTCTAAATGGCTCAAAAGAAGCTAAATTTAAGTTTTGGAGTGACCCTAGCCAAAGTCCTGACTTGAACCCAATTGAGATGCTGTGGCAGGACCTTAAATGGGCAGTTCATGCTAGAAAACCCTCCAGTGTGGCTGAACTAAAGCAGTTCTACAAAGAAGAGTGGGCCAAAATTCCACCACAGCATTGTGAAAGACTGATTTCCAGTTATTGGAAGCATTTGGTTGCAGTTGTTGCTGCTAAAGGTGGCTCAACCAGCTATTAAGCTTAATGGGGGCAGTTATGTTTTCACATGGGTGATATAGGTGTTGGATAACTTTTTTGCTTCAGAAATATATATTTGAAAACTGTATTTTTTGTTTACTCAGGTTGCCTTTGTTTTATGTTTTATCTCGTTTGAAGATCTAAAACAATTTAGTATGAAAAATAGAAGAAATTAGGAAGGGGGCAAATATTTGTTCACAGCACTCATTCATAGTCCCATGCTTTTGAAGCTGACAATGAGATTTTTCCTTTTTAAAAAAAAAAAACAAAAAAAAACAAAAAAAAACACTGAGATTTTATAAATCACATACAAGCATCTGTTGCCTGAAGGAAAGTGTGTGAGTTGAAAGTATGAGTTTATCTGTGGTATGTGACCGCAGTGAGGGCTGACCCTCCGTTCTCTTGACTTTCAGAGCATTTCTCCCTGCAAACCCTGCAGAACCTTTTTTTAAATCAGATAATCTTACACTGGTGGCCAAAAGTTTGGAATACTGTACAGATTTTGCTGTTTCTGAAGGAAATTGGTACTTTAATTCACCAAAGTGTTATTCAACTGATCACAACGTATAGTCAGGACATTACTGATGTTAAAAACAGCACCATCACTATTTGGGAAAAAAAAAAAAAAAGTAATTTTTAATCAAATCTAGACAGGCCCCATTTCCAGCAGCCATCACTCCAACACCTTATCCTTGAGTAATCATGCTAAATTGCTAATTTGGTACTAGAAACTCACTTGCCATTATATCAGACACAGTTGAAAGATAGTTGGTTCGTTAAATGAAGCTTAACATTGTCTTTGTGTTTGTTTTTGAGTTTCCACAGTATGCAATAGACTGGCATGTCTTAAGGTTAATATTAGGTCAAAAATGGCAAAAAAAAGAAATGGCTTTCTCTAGAAACTCATCAGTCAATCATTGTTTGAGGAATGAAGGCTATACAATGTTTGAAATTGCCAAAAAACTGAAGATTTCATACAAAGGTGTACACTACAGTCTTCAAAGACAAAGGACAACTGGCTCTAATAAGGGCAGAAAGAGATGTGGAAGGCCAGATGTACAGCTAAACAAGAGGATAAGTACATCAGAGTCTCTAGTTTGAGAAATTGATGCCTCACATGTCCTCAGCTGACAGCTTCATTGAATTCTACCTGCTCAACACCAGTTTCATGTACAACAGTAAAGAGAAGACTCAGGGGTGCAGGCCTTATGGGAAGAATTGCAAAGAAAATGCCACTTTTGAAACAGGAAAAGAAAAGGTTAGAGTGGGCAAAGAAACACAGACATCGGACAACAGATAATTGGAAAAGAGTGTTATGGATCTTAACCCCATTGAGATTTGTGGGATCAGCTAGACTGTAAGGTGTGTGAGAAATGCCTGCCAAGACAGCCACATCTATGGCAAGAGCTACAGGAAGCGTGAGGTGAAATGTCACCCGAGTATCTGGATAAACTGACAGCTAGAATGCCAAGGATCTGCAAAGCTGTCATTGCTGCACATGGAGGATTTTTTGATGAGAACTCTTTGAAGTAGTTTAAGTTATTTTTTCAAATTGTAATAGTAATTTTTCACGTTATTAATGTCCTGACTATACATTGTGATCAGTTGAATGCCAATTTGGTGAATAAAAGTGCAATTTCTTTCCATAAGAGCAAAATCTGTACATTATTCCAAACTTTTGGCTGCCAGTGAAGGTATTCACACTTGCAGAAGGTATTTTGAATGTTTAACCACAGAAGCTGATAAGATAACACTTTTGTTCGAATTCTCTACTTAGTCACGTTATCATTGTTGTGGAATTCACCAGTCTAAATGCAATATCACCGTTATTGATTTTTTTTTATCCATCTGTGACTAATTTGTAATTCCTCCAATCCCTTGTTGTGATAGTTCAAGAAGTTCCACAGAGAGCTCGTCGCAGAACTGGAAAAGAAAACCGATATGGATACCAAGTATATGAATGTAAGTATTGCATGTTTTTACTCCATTACTGTTCAAACTTGAGTAATACTCCATGTATTACGCTCACCTGTGTGAGCAAGGTAATTTTAAGGATGCTGTGATATTACAATCCTCCTAGGCCACTTTCAAAAGATACCAGTCTGAACACAAAATGAAGCAAGATTTCCTGGACAAATCGCAGACCGACCTGAAGAAACTGCGCAGAAAAAGTCAAGGGAAGCATTCGTCTAAATACGAGATCAAAGAAAATGAGGTGAGGACATCTTTTGATATTTGGTGAAACGTTATATCTGTCCGTAATGTACTTGAAGTTGCTCTCAGTTATTCAAGTGCATATACAATTCAGTTTAGTTTCTGGCTCTGTATCAGGAGCATTCTTTGCCACTCAATACCTATAACATAATTCACTGGGCTAGGCTCTTTGGTTTTTAATACCAGTTTTTATTCCTCACCCGTCACCATTGTGGTCCTCCTTTCAAAGGCACATTGTTTCTTTGAACAGTTTGCAATGGAAATCTGTTTACATAACATGTTTGTTTTAGAGTTTATTTATGTCCTGTTTTGACAGTTGTCTAAAGGAAAATTGAAATGATTGAGTACTGTGTTTATGAATAAAGAAGCACCCTACAATTGTGTAAATTGTGTTTTAACAGAACCAAATATTAATAGTAAAAATTTGTTTTGATGACTATGAATTACGAGTCTATGAAATTGAGAACTGATAACTGGGAAATTATCAAGTCTAATAAAGCATTCATTTAGACTCTACTATTCTAAACACAACAGCAAACTCAAAACGATAATTCTGGGTGGGGCTGATGAATCGCTTATAAAAACTTGTTTCTCAACACCAAAGTATCAATTGACCGAAAGTGGATTAAGTTGATGAGGTTGCTTAATCATATAGTACCACCCAGTTTATTTGTCTACCTTCATTGCTTTTCATAAAATATAATTTGTCTGGGATCTCATTCAAAAACATGTCAATTTTTGTCCCTGACAGAACCAACTGAATCATAATTTCATATAACCATAAAGTCCTATCAAATATTTTACATGCACTGCTGTTGTTAAAGCTACTGCAAAACAATACTGTAGGTAGCTTGTGTGGGTCTCGCTTGTCTAGGCATGATCCACTAATGGAAAATACAACTCCAAGGAAACAAGCAAAGTTCATGGTCACTTTGAAAACTTAGGCAGAGAACTATAATTGGAAGGGAAATCCTGTAAAGAAGACCAGAGCTCTGTTCCTGGTTTCATTTTCACTGGTTTGAAGGGTAACCGCTTCTACAAGCTGTGTCTAAGTGTTACTTGCATGTAGGGGTGTGACGAGATCTCATGCCACGATATTTCGCGATATTTCTCGTTGAGGTGAAAAGCTGTCTCACGATATCAGCATGACGGAGTATGAGGGTGAAATTAGCATAGAAGATGCCCCCGTCACTTAAATCGTTTGTGTGGCAGCATTTTATGTACCCGGTGGAAACAATAAACGGCGACAGAGAAGACACGAACAAAGGCTGTTTTTTTTTTGTTTTTTTGTTTTGTGTCTCTTATTTTTTTATCTATTGTCAATTACTTTTATGTATATGCACTTACAGGTATAACATTTTTAACCTTTTTTGCATTCCCAATAAAAAAATAAAAAATATTTTGCCTGACGTATGCGGCCGACAAATGCGACCTCCGGAGGTCGCAGCCTTCCAAACGAGACACAGTCAATATGTAAGCACTGTAAGAAAATAGTGCCGTACACCGCGGCTAACACAATCACTATGCAAAAATACCTACAGAACCACCGCAGCTCTCAACTAAATTCAACCAGGTCTGAAGAGACTCATGTGAAATTATACAGGAGAGAAGCCAGTCAGTTGAGTCTGTGGCAAAACCTTTTACAGTGCTTGCATATTGTTCTCTCTTTTACTGCATATGATAATTCATACTCAGAAATTAGAACTGAAGTGACATCATTACAAGATGATTAGTTAAAACATTTAAAAATGCACCTGCATTGTTTTGCATTTTGTGAAAAGTGTTTTGAAACACTTGCCTGAAATGTTTCTCATGATCTTAAAAATCTTTTCATCTGAAGGTGTATGCTTAAATGTTTGAAATTAGTTTTGTAGACAAAAATATAATTGTGCCACCATATTAATTTATTTAATTGATGACTTGGACCAAATAATAAAGAAAAGCAGCCAATAAGTGCCCAACATAGATGGGAACTCTTTCAATACTGTTTAAAAAGCATCCCAGGGTGATACCTCAAGAAGTTGGTTGAGAAAATGTCAAGAGTACATGTCTGCAAATTCTAGGCAAAGGGTGACTACTTTGAAGAAGCTAAAATATAACACAGTTTTGATTTATTTTGGATTTTGTTTAGTCACAACATAATTCCCATAGTTCCATTTATGTTATTCCATAGTTTTGATGACTTTACTATTATTCTAAAATGTAAAAAAAAAAAAATAAAAAAAAAAAATAAAAAAAATAATAATAATGTGTTTCAAAACTTTTGACCGGTAGTGTATATAGTGTTAAAATATCGTCTCATCTCGTTCTCGTGAACCCAGTATCGTGTATCATTTCGTCTCGTGAGCTTAAGTGTATTGTCACACCCCTACTCTCAAGACATTGGCTGCATTAGCATTAGGTGTTAATTCTCATTTTGTTAAATGTCATTGTATTGCAAATGTCCCGAATCTTTCCAAGTATATCTGTCCTGTTCTTGCTAAAAGTACGTTGACTAATCAAGAAACAAAGGATCATCTATTATATCATTAATTTGAGCCTTATTTCATATATCTTGTGATTTGCTATAATTGTTAGTGCTTGGAGACCATCTCATCCCGGCAGACAGACATGCAAAGGTTTATCGCAGAAGGATGTAGGGAAGCTCTGTTGGAAGAGAAAAGAAGGTTCTGTTTCCTAGTGGACAAACACTGTGCCTTCTCATACCAGCTAGCAGATTTTCATGACAAGGTAACCCATTGAATGTATTCTGGTTTCCCTTTAAATCTATATAAAGAGAATAGTTCATCCAAAAATAAAAATAATTTACATTTTTTAATCATCTTGTGTCGTTTCAAACCTTTATGACTTTCTTCTGTGGGACAGAAAATGTGTATTTTTGTAGAATATCCAGAACATCCCCAAATTTGGTATGTTCCTAAAACTATCACTATTGTATGGCATCAGAGGACTAGAAATACAGTGTGCAAGTCTTATTGACCACTTTTATGGTGCTTTTTCCTTTTTTTCCTTTTCATTATATGGACAAGAGTGGCCAGGATATACTGTAGGCTGCTGTAAAAAAAAAAGAAAAGAAAAAAGAGATTAACCATTTGTATTCCACAGAAAAAGGAAAGTCACTTTCAAATAAAAGGAACATTAGATGATATCCTAATTATTAAATCAAAACTGATTGCTCATGTACATGTACAAACTGTTCATGCACTTCACAGGCCAAGGAGATACTGACTGTCAAACTGCCCAGTTGGCAGGATAAGTGCACTGATGCCACCAAGGTTCCAGACACAGTGATTTCCATGATTGAGGGTCTGAAGACTCCAATGACAGTCATACCTAAGTCCTCGGCTATTATGGAGCACAGTGACCGGGTCAGTCTCAAACAGACAACCATGCTTTAACCAACGCTAATGTTAAACTACATTTTAGTTAATGTTTCATTGTACCTTCAACAAAATATGTATTAAATAAAATGTAAATGTACAAGTATATGACTTTGCAATGCCTTCAAATATTTATTATTGATGTACAATGTAAGCATAATAATAAAGTATGTAAATGCATTAATAAGGTACAATGTTATTTTTGTTTTCTCAGAACCATTCAGATGCAGTGGTTCCACCACCAGCCCCGTCACTCAAAGCCCACACGAGTCCACTGGCCAGCATGTTCTCCCAAGACATTCCCAAAAGCCCCATCTCATCAGAGCAGTGCTCAGGCAAGCTGAAGACTCTCTTATGCTTTGATCTATTCTGTTTAATCAGATAACAGCTTCTCATCTCAGTAATTAAGTACAGTTTAGTCTGTATTGTGTTTGTATTTAAGAGGGACTCCAAATATAAGTTTGATTGCTAAACAGACTGATTAGTGTTGCAAAATAAATTTTGAAAATGGCACAGAAATAATGCTTGCTTTGAAATCAACAGATCAAGACAGCCTTGATGGCCTGTCCAGGTCTACATCTGTGTCCAGTGGTATGGACGTGGTGAAGAAGATCAGAGTGCAAACTATTTTCCCCCACACAGCTGGAAATAATGAGACCCTGCTGAGCTTTGATGATGGAGACATCATTACACTGCTTATTCAAGATGAGCGGGATGGATGGCTGTATGGAGAACTAGAACATACTGGACAGTAAGTTTAGGCTAGGCTTTGTCATACATAAACATAATTATATGGCGCTGTTTAAAAAAAAAAAAAAAAAAAAAAAAAAAAAGCTTGTCATTCTGAGTTGTCATATGTACCCCATAAAATCAGAATTGGAGTTTTGTGGCTTTAGTTCAGGTCTATTTGCTTTGTGGTAATCTATATTCTAGCATGCTCATTAAAGTTGACAAAATTAAACTTATGCAGATATAAGTTTGTAAGTATACTGTAAGTTTGATTAAATTAACAACAGAGCTTTAATATTTAGATTAGATAACTTCATAAACTGATGTTTATGTAAATAAATAAATCACCTTTATGTGTATGTCATCTTCTTGCCAGGAGGTTATGGAAGCTGCAGCACAGTAAGTTTAAATACATCCTAAAGGACTGTTTTCACTTTTTGAGGGAGTGATACTGATTTAAAGGTGCTGTAAGCGATTTTATTTCATGGAAAAGTATGCAAAATAAATAAATAAATAAATAGATGAATAAATTACAAATTCCAAGGAAGGGAACTAAGTGGACTAAGGGTTCAGATAAATTCCCTCGCAATGTCCGCAATATGTGTCCAAGGCTCAGCAGATTTGCTCTTTGCTCCCTGGAGTTTGGCACATGACCTCATTCACAACAATATGAAAGAAAGTCTTAGCCCACAATTTATTTTATAGTTCATACTTCAACTGGTGCCTTGCTTATGCTGCTCTCAGGTAAATCTGTTCTTTATGAAAATATTAAGAGGACAAAGGAAATATTGTTAAGTGAAAGGCACCTGTAACCATTTCAAATAATGAAGGCAGCAGTGCAGTTAGCTGCGCTTTGCGTGGTCTTGTATTTGTGTTTTTGGACATTTTAGTGAGCCGCTTTGTTATACCTGATCAGCTCTGCCATTTCAAAGTTCCAAAGTCCACAGATTTTCCCTCACTACCTATTATGCTGTCTCACTGCTATTTTGAGAAAAGAAAACGTCTTAATGAACTGATGCACACTTTAAAGCTCAGTTTAAAGTTAGCTGCAGCTGGCTGTGTGACAGTTCATAAGCAACCAATTCCAAATGCATTCTTAATAACTACATTGTGCTCCACTGTACATTTGTGCCACTATAGTGATTTTTTTTTTTTTTTTTTTAACCGCTTAAAGGAAGGTGCACTCAGTATTGTTTTCCTCTTTAAAATCCCTCTAAAGAAATAAATTGTGCTTTTGAACAATGTTTAAAATCATGTACACCCATATCAGTAGTCTAAAAGCCGATTTATTTTACATGGAGCTGGGCTGCCTCATGGGGGCTGACAAGTTGAGATCACATGACCTGCTCAATACTAAACACTTTATCTTGGTAACCCCACTGAAATCAGACACTTCCGTTAACAGAATGAATTCACCATATCTGACTGTGAATAGCACAGTTCTACACAGATATCAGTAAATGAAAACTATTGCTTTTGCATAATGCTGCACACATGCTGGTGTCAGTATAAGTCCAGTATAAGCAATATTGGTCAGTACAATTAAACAACAAATTTCTGTGTGCGTATCCTGTTGTTCCAAATTCATATGACTTTTAACAGAAGATGTTAGCCAAAATGAGAGCTTCAGTCACCATTTGCTTTGTGTGAAAAATAAGTAATAGGCTGATTAATTAGTCATAAAATTTGATTAAATTATGTTGAATTCATAATTATTTTCCAAAATATGCTAAAGACGTAAATATAAATGGTGGGATAATTTGTACTATACATAAACATTAACAAAAAATCCCCAAAACAAATAAATAAATAAATCAAAACCTGGTTTTAGGTTACATTCACTGGTTCAAAAATGTAAATGTAGATCAGGCATAAATGGGTATTGGGTAATGCATTGTTGAACAGAAGAATGCACAACTGTAAAGAAGATTCAAAATCTTTTCCAAACATTCTTTGTATTTATGGAGTACAGGGAGGTTTGGCTACTGTTGTTACATTAATTATTAAGCCAATATGAATAAAGGATAAAATCATGTCTGACTTAACAGACTAAGTAGACTGCTGATAATCCATATATATTTGAATATAATCACGGGGACATTTACTGAAGCAATAATTAAAAAATTTAAATGCAATCTGTTGTCTATACAGGCAGATAAATCTGATCTACCAAGCAGACTCACAAAATTAAAAACTTAATGACGTGTAACACATTTAAGGACAAAAAATGTTTGCAAGTAAATGCGCTGTACATCGCCAATCTTTTCTAGTGTATTCTCCAAATATTCCACAATATGCGAAGTATATCATAATTGGGAAAGAAAAGAACAACTTATTTTGCTTATAGACGCGCACAATTATGAACTGAGGCAGAAATCCTAACTAAACTTTCTTAATTTAAAGTGCTTGTTTGTTTCCTGAAATCTGAGACAGCCACTGTAACATATTGGGTATTATAATAGTCATTATGATTTACTATTAAATTAAATTGATAGAGATTTTGCTATATCGCAATATGTAAATATCCATGTGTGCAGCGTGGGCTTATCTATCAGTGGGCAGGGCTTCACGTGATACTGAGAGAATTTAAGAAACATAAACAGGGATTTTATTGCATTTAAAAAAAAATAAAAAAAAACATTTGGTGGCCACCCAAGCAAATGCAATGACATTCATCTCACGTTCGCCGCTTCATTAGTGCTTACTATGCTTCTTATCTCGTCTCTGACTTCTCAAGGAGGAAGCGAGGTCTGGGTAAACATTCAACAAGTCTTTTGTTTTACACACTTTCTCGTCTAACACAACAAGGTTTACTTTACAGCACAACACAAAATGCACAAAACACTGCTGCATGTGTCTCTCCCTCTCCTCCGGCTGACTGGAATGCTCTTATGTCCCTCTATGCTCTCATTGAAAATACAAACAGCTGTTAGAGAGAATTTCCCACAGGTGTCAATCCTTAATGTTCTTCCTCTCGTGACATCACTCGACTACGCCCCCATCACCACACGGTCATATTAAAAAAATAAAAAATTCTGCAAGAAATGTTTACATAATTTGGGATATTTTCTGCATTTTTTTTTACATTTTTGTTGCATTGCTTTGGGAAGATGTTGAGTTTCTTGAGGAAAGTTTATAATAATAATAATAACAATAATAATAATAATATCGGTCAACAACATATCAAATTTAGTATTATGGTAAGATTGATTTAAAACGAAGTTGTTTTTTTGTTTTTTACTTGGACTGTAGTCTATTTCCAAATAAAGAGAAAACTATATAAGAGGAAGCATTTATTTCACTGACTGGATTTTCCAAAAATAGGCAGTACAGTATGGTTATTTAATATATACATTTAGTTAATTTTCCTAAAAATATTACTGTATCGTGATATACAGAACAGTGCAAAAGTCTTAGGCACATAAGATGCTTCACAAAAACATTTGTCTTAAGGTTATTTATATCTTCAGCTTTAGTGTGTCAATTGGAAATATACATTTTAGACTCCCAAACATTACTTTTGCAAATAGTATAGAAGAACAGGGAGCCCTGCAACAGATGGCATGGTCCCCACAAAGCCCCCCACTGAACATCGAGACAGTCTGTGATTAAAAGAAGAGACAGAAGCTATTGAGACAGCCGAAATCGATAGAAGAACTGTCGTGAATTCTCCAAGAAGCTTGGAACATCCTATTTGCCAACAAGCAAGAAAAACTGTGTCCAGGTGTCCCTATGAGAATTGGTGCTGTTTTAAAGGCAAAGGTGGCCACACCAAATATTGATTTAGATTTTTTTATGTTTACAGGACTTTTTATGACATTAATTGATAAATGAAAACTATTTATGGCATTATTTTTGAAGACATCCTCACTATGCAACATTTTTCCCAAGTGCCTAAAACTTTTGCACAGTACTGTATATCATTATCATGATATAAAATGACTCGTAAGATTTTGGACATATCGCCCACCCCTAAATTTCCGTAATTGATGCCTCACATTTTTTACAGAATATTGGTACATTTTTAAACCCCTACATACTATTATGAAGCAAAAGAATGTCATTTGCCATGGCTATGCCACTGCGTCATCAGAGGGGCACCTGCACTTCAGCAAAAGGGCAGGGGCTCGAGCCCCTAGAGCCACCCCTTCTGCGCATGCCTGCTGCGTAGCATCTCCTTTTGTATTCTATGGAAAAAAGTCATACAGGTTTGGAACAACATAAGGTTGAGTAAATGATGACAGAATTTTCATGATTGCATGAACTATCCCTATGTTGCACATGGAAAACTGTCACACATTTGTTTGTCAGATATAGTCACATGCACATTATGGTTTTATGCTTTGTATTCAATTGCAGAAGGGGCTGGTTTCCCTCATCTTATTGCCGAACTTACAATGATCCGGTGATCGCAATCAGGTGAGCACAGAGAAACAGAAAACCTTGATGGGATTTCAACTGAAAGGAACAATGTTTATCTGTATATAAAAAGGCAGTAAGACATCAAGTGCCTGACTGTCATCTATATGCTTTGTGTTTAGCAGAGTGGAGAGCCCATTGCATAGTCAGAGTGCGGTTGATCTCCCAGAGCAGACGGAGGAAGACGAGGAGGTGGAGGAACCCAAGCTGCTGCCCCCACCTGACTACAGTTACTCATCCAGGGACTTACCCTTCAAGCCCTCCACCCCCTCTCCACAGAACACGGTAAACACAGTGCATTGGATAATAGGAAAACTAAATGCAACTTAGTTGAAAAAGCAGCTATCAGGAGTACCTCTATCTGGGCCTCTTCATTGGTTTCTTTTTCTTTGTGGCTGCAATAAATAGGGAAAGCCATTGATGTGTATTCCAGGAGGGACTCCCTGATCAGATTTGCTTTCCCTCTAGGGTGAACATGAAACCTCTGTCCTTCCCTAGTTCTGTACAGCAGGAACACATGAAGGATGCACATACAATACAGAAGAGTTGCTTTTTGTGATGTCATATTATATACAGTATGTAAATATATGATATTACAATACCAGTCAGAAGTTTGTACATACTTGACTGAATTTGTTTCTCATGAAAACCTTTTGATATAAAGGCTTATGTTTAAATGAATTGTGTTGACAAACATAGATTTTGCCTAAATAGGAATTTCTTTACAAAACTCATTATTTTTTTTTATTTATTTTTTTTAAATGGCTGTGTTGGAGTGTATAGTAAAGGAAAAGCAGCCTACAAGTGACCACTGTACATAGGAACATGAATACTGTTTAAAAGCATGTGTGCAAAGTTGTAATCTAGACAAAGGGTGGCTACTCTGATGTTTTCTACTGAATAAGTTTTAATTTCCTTAACATTTATCACTGCCCATACTTTCAATTTTGTAGTTCTGTTGACTTTGCTATTACTCTAAAATGTTGCAAATAGATATAATAAAGATAGGTGTGCCCAAACCTTTGACTGGTAGTATGTGTGTGTATGTATGTGTGTGTGTGTGTGTGTGTGTGTGTATATATATATATAAGGTTGTAGAATCGTTCAAACTAAATTTACATTAGTTGCAAGTCCTACAAAAAGAAACGTAAGACCTACAATTATGTAAACTTTGTTCTTTGCCAGGGGGCCTAGGGAGGGGTAAATGAATGCTCTGCATTACTGTCATTGTGAAAAATAAAAAGACATCTGAAAAATGCACCTAACCTGGTTTGACATTGTAAGACAGAGTGGGGACAATTAGCGTTGCACCATGTCAGCTGATGTCAAACTGAAATATATGGCTCACTATGCTGAATGACCTCAAGCAACATGAACTGAGATAAAATTGACAGTGTTTGGACAGAAGTAATTCACCTAGAATGTGCTCGTATGGCAGTGGTCAGGTGACTAGCTGCTGTAATAGACACACATGGACTGTTTAGGCAGATTTAAATGCTTCTCCACTGCTGCCACTTCAGCTAGTCTGACTTTGATCTCAAATTTGCCCTGTTGTGCATTTACTCTGCAAACAGGCATGCCTTAATCCAAGATACCTCCTGTCAATGTGTGTAAAAATTACAAAATATGAGCCATTTGATTCCCTGTTTGATTGGTGCTCAGGTTTATGAATGGTTGCTTTTAGTACTCTTATTATTACCTTTGGTAAACATGGTACCAAAATTGTTTAGCTTAAAACATTTTTTTTATATTTTGCAAAATTATTTGCATGACATAAGCTGCATTTAAAACTGATAATTTGTAAATGTATTAACAACAGTGATACTGATTCATAATTATATGGTTGGTTATTTTGCATTTTCTTCCTGCTGTGCACAACCCTATAAGTACAGACCTGCGACCCACCAGTTGAGAGTGTCTGGTTTATGAAAACATGGAGCATACAACAGTATGTCATATGCAAAGTATCTTGCATATTCCCTGACTGTTAACTGTTCGTAGTCACTTGAATTAGTAATGATTAGATTTTCTTCTCTCCGATGGAGTAAGCAAGCGTTTCAAGATGATCAAGGTTCTAGGTACTAAAGTTTGCTGGTGAAGTGACAGAATTATCTGTTGACATCCTAATCAAACCAGTCTGACAGGGAAACGCTCTTCACTTTAAAGTTCCAAAGAACAGAAACAGTCACAGAATGTACATTTCTGCCACCGACTTTTCATTTGTTTTTTTTTGTATCTGCAACAGGTGTCTTTGCCAAATGGTCACTCCATACCTCCATTCCTAGTGTGAGTAACTTTAACAGAATATATTACCAATACTACTAAAATGCCCTAGAATTTAACCTAATCACTACTAGCATAATGCCTCTATTTCTCCTCAGAGGTGGGAATCCATTTGCCACAGTCAGACTCCGACCCACCATTACAAACGACAGATCAGCACCAGTCGTTTGATGGAACTGGATGCAGCCCTGCCCTGGTGTGAAGTTATCTCATTTTGACAATGCAAATTCGGCAGAGGAACCAAATGAAAGAGTTCTGTTACAGCATCTTTTTTTTATTTTATTTTTTTTATCCAGAGTTTCTAAATAGGCAAACACCAGCACAATTTAAATTTGCATACATCATTATTTATAAGGATTTTAGACTTTGATTAAATTATTTTAAATTGTAACTGAATTCATACAGTGAGTTTCCAAGAGAATTGGAAGTGCACAGCACTAAACTGGCTCTTGACCAAAAACCTAGTTTCTGACCATATTGGTCCTCTCTCTGTATCTGGGCCTTGTTAGGGTAAACTGAAGTCACCTATGTATGGCCTAAGGTTCAAGTGTTGCAGCCCCTAATTAGAAACACAGCATATAACCAAATCATATTTCATTTCAAATTCCAGTGAAGTATAAGATGCCAAAGTGTTCCATTTGGAATATGGTTTCATTGTAGACTGTTTGCATTATACAATATCATTGTTTTTTTTTTTTTTTAAATGCTGATATATTTCTTATCCGCCACATCTTTTACACTTCTGGAGGAGGAAAATGTAAAGACTGTTTTTTTTAATTGTTTATACCTCCTCATGTAAAATAAGAGTGCAATGTGTGATAACATTCAGTTGAACAATTGCCATATTAGTTGAATGTTGATTTATTGACTTTAGCTGAAGATCATGTCAACCTAATGAGTATTCTTACCTTAGTGATGGAAGAGAAATGCCCCAAGCATTCCATCACTCTTAAGTGAATAAATGTTGATTTGTTTTTATGAAGTATTGTAAGGTTGTGTACATATTGTGCTTTTGCTAGCATGTTGTCGAGGAAAGCTTTTTTTTTATTATTATTATTTCTCAGAGCTTTTTCTTTTTGGTTGCAATATTGATTCATCACCCCATTTCCTGTTATAGCACATTAGTCTGAAATAAAGGTGTGTATATATGTGTATAATAAAACCTATTGAAGTATTTAATGGATTATAATATCTGTTATTGCTTTTGTGGTTATTTCTCTTTCTGGGTACATTGGTAGTCATGTACTGTATGTATCTGTCTTTCCAGTGCTGCAGTTGTACATTGATATCTGTATCTTTGGACCCTTTTCACATTTCCAGGTTTGAAATGCTAAAGTGAACTGTAGCGGGATACATTTTTGTAGATGTACGTGACACAATAGTAATTTTAAAAAATGTTATTCATTTTTTTGCATTCCCATTTGCTTCAATAGCAGAAGGTAAAATCCACATATGTTTCAACATCTTTCCAAAAAAATAGAGCGAGAGCGTGTTGGATTACAGCGGTCAGAAGAGAGCAAGTTCCCAAATTTACTGTCACTCATTCAGGAGGTGTGTTTGAAATTGTAGCTCTGTTGACTACTTTTTTAAAATTATTTATTTTTATTATTAATTCCTAGGTTATGTAACATGAGTAATGTTATAAATTTATGCTACATAATTCAACACTGAACAGATAAAGTTTCAAAGTTATGCAGCTAAATTAAGATGGAAATTCAAAATCACAGTCTCTGAAAGGAGTCCATGAGTATCTTCCTTTGGAGATATTCCTTCTTTATTTGAAGATTGTGCTTCTTGGCTTGCCCAAGCAGTATCTCAGTTGCCTTGTTTCCTAAGTCATCCAGCAGAATAAAGCGAAAGTGAAAATGGGTTGTGATAACGGTGAATTTATGATTGTTTACTGTAAATCATTGTGCTCACAAAGTCGAGTTCTTCAACACACTTTTCATTCATCTTGTTCAGCATACTAAATTCTACATTCAATATCAAAAAGTTTGTGGACACTCTTATCCCCTAATTAGCAGATTTGGCCAGTGTATTGGCCAATAATTCCACTGAAGACAAATCTTAATGCAGTGACATTCTGAATTGTGTGCTTCCAAATTTTTGGCTCCCGTTTGGGGAAGATTGTTTTCTGTTCCAACATGACAATGCCCCTGTACACAAAGTGAGATGGTTTTCTGGATCAGGTGGAAGTACTTGATGGTCTGCATTGCCAAAATCTGAACTCCAAACACCTTTGAGATGAATTGGAATACTGACTGTGAGCCAGGCCCCATAACCCATCATCAGTGCCTGACCTTACTGATGCTCTTGTGTGTGAATGGGAGCAAATACCCAGTCATGTTGCAACATGTACTTGAAAGCCTTCCCAGAAGAGAGGTAGCTGTTATAGCAGCAAAATGAGGGATTAATGCTTTTTGAAAATGTCCACTCAAATAGCAGGTGTCTTACTTTTTGCGCTGTATTTTAAATGGGCAAAATAGGTGCAGGTGACTGACCTTTTGCAAGAGTTATTCAAAGCAACATTCAGGTTTTTCTTATCTGAATCTGGCACAAATGTATTATGTCCTTGACATAAGCTGGGTCTGCATTGCACGTGGCAGATAAAAGTGACTCAAGCAGTCTTCCCCAGAGCTGTAGTTAAGACTAAATAGAGCATCTGATTAGTATTCAGACAGCCCACTGCTGTTTTGACACAATGTAGCTATATTTGAGTGAGATGTTTCTTTAAACCAGAGCTTCACTTAATGACAAAATATGCACACTCACAATGGTCTGTATTTTTCCCTATCAGTGGCACTACACATTTGTGCAGCTACACACAAAATACCACATCTCACAATCTGGACAATTATCAATCTTTTGGGAAATGTTTACAGCAGCATTTCTTATTTATTACTGTGCTCAGTCACAGTCAAGGAATACACATCCCAAACTTTTTAAGTGCTAACATCACTAACAAAGGGAGATGGCAACCAATTGTCACACATTTGATTGATTTGAACTTTTGCTTGCTGTCTTGGTCAACCTGTTGCTCTTGGCATATGAATGCACCTATGCGTTTATGGAAGCTGTGAATTTTGTAAAAATATAGTCTTATCAGAATAAGACAAATAAGGCAAATAAGTGAAAAATGCTCAAGTTACTGCATTGAAACTAATAAAGTAGCATGGCAAAAAAAAGAAACATACAGTACATTATTTTTTGCCTTAATCACCATAAACATGTTAAAACAAAAGTCAACATGCACATACTGTACACAATCACACCAGCTGTTTGCGACATCTTAAATCATTATTATGATGTTGCTTGATCAATGCAGACAATTTGTCCAACAACATTAGCTGCATTTGAAATCTTACCTAACAATAACCCTTTAAAACAAATTGCAATATATTTACATTTGATAAAATAGTGTTGACACCAAATCATTAAAATTCGATTTTTATTCAAAAGTTTTGCAGCAAAGAAAATTAAAAGTTCAATCAGTACCCCTTAATTTGCACTCAGATTGCACATTCGTAGTTGCTTATGCTAGTAGTATCACATTTTCTTATTGATTTATTTGATTGTAAACTTGTTATAAATTTACTTATTCGCTGGTTGTTTTACAATGCCCTTTTTGCCCACTATTAAACACCTTTAAATACAAGAATTGTCAGCAAATGCTTTTATTCTGGAGAAATTAATGAATTGAATATTTTTTTAAATCATAAATGTTTATAATTTATGTGTTATTTAAGTGTAATATATATATATATATATATATATATATATATATATATATATATGCCGATCAGCCACAACATTAGGGCTACAACTAATGATTATTTTGATAATCAATTAATCGAACGTTTATTAGAACGATAATTCAATTATTTGAATATGCCGATTATTGCAACGATTAATCATTAGCTCTTAACTGATTATTCAGCTTGTGCCTGACTTAAAAGGTTGTATTAAACATGCTTGCTAACAATAAAGAGGACAAAATCATCTTTTAAAAATACCTCTAAATGACATTCACTGAATTAAAGGGGGAAAACCCCACTTTTTATTAAGTTTAATTCAGTAAAGAAATACACTGCAAAAAAAATCCTATTGTTATCAAGTGTTCTTATATTGTTTTCCATTTAAATTGTCTAAAAATCCTTAAAACAAGATACATATACATGAGAAGCAACATAAACTCAGCAAAAAAAGAAACGTCCCTTTTTCAGGACACTGTATTTTAAAGATAATTTTGTAAAAATCCAAATAACTTTACAGATCTTTATTGTAAAGGGTTTAAATAATGTTTTCCATGCTTGTTCAATGAACCATAAACAATTAATGAACATGCACCTGTGGAACGGACATTAAGACACTAACAGCTTACAGACGGTAGGCAATTAAGGTCACAGTTATAAAAACTTAGGACACTAAAGAGACCTTTCTACTGACTCTGAAAAACACAAAATAAAGATGCCCAGGGTCCCTGCTCCTCTGCGTGAACGTGCCTTACTGGAGGCATGAGGACTGCAGATGTGGCCAGGGCAATAAATTGCAATGTCAGTACTGTGAGACGCATAAGACAGCGCTACAGGGAGACAGGAAGGACAGCTGACCGTCCTCACAGTGGCAGACCATGTGTAACAACACCTGCACAGGATCGGTTCATCCGAATATCACACCTGTGGGACAGGTATAGTATGGCAACAACAACTGCCCGAGTTACACCAGGAACGCACAATCCCTCCATCAGTGCTCAGACTGTCTGCAATAATCTGAGAGAGGCTGGACTGAGGGCTTGTAGGCCTGTTGTAAGGCAGGTCCTTACCAGACATCACCGGCAACAGTGTCACATATGGGCACAAACCCACCTTCGCTGGGCAAGACAGGACTGGCAAAATGTGCTCTTCACTGACGAGTCGCGGTTTTGTCCCACCAGGGGTGATGGTCAGACTTGCGTTTATCGTCGAAGGAATGAGCGTTACACCGAGGCCTGTACTCTGGAGCGGGATCGATTTGGAGGTGGAGGGTCCATCATGGTCTGGTGCGGTGTGTCACAGCATCATCGGACTGAGCTTGTTGTCAATGCAGGCAATCTCAGTGCTGTGCATTACAGGGAAGACATCCTCCTCCCTCATGTGGTACCCTTCCTGCAGGCTCCTCCTGACATGACCCTCCAGCATGACAATGCCACCAGCCATACTGCTCGTTCTGTGTGTGATTTTCTGCAAGACAGGAATGTCAGTGTTCTGCCATGGCCAACGAAGAGCCTGGACCTCAATCCCATTGAGCACGTCTGGGACCTGTTGGATCAGAGGGTGAGGGCTAGGGCCATTCCCCCCAGAAAAGTCTGGGAACTTGCAAGTGCCTTGGTAGAAGAGTGGGGTAACATCTCACAGCAAGAACTGGCAAATCTGGTACAGTCCATGAGGAGGAGATGCACTGCAGTACTTAATGCAGCTGGTGGCCACACCAGATACTGACTGTTACTTTTGATTTTGACCCCCTCTTTGATCAGGGACACATTATTCCATTTCTGTTGATCACATGTCTGTGAAACTTGTTCAGTTTATGTCTTAGTTGTTGAATCTTTAAATGTTCATACAAATATTTACACATGTTTTGTTTGCTGAAAATAAAAGCAGTTGAAAGTGAGAGGACGTTTCTATGATATTTAGACTTGCTTTAAGCGAATGTATCTTAAATATAATTGTATTTTGTATATAAGTGTATTTTTTCACTTGGTTATACATCTGCCAGTGCAGTAAAGACAAAATATACTTATATTCAAGATCTATTCACTAAAAGCAAGTCTAAATATCTTATATGCTGCTTCTCAGGTGAATGCATCTTTTTTTAAAGGATTTTTAGATATTTTAAAATATTTGTATTTTTAATATTATATTCAACATTCTCAGATAACAATTTTTTTCTTCTGCAGTATAGCTGCTAAAGAAAATGTACATTGTTTTAAAGGAGTTTTAGATATTTATATTGGAAAACAAGCCAAAACAAAAACAAATCAAAAACGTATTTTGTTGCAGTGAATAATGGGGCGAAGACTACCACTCTCACCTTTCTGTTCACTTCAATCCATCTTTAACTCACAAAAAAACAAACTCTCTCTTATTAATAAAGCTGCATTTAGGGGGCCTGGGTAACTCAGCAAGTACAGACGCTGACTGCCACACCTGGAGTCGCAAGTTCGAATCCAGGGCGTGCTGAGTGACTCCAGTCAGGCTTCCTAAACAACCAATTGGCCCGGTTGCTAGGGTGGGTAGAGTCACATTGGGTTAACCTCCTTGTGGTCACTATAATGTGGTTCTTGCTCTCAGTGGGGCACATGGTGAGTTGTGCATGGATGCCGCGGAGAATAGCGTGAAGCGTCCACACGTGCTAGGTCTCCCCGGATAACGCACTCAACAAGCCACGTGATAAGATGCGTGGATTGACGGTCTCTGATATGGAGGCAACTGAGATTCGTCTTCCGCCACCCGGATTGAGGCGAGTCACTACGCCACCACGAGGTGCTAGAGCGCACTGGGAATTGGGCATGACAAATTGGGGAGAAAAGGGGAGAGAAAAAAAAATAGATAAAATAAAGCTGAGTATTGCCAATTTTCTTCACGATAAGAAATGCACAGTGACACATATATTATGATTCAATAAGTTGCGAGCCATCACGTTATAATCTAGCTGCATTAAGCGCGCTTGAGGGATGAGCATCCCCGCGACAGAGCGTTCATCAGCCGGGTGCAGTTTCAATCTCTCCACCTTAGATCAGGACATTCACGCAACTCATAGAAGAGGCGCTGACTGCACAGAGAATTGCCAGTTTCAGAGTTTGTAATTATTTACATGATCTGCTTCCATATTATTTGAACTTTAATAAAGCTATAATGCATTAAATATAACTGCATTTAAGATGTAACACCGGGGCGTTTCCTTTAGAGAAAATTGACACGCAAGTTTTGCTTCAGCGGAGCGGCAGCTCCAGCTCCACTTATTCCACAAAAATGAGTGATTCTGTATTTACTTATTTTGTATTATTTCATTATAATTCCCTCATAATTTGTGATCTACATCACCTAAAGCTGTGAAAGTTTAGAGTGCATCTGGACTGTGAGCTGTGTAATTCTTCCTCTCCTCAGTCAGGTGCGAACTGCAGTGCTGCTCTCACACATCATCATTAGAGTTTCATATGATCTCATTTTACATTAAATGAGATCGAACGACTATTCGACAACGAAAATTTGTATCAACAATTTTTTACTGTCGACATTGTCGATAACGTTGACTAATCGTTTCAGCCCTACACAACATTAAAACCACCTGCCTAATATTGTGTAGGCCTCCCTCATGCCGGCAAAACAGTGCCAACACACATATCCCAGAATAGCATTCTGAGATAATAATCTCACCACAATTGTACGGTGCGGTTATCTGAGTTACTGTAGACTTTGTCAGTTCGAACCAGTATGACTATTCTCTGTTGACCTCTCTCAACAACAAGGCATTTCCATCCACAGAACTGCCGCTCACTGGATGTTTTGTGTTTTTGGCACCATTCAGAGTAAATTCTAGATACTGTTGTGTGTAAAAATCCCAGGAGATCAGCAATTACAGAAATACTCAAACCAGCCCGTCTGGCACCAACAATTATGCTACGATCCAAATCACTGAGATCACACTTTTCCCCATTCTGATGGTTGATGTGAACATTAACTGAAGCTCCTGACCCTTATCTGCATGATTTTATGCACTGCACTGCTGCCACATGATTGGCTGATTAGATAATCACATGGATGATTGTTGGTGCCAGATGGGCTGGTTTGAGTATTCCTGTAACTGCTGATCTCCTGGGATTTTCTCTAGAACAGGGCTACTCAACTTCGGAAAGGTCAGGGGCCGCAAAGCTGGATCCCTGTACCCTTGAGGGCCGCACTCTTAATTTTTATGATTACTGTATATACTGTATATAATATATATATATATATACATACATATACACTATTGTATTGGTACTAGAAAATCACTTGCCGTTATATCAAACACTGCTGAAAGCTATCTGGTTAGTTAAATGAAGCTTAACATTGTCTTTGTGTTTGTTTTTGAGCTGCCACAGTATGCAATAGACTGGCATGTCTTAAGGTCAATATTATGTCAAAAATGGCAAAAAAGAAACGGCTTTCTCAAGAAACTCATCGGTCAATCATTGTTTTGAGGAATGAAGGCTATACAATGTTTGAAATTGCCAAAAAACTGAAAATTTCATATAAAGGTGTACACTACAGTCTTCAAAGAAAAAAGACAACTGGCTCTAACAAGGACAGAAAGAGATGTGAAAGGCCAGATGTACAACTAAACAAGAGGATAAGTACATCAGAGTCTCTAGTCTGAGAAATAGATGCCTCACATATCCTCAGCTGACAGCTTCATTGAATTCTACCTGCTCAACACTAGCTTCATGTATGTCTAGAATGCCAAGGATCTGCAAAGCTGTCATTGCTGCACGTGGAGGATTTTTTGATGAGAACTCTTTGAAGTAGTTTAAGAAGTTCTGAATTATTTTTTCAAATTGTAATAGTAATTTTTCACATTATTAATGTCCTGACTATACATTGTGATCAGTTGAATGCCACTTTGGTAAATAAAAGTACCAGTTTCTTTCCATAAGAGCAAAATCTGTACATTATTCCAAACTTTTAGCCACCAGTGAATATATATATATATATATATATATATATATATATATATATATATATATATATATATATAATAAATTATACGTTAACATTTTTATAGTAAGAATGTTGAAATGTTAGTTAACAGGATAGTTCACCTAAAAATGAAAAATTTCTCATCATTTTCTCACCTTCATGCCATCCCAGATGTGTATACATTTCTTTCTTCTGCTGAAGAAAAATGAAGATTATTTAGAAAAAATATCTAATCTCTGTGAATGAGAGACAGATCAATATTTAAGTCCTTGGCTTTTTTACTATAAATCTCCACTTTCACTTTCAGATGTAAAAAGTGAAACTAAACAGGTGCCACATGTGGTTTACAGATGTGAAAGTGAAAGTGGAGATTTATAGTAAAAAAAAGGACTTGATCTTTTTCTCACTTACACCTATCATATTACTTCTGAAGACATGGATTTAACCACTGGAGTATTATAGATTACTTGTATGCTGCCTTTATGTGCTTTTTGGAGCTTCAAAGTTCTGGCCTCCATTTACTTGTACTGCATGGACCTACAGAGCTGAGATATTCTTCTAAAAATCTTTATTTGTGTTCTGCAAAAGAAAAAGTCATACACATCTGGGATGGCATGGGGGTGAGTAAATGATGAGAGAATTTTCGTTTTTGGGTGTACTAGCCCTTTTAGTAATTATTTTAATCTTAAGGGGTGTAACAGTTCGATTTTCTGATATAGATCAGATCTATTCAGAATCAGAATGAGCTTTATTGCACACACACAAGGAATTTGTCATGGTGACAGAAGCTGTCACTGTGATTGTCAACTAACAAACACCATGAATGTTCAACATCACATACAGCAGATATGTGTTCAAAAACAAGAGCGATATAACCAAAATTAGCACCAAAAGTCATTCAAAGTCATAAAGATCAGTTCACCCCCTTAGTATTGCGCCGAAGTAGATCACTTAGCATTTGCGTGAGGGTGTCTCAACGCCATCACTGAAGGAAAAACTCAGCAGCAGGATAAGCTGGCGGAACCTGCACGGAAGCACGCTAAACCCAGAATTGACACATTCAGTCATGAACACCATTTTACAGGCCAGAGCGCCATCCACGAGATGCCTCTACGTGCTAAAATGAAATGTGTTCACTGATTGGTGTCTCTCACATGCAGGGGTGTAGATTTCCGTAGACCCCCCCAATAATAATAAAAACAAGCAAGTACAACCCCACCCCAAGCCCCCCCCCCCCCCAATATTTATACCATGATCAATGGGGACATGTAAATTCTTCACACTGTAACCCCCACCCCAATGTTCAAGCCAAATCTACGCCCTTGCTCACATGGCAAAGACCCAGTAAACTGCCCCGTACATGAAATTATCATATTTCTTCAAGAGCGATTAGACGCAGGATTCACTCCGTCAATGCTCAAAGTGTGTGTGACAACTACAGGTGCATCTCAATAAATTAGAATGTCGTGGAAAAGTTCATTTATTTCAGTAATTCAACTCAAATTGTGAAACCTGTGTATTAAATAAATTCAATGACTTAGTTTAAGTCTTTGGTTCTTTTAATTGTGATGATTTTGGCTCACATTTAACAAAAACCCACCAATTCACTATCTCAAAAAATTAGAATATTTTGACATGCCAATCAGCTAATCAACTCAAAACACCTGCAAAGGTTTCCTGAGCCTTCAAAATGGTCTCTCAGTTTGGTTCACTAGGCTACACAATCATGGGGAAGACTGCTGATCTGACAGTTGTCCAGAAGACAATCATTGACACCCTTCACAAGGAGAGTAAGCCACAAACATTCATTGCCAAAGAAGCTGGCTGTTCACAGAGTGCTGTATCCAAGCATGTTAACAGAAAGTTGAGTGGAAGGAAAAAGTGTTGAAGAAAAAGATGCACAACCAACCGAGAGAACCGCAGCCTTATGATTGTCCAGCAAAATCGATTCAAGAATTTGGGAGAACTTCACAAGGAATGGACTGAGGCTGGGGTAAAGGCATCAAGAGCCACCACACACAGACATGTCAAGGAATTTGGCTACAGCTGTCATATTCCTCTTGTTAAGCCACTCCTGAACCACAGACAATGTCAGAGGCGTCTTACCTGGGCTAAGGAGAAGAAGAACTGGACTGTTGCCCAGTGTTCCAAAGTCCTCTTTTCAGATGAGAGCAAGTTTTGTATTTCATTTGGAAACCAAGGTCCAAGAGTCTGGAGGAAGGGTGGAGAAGCTCATAGCCCAAGTTGCTTGAAGTCCAGTGTTAAGTTTCCACAGTCTGTGATGATTTGGGGTGCAATGTCATCTGCTGGTGTTTGTCCATTGTGTTTTTTGAAAAGCAAAGTCACTGCACCCGTTTACCAAGACATTTTGGAGCACTTCATGCTTCCTTCTGCTGACCAGCTTTTTAAAGATGCTGATTTCATTTTCCAGCAGGATTTGGCACCTGCCCACACTGCCAAAAGCACCAAAAGTTGGTTAAATGACCATGGTGTTGGTGTGCTTGACTGGCCAGCAAACTCACCAGACCTGAACCCCATAGAGAATCTATGAGGTATTGTCAAGAGGAAAATGAGAAACAAGAGACCAAAAAATGCAGATGAGCTGAAGGCCACTGTCAAAGAAACCTGGGCTTCCATACCACCACAGCAGTGCCACAAACTGATCACCTCCATGCCACGCCGAATTGAGGCAGTAATTAAAGCAAAAGGAGCCCCTACCAAGTATTGAGTACATATACAGTAAATGAACATACTTTCCAGAAGGCCAACAATTCACTAAAAATGTTTTTTTTATTGTTCTTATGATGTATTCTAATTTTTTGAGATAGTGAATTGGTGGGTTTTTGTTAAATGTGAGCCAAAATCATCACAATTAAAAGAACCAAAGACTTAAACTAAGTCATTGAATTTATTTAATACACGGGTTTCACAATTTGAGTTGAATTACTGAAATAAATGAACTTTTCCACGACATTCTAATTTATTGAGATGCACCTGTATATCTGCATATAACACACATGAAGCCGGCGCCACTATAGGCAAGCATGATTTAATCATAAAGTTCCTTAGAGGAGCAAGATGATTAAACCCACCTCGGCCGGCTACAGTCCCAACTTGTTTTGCATATGTTTTGCATTTGACATATGTTTTGCAGCAGGATGTTTTCTCAAAACACATTCGCAAGGTTTTTCAACCTAGACATAACGTCTCTCTCAAAAAAAAATGCTCTCTGTCTAGAGCGCTTGCTATTTTATTGGCCAAATATACTGTATACTTATGCCTCTCTTTTTAAGTGCGGGCTCCCTGTCACTTTACACAACCACCTGCATTCGGACCGTTCTGCTCCCAAAGTTACAGGCACTTCATTATAAATAAACGTCCTTTCCGACTGGAATTGTGAAGGGGTTAATCCATACTATATGACCATAGTTCATATATATATTCTGAGTGTGCCCCTCCTGGCTGACCATGAGGGACATTCACTTACGGCATACTCATGTTGGTCGTCGTCCCGCGAGACTGCGGCATCATGTTTCCTCTCTAGGAAGGTTATGTTGTGTAGTGTGGCGTGATGGGACTCTGTTCCCCATATGCATTAGCAGAATGCAATGTCAAGTGTACTGAGTCATAAGGAAACGTCTCGTTACGTACGTAACCTCGGTTCCCTGAGACGAAGGGAATGAGACATTGCGAATGCTGGCTGCACTACAAGACTCAGAATTCTATGAGGTGAGAGCGATGCACTCTTTGTCCCCAAGTCAGAAAATTAGGAATGGTGTTTGCGCGCCTGCTTTTATAGCGGACAGCTTTGCGCCTAAAATGCTGGGGCTCAAACACCATAGCCAATATTTGAATATTGCTGTTATTGTAAAGAGGTTTCAACTAGGTCGTGTAGAAGGACACTCCCCATATGCGTTAACAGAATGCAATGTCTCGTTCCCTTTGTCTCAGGGAACCAAGGTTACGTACAACGTTTTCTTTGATATTGAAAAAGCTTTCGACATGGTGTGGGAGGAAGGGCTTTTAATTAAACTAGATATAATGGGCATTAAGGGGAGGTTATATAACTGGATAATGGATTATTTGATGGATCGAACTATACAAGTTAGGGTAGGATCTTCCAACTCAAATGTAAATTCTACAGATAATGGCACTCAATCCAAGTGAATGGTCTGTAGTCCTATCCTTTTTAATATTATGTTAAATTATATCTTTGTAAATAATGGACCAGGGATATGTAAATCACTATATACAGATGATGGAGCTCTATGGAAGAGAGGATGAAATGTACAATGCGTGGAAAGAGGAATGCAGGATGCAGTAGGTGAAGTTGAAAAGTGGGCCAGTCATTGGGGATTTCGGTTTTCCATTGCAAAAACTCAAGTGATGTGCTTTTCAAGAAAGAAGGAAACTCCCACAGTTAATTTAAAACTATGCAATCAAATATTAGAGCAAATATCAGTGGTCAGGTATTTGGGGTGTGTGGATGGATTCTAAACCAACATTTGGTGTACATATTCAGAAAATAGTAGATAAATGTAAGAAAGGAATAAATGTCTTGTGGTGTTCGGCAGTAGAAGACTGGGGAGCCAAACGTCATTCTCAAATGATAATTTATTGTGCACTGATTAGATCAACAACGGGCTGACAGTTTAGTATACAGTTCAGCATCAACATCACTGACTAAAATGATAAACGTAATTCAGTCTCCAGCTTTGAGAATATGCTGTGGTGCTTTTAGATCATCACCTATATCAGCATTGCAAGTAGAAATGGGAGAAATGTCTTTAGACATTCAAAGACTCAAACTCAAAATGGTTTATTGGATTTCTATAAAGGTCATTTTACTTATCATCCTGTTAAAAAGGTATTGGAGAATTGCTGGGAATGTGAATATAAACATTTCGACAGTTTTGTATGGACTGCAAACAAGGAGGCTCAACACATAAGAATACATAATATAGATATTAGCCCAACTGTGCCTGTGTCAGTCTCACCCCCTTGGTTTTTCCCAATGCCATCCGTTGATCTCCAGATATTAAATATCATCAATCATAAACAAAGGTGTGTTGCTAAGGATATAGTAGTACAACAGTACCTGGGTGAAAGGTACTTCCTTTTTTTTGCAAGTACACACTGATGGTTCAAAAGATCCTGATTCTGGATGTGCAGCTGCAGCAGTGTTCATTCCTCATTTTAAATATAAGATTGCTAAAAGAAAAAAAATATTTATCAGTCTATACAACAGAGATGATTGCTATTCAGTTGGCTTTACAGTGGGTGGAAGAAATACATCCGATAAGTGTTATGATTTGCTCTGACTCATATTCAGCACTTACAAGTTTAATGAGTGGCAAATCCTGATTGAGGCAAGATATTCTATTGGAAATCCTTCAGAGTTTGTTCAGAATACGTCAGCTAAGAATAATAATTGTCTTCTTATGGGTACCTGCTCATGTTGGAGTGGAGGGTAATGAGGAGGTGGATACTATGGCTAAGCAAGCTCTTACACATTCAATAATTGACATCAATGCACCATTAAGCAAATCTGAAGTCAAATGACTAATTAAAACAGCTGTTAAAGGGATGTGGCAAGAGAAGTGGGCCAAAGAAATAAAGGGACGACATCTATATAATATCCAAAACAAGTTGGTTATGAAAGGATTAACTATCGCAACAGGAGGAATGATACAGTAATATTTTGATTACGTATTGGACACTCAGCTCTCCATCACTCACTTTACAACATAGGTAAACATGAATCTGCTACCTGTAATAAATGTGGTCTTCCTGAGACTGTTAAGCATGTGCTACTAAATTGCACGACATATGACACTGAAAGATTCCAGCTCAAAGAAGAATTAAAATCTCTTGGTATAAACTGTCTGACATTACAGAACCTTTTGAACAAGTCTTCAAAAGTGAATAAAGTTCTCTTAAATTATTTAAAAGAAACAGATCTGTATTGAAGAATTTTTTTCGGTGTCACACTCCATCCCAGTAGGTGGCGGAAATGCACCAAAAGCCATAAATCCAAAGAAGAAGAAGACGAAGAAGAAGGAATCAACAGCAGACGAAATCACAGACAGATTTAATCCAAAATGACAACATAAGCACAGTGCCTCCACCCTGACGCAGATAAGGTACGTAACGGAAACATTGGCTTTTAACAATGCTGTTTACGCATGTATTGCATATGTGTTGTTGCGACAATATGAACTTACCTGTCTGTTGTGTTGTTGAAGATGCACCTGCCACTGCGGAAGACAGACAGGTGGTGTCATTTAGATATGCCTGTCTATTCACTGTATCCTGTATTGTTCTATTTATTTATTTGATGTAATTTTTGCTGGCAGTATTTTAATTGAGTACTCTACACATGTACGCCTTATTTACTGTCAACGCTAGCTAACGCGCCATCCGACAGATGCCACGGTTCAACTGGTTTTCATGTTAACTGGTGACCTCCTTCCGTTTTACACTAGATGTGAATGACCGGCCGCAGATTCATCAATTCCGAAAATTTTAATCTCCATTAAATGTAAATTTACTACATGATGCTGGCATAATTGTGCAGATTAAAATATGTGGTATTATTTGATCAAACGGCAGAAGTTCGCAAGATTAAAAAATAATAATAATGATAACTGAGGTAGGAGATTGGAATTCAGCCATCTGTAATATGATCAGTGCGACATTGTAGTGCCCTATCCATTTAAGCTACTAGAGAGTGATTATTTAAGGGGGCATCTTTGTATTCACATGAGTGTATGTTCGGTGTGAAATGGTGAATAAAATCCAGCAGTGTGTCCATGTTAACTTGTGCTTCAGTTTATAAACTGATGGTCTTGTCCGATTATGACATTGTGTGAAATATGAACGACATTTTCTCGTCGAAACGCTACACCCAAATATTATGTGATATCATAAAATCTGTCAGTAATAGAATGTACAAACTTCCAACATTAATAAAGCCATACTGAGTTTGTTTGTTATTAGTGTAGACATATGCTCATTAGGCTTAGGTCCAAATAGTGACATTAATGTACAGTTGAAGTCAGAAGTTTACATACACCTAGGTCAAATACATTCAAACTCAGTTTTTCACAATTCCTGACATTTAATATTAGAAAACATTCCCTGTCTTAGGTCAGTTAGGATCAGTATTTTAAGAATGTGAAATGTCAGGTTAATAGTAGAGAGAATGATTTATTTCAGCTTTTATTTCTTTAATCACATTCCCAGTGGGTCAGAAGTTTACATACACTTTGTTAGTATTTGGTAGCATTGCCTTTAAATAGTTTAACATGGGTCAAACTTTTGGGTAGCCTTCCACAAGCTTCTCACGATAAGTTGCTGGAATTTTGGCCCATTCCTCCAGACAGAACTGGTGTAACTGAGTCAGGTTTGTAGGCCTCCTTGTTCGCACACACCTTTTCAGTTCTGCCCACAAATTTTCTATCAGATTGTGGTCAGGGCTTTGTGATGGTCACTCCAACACCTTGACTTTGTTGTCCTTAAGCCATTTTGCCACAACTTTGGAGGTATGCTTGGGGTCATTGTCCATTTGGAAGACCCATTTACGACCGAGCTTTAACTTCCTGGCTGATGTCTTGAGATGTTGCTTCAATATTTCCACATAAATTTCCTTCCTCATGATGCCATCTATTTTGTGAAGTGCACCAGTCCCTCCTGCAGCAAAGCACCCCCACAACATGATGCTGCCACCCCCATGCTTCACGGTTGGGATGGTGTTCTTCGGCTTGCAAGCCTCACCCTTTTTCCTCCATACATAACGATGGTCATTATGGCCAAACAGTTACATTTTTGTTTAATCAGACCAGAGGACATTTCTCCAAAAAGTAAGATCTTTGTCCCCATGTGCCCTTGCAAACTGTAGTCTGGCTTTTTTATGGCTGTTTTGGAGCAGTGGCTTCTTTCTTGCTGAGCAGCCTTTCAGGTTATGTCGATATAGGACATGTTTTACTGTGGATATAGATACTTGCCTACCTGTTTCCTCCAGCATCTTCACAAGGTCCTTTGCTGCTGTTCTGGGGATTGATTTGCATGTTTCACAACAAACTACGTTCACCTCTTGAAGTCTCCTTCCTGAGCGGTATGATGGCTTCATGGTCCCATAGTGTTTATATTTGTATACTATTGTTTGTATAGATGAACGTGGTACCTTCAGGCATTAGGAAATTTCTCCCAAGGATGAACCAGACTTGTGGAGGTCCACAATTTTTTTTCTGAGGTCTTGTCTGATTTCTTTTGATTTTCCCATGATGTCAAGCAAAGAGGCACTGAGTTTGAAGGTAGGCATTAAAATACATCGACAGGTACATCTCCAATTCAGTACACCTCCTATCAGAATCTAATTGGCTAATTGTCTAAAGGCTTGACATCATTTTCTGGAATTTTACAAGCTGCTTAAAGGCACAGTTAACTTCTGACCCGCTGGAATTGTGATATAGTCGATTAAAAGTGAAACAATCTGTCTGTAAACAATTGTTGGAAAAATTACTTGTCATGCACAAAGTAGATGTTCTAAACGACTTGGCAAAACTATAGTTTGCTAATTAGATATCTGTGGAGTGGTTCAAAAATGAGTTTTAATGACTTCAGCCTAAGTGTATGTAAACTTCTGAATTCAACTGTAGATCAACATCATAAGATCAGAAAAACAAGTAGCCAAAATTACCCATTGTTGCCCATTGTCAACGAGTTTACTTCACTGTCAGTTCAACATTTGATGAAATGGTTTGTCATGTTGGTATGCAATAGGTAATTGTGTCTAATAGTGTAACTAACTGTACCAGACTACTAGTCTATAACTGTTTGCTCAAACTGCAAAAAGAGGGGTTGATTAATGTTATACTTGGATGACCTTTCAAAGCTCTGATGGGCTTGTGATGAACGGTCTACACATGAGCAGTGGGTAAGTAAAAGTGAGGATGTGTTGATAGTTATGTCTGAATATATCATAGATATAGATTGTTGTACATTCTGTTACTGACCGATTTTATGATATCACATAATATTTGGGTGTAGCGTTTCGACGAGAAAATGACATTCATATTTCACACAATGTCATAATCGGACAAGACCATCAGTTTATAAACTGAAGCACAAGTTAACATGGACGCACTGCTAGATTATATGCACCATTTCACACCGAACATACACATGTGAATACAAAGATGCCCCCTTAAATAATCACTCTCTAGTAGCTTAAATGGATAGGGCACTACAATGTCGCACTGATCATATTATTGATGCCGAATTCGAATCTCATACCTCAGTTATTATTATTATTTTTTTAATCTTGCGAACTTCTGCCGTTTGATCAAATAATACCACTTATTTGAATCTGCACAATGATGCCAGCATCATGTAGTAAATTTTACATTTAATGGAAAGCAAAATATTGAGTCAGAAGCATGATTTTCGGAATTGATGTATCTGCGGCCAGTCGTTCACATCTGGTGTAAAACGGAAGGAGGTCACCAGTTAACATGAAAACCAGTTGAACCGTGACACCAACACCAGCATTACCTGCATCAACAAACAAGATTTTAAAAACAACAACAAACACTCTTAACATATATCTATGTGTTTCTGATCAAATCAGTTGCTTTATTGATGTTTTGTAACGTTATGTAACATGATGGACTAAAGATAAAAAGTAAGTTATTTTTGCTAATACTGTGCTAATACCATTTTTTTTGGACATGGTACCAATAAATATGCTAAATGACTGCATACATATTTACTTATAATTAGTACCATAATTATATGGACCTTGCCGTATTATGTAAATACAATGGTACATAATGGGGTTGTCTTTTAGTACCCATTACCATCTTATACCTGCACTGTACCATGGTCCCACCACAATTAGATTTTTGGTTGTGTTTTATTTTGTCCTTGTGTGGTATGCATTGTAGAATTGACCTTGTATTGCTGGGATACAGGTCTTGGGTTTCATTTATAGCTTAGGAGGCAACAAAATTACTTAACCAGGCCCCTTTAGCGAATCAGCATGTTTTTGGCAGCTTTAGGACAGTAATGAGACTCTCTGGTCGGGTCAGCTGAGTACAGATCTGCCGTCAAAGCACACTTTGTTTCAGCGAAAAGAGTTGGTTGAAAATTCTGTTTATTCTAAATGTAATTTAAGAACAGTTAACTTGTGTTGCTGTGTTTCCTTGTAAACCCTTTATGCAGCCCAAATCTGATGCTGAGTTGTTTCAAGCTTGTCGTTATTTAGTCCCCTCTCTCTTGTCACGCAGCAGGGTGCATCATGCCTAGCTCCCTCCTGTGGGCTGTTGATGTTTACGGGAGGGTTTATAGTCTGTCGACAGCAGGCCAGCAGTGGGAGCATTGTCACGATGCCCACTTGGAGTTCAAGCGTGTCACAGTTGTGCAGCAGTCCGGCTGGGGCATCGCCTGTGATCACAACATCTACCTGAACGTCCGTGCCAGTGATGTGCCCATTCGCTACCAAGAGGAGACATTTGAAAACCAGGTGTGTTCGGTTACATTAAGTAAACAGGAACATTAGTTTAATTTTTAAGACTAATATTTCTTGGTTCCTGTCAGAGGTGGAACCCTGTTGATGGCTTCTCGGACCGGCTGTTGCCGAGTGACCGCTGGCAGTGGAGTGATGTCACAGGGCTGAAGCACCAGCCTCTGGGTGGATTTCAGCTGCCCTCGGAGAACTGGGAGTGGGAAGCGGACTGGTATGTGGATGAAAATTTTGGAGGAGAGCCCACAGAGAAAGGGGTCAGTATTTGCATCTTTAAAAGCATAGCAAGTGGTTGTGTTTTGTTGCTTTAAATTCAGAATTCTCTCATCGTGTACTCCCATTTATGCCACCATAAAATCGTATGACTTTCTTCTGCGGAACACATGTGAAGATATTTTGATGGAGAAACTGGTCGTATCGCTTCAGGAGACATGGATTAAACCACTCTAGTTATATGGATTTTTTTTTTTCAATTTCAAACCTTTATGCTGCCTTTATGTCCTTTTTGGAACTAGAACATGTTGGACCCCATTGATTTGCAATGCATGTAAAAAACTGCATAAAATCTCCTCAGACGAAAGAAAGTCATACAATGTTGAGATGGCGTAATGGTGAGTAAATGATGAGAGAATGATAATTTTTGGGAGAACAGTTTCTTTAAGCCATAGCTGATCTTCTGTCTCTTTTCAGGGATGGACATATGCCATTGATTTTCCAGCCACTTATACAAAAGACAAAAAGTGGAACTCTTGCGTACGTCGCCGCAGATGGATACGATACAGAAGGTACAAAGCACAGGACAGCTGGGTCAAGGTGTGTACAAATAGGTCTTAAAAACCATTAAATATCCAAATTGGTTGAGTTCAATGTAGCTGGATGTAAAGCCTGTCTCAAAATGTCTGTGAATTTTTGCATGTGAGAGCAGATCCCCTCTGAGCAGACAGGATCTCTCCCAGACCCATTTAATGACATTACTTGCGGTGGTTGGGAGATCACTGAGGATCCCAGAGGGTGTTTGGCACTGTGGGCTGTCTCTCTGCAGGGAAAGGTCAGAACTCATTCACATTAGAGGTGGACCGATAGTGGATTTTGCAGATACCGATAACTATGGTGGTAGGAAAGGCTGATAACCGATTAATCAGCTGATAGTTTTTAAAATAATCTTTTAGAATGTCAAAAAAAAAAAATCTTTCCTTACTATGATGGGCACAGACAAAGAGTTCTAAATTAATAAAATATCGGATGCAGTTTATTGTTCAACCAAAATTCCCAAAATAGCCAGAAAAAATAGGATTTGGTGCATAATGCAGGACTTTTAAGTATAAACAAGCCCAAAATACACCTGGGGCTCTTTTTTTTTTTTTTTTAAATGAAAATATAATGAATAAAACTATCCTAAATATCGGCACAGATTTTTGCTGATAACGATGGTTCCAAAAAGCAACTATCAGCACTGATTAATTGGTGTATATACACAATACCCATACTGTGCTCTCGATTCATTTTTCAGTTCTTGCCAAAGCTATGCAGAGTTTATGAATTCTTAGATTATGGAACACAGATGATTAAATAAAGATCGAAATAAACATTTAATAAACATTCTAACAGTAAACATTTTATGTTTTTAGATATTTTGACTGAATTAAATATTGAGAAAATATTAAGTGAAATGAGTTAATTTCATTTCATCAGCATTTTTTGTTTTGGCATTGGCCATTAAAAACCCATATCAGTCAACCACTACTTTTGGATTCTGATTTTAGCAATACCACAGTTGGTTCGGGTTGAGCAGTGATGGTTATACTTTAAGGGAGGCGAGCCAGTTGTTTAAATTCTTTTTTTATTTTTTTATTTCTAGAGTGTTTATAGCAGAGGGGCCCTTTTGGTTTGCTGGCCAGTATGAGATATACATTGTTTATGGTCATCTGACTGTAAGCTACAGGTGATATGAAGCTTATAGCTGCCTACATGTTTTTAAAGGGTGCCAGTCCATGATAAGTTTCAGCTACCTGGATTTGTGCAGGAATAGTGTTGTGAGGCTGCTGGTATATACATAGCTTTGATAAAGCAGGGTAAACACTCTAATTCCTGTATTAACAAAAAGTTTATTTTTTGCATGATGGCAAGCACCACAAATGCACTTGTTTATATCTGCATAATGTACAGTATTTATTAGACTAGACTTCACCGTTGTTGACCAAAAAAATCTCATTACTTTGTGCATCCGAGCAGGTGTGGTTCCGCAGTGGCATCAACCACCATAATCCTGAGGGCTCGGTTTGGGAAGAGGTGCCTGTGCCAGGGGAGGTGGTGCAGATCAGCTGTGGGCCGGGTGATCTGTTGTGGGCTGTCCTATGGGAGGGCCATCTGCTAGTCAGAGAGGGTATTGGCAGAGATTGTCTCAAGGGTGAGCTCAGTGGTTTAGTTCAAGTGCCATCTGTACATTCACTCCTGTCAAGTTATTTATCTTTCCAAAAACTGCAGCTGGTGTGTGTGCATCGGAGCACAGCTCTTGGCAATGTTGTTCATTTTATATCCAAAGGCAGCACTTCTTAAAGGCTCAGCAGCAAAAAATGGACTATTCTATCTTTCTAATGTCCTGAGGAATGTGGTCATGGAAAAAGTAGAAATGTTGGGCACAAAAACTTTACTAACATGTACAGGTGCATCTCAATAAATTAGAATGTCGTGGAAAAGTTCATTTATTTCAGTAATTCAACTCAAATTGTGAAACTCGTGTATTAAATAAATTCAATGCACACAGACTGAAGTAGTTTAAGTCTTTGGTTCTTTTAATTGTGATGATTTTGGCTCACATTTAACAAAAACCCACCAATTCATTATCTCAAAAAATTAGAATACATCATAAGACCAATAAAAAAAACATTTTTAGTGAATTGTTGGCCTTCTGGAAAGTATGTTCATTTACTGTATATGTACTCAATACTTGGTAGGGGCTCCTTTTGCTTTAATTACTGCCTCAATTCAGCGTGGCATGGAGGTGATCAGTTTGTGGCACTGCTGAGGTGGTATGGAAGCCCAGGTTTCTTTGACAGTGGCCTTCAGCTCATCTGCATTTTTTGGTCTCTTGTTTCTCATTTTCCTCTTGACAATACCCCATAGATTCTCTATGGGGTTCAGGTCTGGTGAGTTTGCTGGCCAGTCAAGCACACCAACACCATGTTCATTTAACCAACTTTTGGTGCTTTTGGCAGTGTGGGCAGGTGCCAAATCCTGCTGGAAAATGAAATCAGCATCTTTAAAAAGCTGGTCAGCAGAAGGAAGCATGAAGTGCTCCAAAATTTCTTGGTGAACGGGTGCAGTGACTTTGGTTTTCAAAAAACACAATGGACCAACACCAGCAGATGACATTGCACCCCAAATCATCACAGACTGTGGAAACTTAACACTGGACTTCAAGCAACTTGGGCTATGAGCTTCTCCACCCTTCCTCCAGACTCTAGGACCTTGGTTTCCAAATGAAATACAAAACTTGCTCTCATCTGAAAAGAGGACTTTGGACCACTGGGCAACAGTCCAGTTCTTCTTCTCCTTAGCCCAGGTAAGACGCCTCTGACGTTGTCTGTGGTTCAGGAGTGGCTTAACAAGAGGAATACGACAACTGTAGCCAAATTCCTTGACATGTCTGTGTGTGGTGGCTCTTGATGCCTTGACCCCAGCCTCAGTCCATTCCTTGTGAAGTTCACCCAAATTCTTGAATCGATTTTGCTGGACAATCATAAGGCTGCGGTTCTCTCGGTTGGTTGTGCATCTTTTTCTTCCACACTTTTTCCTTCCACTCAACTTTCTGTTAACATGCTTGGATACAGCACTCTGTGAACAGCCAGCTTCTTTGGCAATGAATGTTTGTGGCTTACCCTCCTTGTGAAGGGTGTCAATGATTGTCTTCTGGACAACTGTCAGATCAGCAGTCTTCCCCATGATTGTGTAGCCTAGTGAACCAAACTGAGAGACCATTTTGAAGGCTCAGGAAACCTTTGCAGATGTTTTGAGTTGATTAGCTGATTGGCATGTCACCATATTCTAATTTTATGAGATAGTGAATTGGTGGGTTTTTGTTAAATGTGAGCCAAAATCATCACAATTAAAAGAACCAAAGACTTAAACTACTTCAGTCTGTGTGCATTGAATTTATTTAATACACGAGTTTCACAATTTGAGTTGAATTACTGAAATAAATGAACTTTTCCACGACATTCTAATTTATTGAGATGCACCTGTATATTAGTGGACCTTAGTGAAGAAAATAAAATAACAAATGAATGTGTGATATGACTCCTTTTAATAAATGTTTGTATGAAGTGGATGGAAAGCTTGTTTTGTTTCCTGCTGTTACCATTGTCTTTATCTGATAATATCTATGGAATCGCAGGTTCATCGTGGGTCACGGTGGAGTCGCCGAGCCCTGGAGCGAGTGCAGTACATGTAGCTGTTGGTGTAAATGTAGTGTGGGCTCTCACTAAAGATCATAAAGTAAGTCATATTTGAAATGTCATATGCTGTATCTAGTGTAAAAATTATGTGCATAAATATTATTGTTCTTTGCTTGGTTTGTTTGTTTTTCCTCTTTTCCTAATGTCTGATAGGTCTGGTTTAGACGGGGTGTGAATTCCCATAATCCGTGTGGCTCAGGTTGGATCGGTATGGTTGGAGAGATGGTGATGATCAACGTGGGTCTTAACGACCAGGTCAGAGATTAGTAATGTTCCTTTAGTTTCTTTTCCCTGGGTTGTATGACTTATCTTATCTCTTGGATACTTCTTCCATTAAATGAGCATACAGGTGCATCTCAATAAATTAGAATGTCGTGGAAAAGTTCATTTATTTCAGTAATTCAACTCAAATTGTGAAACACGTGTATTAAATAAATTCAATGCACACAGACTGAAGTAGTTTAAGTCTTTGGTTCTTTTAATTGTGATGATTTTGGCTCACATTTAACAAAAACCCACCAATTCACTATCTCAAAAAATTAGAATACATCATAAGACCAATAAAAAAACATTTTTAGTGAATTGTTGGCCTTCTGGAAAGTATGTTCATTTACTGTATATGTACTCAATACTTGGTAGGGGCTGCTTTTGCTTTAATTACTGCCTCAATTCGGCATGGCATGGAGGTGAACAGTTTGTGGCACTGCTGAGGTGGTATGGAAGCCCAGGTTTCTTTGACAGTGGCCTTCAGCTCATCTGCATTTTTTGGTCTCTTGTTTCTCATTTTCCTCTTGACAATACCCCATAGATTCTCTATAGGGTTCAGGTCTGGTGAGTTTGCTGGCCAGTCAAGCACACCAACACCATGGTCATTTAACCAACTTTTGGTGCTTTTGGCAGTGTGGGCAGGTGCCAAATCCTGCTGGAAAATGAAATCAGCATCTTTAAAAAGCTGGTCAGCAGAAGGAAGCATGAAGTGCTCCAAAATTTCTTGGTAAATGGGTGCAGTGACTTTGGTTTTCAAAAAACACAATGGACCAACACCAGCAGATGACATTGCACCCCAAATCATCACAGACTGTGGAAACTTAACACTGGACTTCAAGCAACTTGGGCTATGAGCTTCTCCACCCTTCCTCCAGACTCTAGGACATTGGTTTCCAAATGAAATACAAAACTTGCTCTCATCTGAAAAGAGGGCTTTGGAACACTGGGCAACAGTCCAGTTTTTCTTCTCCTTAGCCCAGGTAAGACGCCTCTGACGTTGTCTGTGGTTCAGGAGTGGCTTAACAAGAGGAATACGACAACTGTAGCCAAATTCCTTGACATGTCTGTGTGTGGTGGCTCTTGATGCCTTGACCCCAGCCTCAGTCCATTCCTTGTGAAGTTCTCCCAAATTCTTGAATCGATTTTGCTTGACAATCATAAGGCTGCGGTTCTCTCGGTTGGTTGTGCATCATTTTCTTCCATACTTTTTCCTTCCACTCAACTTCCTGTTAACATGCTTGGATACAGCACTCTGTGAACAGCCAGCTTCTTTGGCAATGAATGTTTGTGGCTTACCCTCCTTGTGAAGGGTGTCAATGATTGTCTTCTGGACAACTGTCAGATCAGCAGTCTTCACCATGATTGTGTAGCCTAGTGAACCAAACTGAGAGACCATTTTGAAGGCTCAGGAAACCTTTGCAGGTGTTTTGAGTTGATTAGCTGATTGGCATGTCACCATATTCTAATTTTTTGAGATAGTGAATTGGTGGGTTTTTGTTAAATGTGAGCCAAAATCATCACAATTAAAAGAACCAAAGACTTAAACTACTTCAGTCTGTGTGCATTGAATTTATTTAATACAGGAGTTTCACAATTTGAGTTGAATTACTGAAATAAATGAACTTTTCCATGACATTCTAATTTATTGAGATGCACCTGTATATGGGTGGTTGACATGGAAATATTTTGGTCAAATCATAGAAAATAGGAGGAACACTCTAGGAAAGGATATGATAGTTGAAGTTTTTTATATATATATATATATATATATTACACACTGGCAGCCAAAAGTTTGGAATAATGTTCAGATTTTGCTGTTTTGGAAGGAATTTGGTACTTTAATTCACCAAAGTGGCATTCAACTGATCACAGAGTATAGTCAGGACATTACTGATGTGAAAAACAGCACCATCACTATTTGGAAAAAGTAATTTTTGATCAAATCTAGACAGGCCCCATTTCCAGCAGCCATCACTCCAACACCTTATCCTTGAGTAATCATGCTAAATTGCTAATTTGGTACTAGAAACTCACTTGCCATTATATCAAACACAGTTGAAAGCTATTTGGTTCTTTAAATGAAGCTTAACATTGTCTTTGTGTTTGTTTTTGAGTTGCCACAGTATGCAATAAACTGGTATGTCTTAAGATCAGTATTATGGCAAAAATGGCAAAAAAGAATCAGCTTTCTGTAGAAACACGTCAGTCAATCATTGTTTTGATATAGGCTATACAATGCTTGAAATTGCCAAAAAACTGAAGATTTCATACAAAGGTGTACACTACAGTCTACAAAGACAAAGGACAACTGGCTCTAACAAGGACAGAAAGAGATGTGGAAGGCCAGAAGTACAAACAAGAGGATAAGTACATCAGAGTCTCTAGTCTGAGAAATAGACACCTCACATGTCCTCAGCTGACAGCTTCATTGAATTCTACCTGCTCAACACCAGCTTCATGTACAACAGTAAAGAGAAGACTCAGGGGTGCAGGCCTTATGGGAAGAATTGCAAAGAAAAAGCCACATTTGAAACAAAAAGAAAAGGTTACAGTGGGCAAAGAACAGACATTGGACAACAGATCATTGGAAAAGATGTGTTATGGATCTTAACCCCATTGAGATTTGTGGGATCAGCTAGACTGTAAGGTGTGTGAGAAGTGCCCGACAAGACAGCCACATCTATGGCAAGTGCTACAGGAAGCGTGAGGTGAAATGTCACCTGAGTATCTGGACAAACTGACAGCTGGAATGCCAAGGATCTACAAAGCTGTAATTGCTGCACATGGAGGATTTTTTGATGAGAACTCTTTGAAGTTCTGAACATTTTTTTCAAATTGTAATAGCAATTTTTCACGTTATTAATGTCCTGACTATACATTGTGATCAGTTGAATGCCACTTTGGTGAATAAAAGTACCAATTTCTTTCCATAAGAGCAAAATCTGTACATTATTCCAAACTTTTGGCCGCCAGTGTATATATTGAAAAATATGACAAATGTAAATAAATATGTATGTATGTATGTATGTATGTATGTGTATATATAATATATATATATATATATAACTCGGCAAAAAAAGAAACGTCCCTTTTTCAGGACACTTTATTTTAAAGATAATTTTGTAAAAATCCAAATAACTTTACAGATCTTTATTGTAAAGGGTTTAAACAAAGTTTCCCATGCTTGTTCAATGAACCATTAACAATTAATGAACATGCACCTGTGGAACGGACGTTAAGACACTAACAGCTTACAGACGGTAGGCAATTAAGGTCACAGTTATAAAAACTTAGCACACTAAAGAGACCTTTCTACTGACTCTGAAAAACACCAGAAGAAAGATGCCCAGGGTCCCTGCTCATCTGCGTGAACGTGCCTTAGGCATGCTGCATGGAGGCATGAGGACTGCAGATGTGGCCAGGGCAATAAATTGCAATGTCAGTACTGTGAGACGCCTAAGACAGCGCTACAGGGAGACAGGAAGGACAGCTGACCGTCCTCGCAGTGGCAGACCATGTGTAACAACACCTGCACAGGATCGGTACATCTGAATATCACACCTGCAGGACAGGTACAGCATGGCAAAAACAACTGCCCGAGTTACACCAGGAACGCACAATCCCTCCATCAGTGCTCAGACTGTCTGCAATAGGCTGAGAGAGGCTGGACTGAGGGCTTGTAGGCCTGTTGTAAGGCAGGTCCTTACCAGACATCACAGGCAACAACGTCGCATATGGGCACAAACCCACCTTTGCTGGACCAGACTGTTTTGTATCACCAGGGGTGATGGTCGGACTCGTGTTTATCGTCGAAGGAATGAGCGTTACACCGAGTCCTGTACTCTGAAGTGGGATCGATTTGGAGGTGGAGGGTCCGTCATGGTCTGGGGCGATGTGCCACAGCATCATCGAACCGAGCTTGTTGTCATTGCAGACAATCTCATTGCTGTGCATTACAGGGAAGACATCATCCTCCCTCATGTGGTACCCTTCCTGCAGGCTCATCCTGACATGACCTTCCAGCATGACAATGCCACCAGCCATACTGCTCGTTCTGTGCATGATTTCCTGCAAGACAGGAATGTCAGTGTTCTGCCATGGCCAGCAAAGAGCCCGGATCTCAATCCTATTGAGCACGTCTGGGACCTGTTGGATCAGAGGGAAAAGGGTTAGGGCCATTCCCCCCAGACATGTCCAGGAAATTGCAAGTGCCTTGGTGGAAGAGTGGAGTAGCATCTCACAGCAAGAACTGGCAAATCTGGTACAGTCCATGAGGAGGAGATGCACTGCAGTACTTAATGCAGCTGGTGGCCACACCAGATACTGACTGTTACTTTTGATTTTGAGGGACACCTTATTCCATTTCTTTTAGTCACATGTCTGTGAAACTTGTTCAGTTTATGTCTTAGGTGTTGAATCTTTTTATGGTCATACAAATATTTACACATTACATTTGCTGAAAATAAAAGCAGTTGAAAGTGAGAGGACATTACTTTTTTTTTTTTGCTGAGTTTATATATATATATATATATATATATATACACCGATCAGCCACAACATTAAAACCACCTGCCTAATATTGTGTAGTTCCCCTCATGCTGCCAAAACAGCACCAACCCGTAGACTTTGTCAGTTTGAACTAGTCTGGACATTCTCCGTTGACCTCTCTCGTCAGCAAGGCATTTCTGTCCACAGAACTGCCGCTCACTGGATGTTTTTTTTGTTTTTGGCACCATTCTGAGTAAATTCTAGAGACTGTTGTGTGTGAAAATCCCAGGAGATTAACAGTTACAGAAATACTCAAACCAGCCCGTCTGGCACCAACAATCATCCATGTGATTATCTAATCAGCCAATCATGTGGCAGCAGTGCAGTGCATAAAATCATGCAGATACGGATCAGGAGCTTCAGTTAATGTTCACAAATTTAATCTCAGTGATTTGGAGCGTGGCATGATTGTTGGTGCCAGACGGGCTGGTTTGAGTATTTCTGTAACTGCTGATCTCCTGGGATTTTCACACACAACAGTCTCTAGAATTTACTCAGAATGGTGCCAAAAACAAAAAACATCCAGTGAGCGGCAGTTCTGTGGACAGAAATGCCTTGCTGACGAGAGAGGTCAACAGAGAATGACCAGACTGGTTCGAACTGACAAAGTCTATGGTAATTCAGATAACCGCTCTGTACAATTGTGGTGAGAAGAATATCATGCGGGTTGGCACTGTTTTTGAGGCACGAGGGGGACCTACACAATATTAGGCAGGTGGTTTTAATGTTGTGGCTGATCGGTGTATACTGTGTGTGTGTGTGTGTATTTGTCATTTTTCAAGGCTAACCCTTAAACTTTCATATGGTTAAAGTGATCATATATTCTGTAAAAATGTATGATTTTTTTTTTTCCTGCAGGAATCATCGCATTTCCATTTTGTCCATTTTAAGGCACTTATATTAGGATGGTTTTATTAGGATGGTATGTCTTTGAAGTTTGTGTGATTGTGATTTGTCTCTGTGTTCAGGTGTGGGGTATTGGTTATGAAGACCGGGCTGTATATTTCCGTCAGGGTGTGACTGCCAGTGAGTTAAGTGGGAAGGCTTGGAAGGTTGTGTCTGTGCCTAGAGATAGTGACCGTTCCCATTCCAGCGCCAGTGTGAGCAGTCTTCAGAGGTCAGTCACTGCCTTTAGCCTGGGTCTAAACTAGACCATCTTTAAACCCCTTTACACGTGGAATTAACATCTTTCGGGATCTAATCACAAGTGGACAGGGCTAAATACAGGTGTAAACAAGGTTCAAAACATTTTGTGATGTGATCACTCAAGCCACATTTGAAGGTTATTAAAATAAATGTGTAAATTAGTGGTCGACCGATATATTGCAGAGGCCGAAAAATCATCCGATATTCTGACTTTTTTAATTATCGACCTATAGATTTTCCCGTTTGGCTGATTTGTTTCTTGAGGGTGCTGAGAATCACCTGCTTGCATGTGAAGTGACTGAGATGATGGCCCTGTCCCAATACCCACACTTGCGGCCTTGGCCACTTGAGTGTGCGTGCACGCGACAGGAAGTAAGTGTTCAAGACTGTCCCTTGTCTAAAACATGCCAAAGCTCAGTGCACTTAACCCACACTAAATCCACATTAGTGTGAATACCACTTCAGAGCCATCTTTCAGGCTAAGTGTATCCCAGAGTTCATCACGATCAGGAGCCAAACCCCGCCTACCCGAGCAATCGATGTATTTTCACCATGATGACGTCAAGGGAAGATTTTCAATGTAATTTACAGTTGTGCTCAAAAGTTTGCATACCCTGGCAGAAATTGTGAAATTTTGGCATTGATTTTGAAAATCATCTGATCATGCAGAAAAACCTGTCTTTTGCCTGCTCACTCATGTTTTCTTTAAAAATGGTACATACATTACCAATTCTCTAAGGGTATGCAAACTTTTGAGCACGACTGTATTTATTATAATCAAATAGTGAAACAAGTGAAGCATATATTTATTTTAGTATAAATGAAAGTATTCAACATTAAATAACATGTTTGGTGTGACTTTATATCAGCACCATAATTACAAAATAATATTTATGTGTATATTTATATACAGTTGTGCTCAAAAGTTTGCATACCCTTGGAAAATTGGTAATATATGTTCCATTTTTAAAGAAAACATGAGTGAGCAGGCATAACACATTTCTTTTATTTCTTATGGGATTCATATTCAACTGTAGGTTATGACAGAATGTAAAGGCGTCTTTCTGGCAACTCGACCATGCAGCAAATTTATGTTCAAGTATCGTCATATTGTGCTCCTTGAAACAACCACACCGTCTTTTTCCAGAGCAGCCTGTATTTCTCCTGAGGTTACTTGTGGGTTTTTCTTTGTATCCCGAACAATTCTTCTGACAGTTGTGGCTGAAATCTTTCTTGGTCTACCTGACCTTGGCTTGGTATCAAGAGATCCCTGAATTTTCCACTTCTTAATAAGTGATTGAACAGTACTGACTGGCATTTTCAAGGCTTTGGATATCTTTTTATATCCTTTTCCATCTTTATATAGTTCCATTACCTTGTTACGCAGGTCTTTTAACAGTTCTTTTCAGTATCTAGCCTGCTCAGTGCATCCACGTGAGAGCTAACAAACTCATTGACTATTTATACACAGACACTAATTGCAATTTAAAAAGCCACAGGTGTGGGAAATTAAACTTTAATTGCCATTTAAACCTGTGTGTGTCACCTTGTGTGTCTGTAACAAGGCCAAACATTCAAGGGTATGTAAACTTTTGATCAGGGCCATTTGGGTGATTTCTGTTATCATTATGATTTAAAAAGGAGCCAAACAACTATGTGATAATAAACGGCTTCATATGATCACTATCCTTAAATAAAAGACAGTTGTTTTTGTGCATGATCAGTCATATTTTCAAAATCAATGCCAAAATTTCACTATTTCTGCCAGGGTATGCAATCTTTTGAGCACAACTGTACCTCTTTGTTATCATTCTTACCCAGTAATCACCTTATTTTGTTTGTTCTTGCCTAATACTGCTGGTCATTTTGGTAGTTTATCAGCCAGTGTGGCATACAATATGCGGTCTAGTAAATGTTGTTTTAAAATAAAAATGTATCAACTTCTACCACGGTTTCTCTGTCATCTTTATGTATTTAAAATATACATTTTGATGCTTTTTACTTGTTGTATGAAACCACATACTGATAAGTTGTGTAAAGCAGTCTTTGGTTGTCTTATATAAATGACAAGCCAAAGCATATCATTTAAATGGTTTGTATTAGTAGCTATTAATGGAACACACAAGTTTATAGAATAATATATTTTTTTAAATTAAGTTTTATACAGTGTATTGAGAAACAAATTAGAAAGAAATTGCTAATATTTCATATTTTATAGCAGTTATGGATGACACAATTTTTTAAGACATTTTTTATGTGCAAAGTATTGAAAATCAAAATGAGTAAAAATAATTACATTTTACAATTATTTTCACACAATAAAAACATTATAAAAAAATATTTACTTACATATTTTCTGCGGCACAATACACGTCCAACAACCAATACGAGTCTACGAGTGTCCCAACGTGCAATCAAAAGTCATACACACACACTCGCAGTCTTCACGTCTACTTCCACACTAGTGGCCAAACACCAGAAATACGTAAGACAAGTGGGTAAGTAGGCAAGATCAAAACCGAAAGTTGGGGTATTGGGACAGGGCCACTGTATGTAAACGACCAGTCATGGTTCGTTTTGTTGTTACATGCCATCGTGTTACTACAATAATAGACTGGTGTGCAACACAGTCTCATTTAAATGGTCTGCAAATCGGAGCCACGACAGACACGTTTGAGCTCATAATGTTAAAGTGCTCACCTGTTTCATTCTCCCTCTCTCTCCTCAACAGTTCCCTGTAACTCTTGTCTAATGATAAAAAGGCAAATTTCAATAAAACTAATATCATATACCATCTGCCAATATGCACATACTGAATCTCATTTAAACAGATGTAATAAACAAACCTCACAAAAATCCAGCATTTTCTTCCCGTCAAGTGCTCATCTAATATCTTCCTCCTGAAGCATGTATTCTATCAGCTAGAATCAAAACTTCAGGATCAGGATCAAAAGTTCTTCTGATTCACAAATCATGATGGTCAGTGGTCACAATCCAAGCAGGTTTCCCAGGCTGTTTAATCTGTCAGGAGATTGCTTCTGTTCGCTGGATCCGCACGAGCGCGTGAGTGCAACCAAAGTCTTTCTAGCAAGCCAGTCAGCTGTCGGCCATGTTTGGAACGCTCTCGGGAGGCTATTTCCAGTCATGCCAGTGCAGCTCCTATCTTCTTGAATGGGGAAAGACTGAAATCTCCAAAACTGTTGATCAAGATTACGATCAAAGAACATATTTCAAATCAGCTGTAAAATATGACTACACCGGTATTATACATGGTGCTTCTTTACCTCTGATTATGATAAAAAAATGCAATTTTCCCAACTTTTATAGCTAATGCGCATGCACGTTCTCGAGTTGATTGACAGGCGATGTCTGTATCTAAAAGGTGATTGGCTCTTTACCTGTAAGGCGGGACTTCCTGTCTACATCCGTTCACCCTGTTTGCTGCAGTTGGGCATTCTAATGTCTCCCACTAATTTTAATTGAAGTGGCCCGTCTCTGGTACAACTTCAAGATAAAAGCGTTTCACATGTGCTATAAGTAAATGTCTTATTCACTGTGCACTGTATGTACAGTTGGTTTAATTCTGTATTTTTTTTAGTAAATGTGATTGCTAACGTGGACATGCCATCCATGGTTGCTGGAATACTGTGTGTACAGTTATTTCCTTCCTAATATATTAACAATTTCTTCATGTGCAAATAAATTACTAAAATTTGATGACTAAACAGAAATCAGAAAAAACTGCTATCTACTATTTGAAATATAATACAATTTTTTTTTAGATTCTTTTTTTACAAAGTTTTGTGTGAAACTGAGTAAATATAGTGCTAAATAAGAGTTTACTCTTTCTTTTTTTAGCAATTTTATGTTTGTTATTTACTGTATTAAATTGTGTGATATATCGGCATTGTATCGGCCTATCGGCCACCCTGCTCTCTGGATATCGCATCGGCCATTAAAAAACCCATATCGGTCGACCACCGAGTGTAAATGCTAATATGTTTTGGTGACCACTTAGAATCGGAGTATCCAAGATAAATCTTAAAACCAGTTGCAAACAGGGCCTTTGTTGTATGAGGAAGATGGGTTGCATTTAACATCATTCACCACCAGGTGGCATAATTCACAGGAGAAAGTGTTCTTGACTCTTACGTTTCACAGTGCTGGTTGTTTCTTTGGCGGTGAGGTGCATCTGCAATCCCAGGCTTCTGTGTTGAGTGATGTGGACCCTGAGACTGAAAGAGCTGTGGGAGAAGTTCTCCCCACTCCTGAGATGGGAGACACCCCTAAACCACGCATCCCCAAAGTAACTAGTGACAGCTTCATCTCTGAGCTGGTGTCTGACCGTGAAGTCCTGATCAGCCAGCATGAGGTGCCTTCAACGGCAGCAGCTGGCCCATCTATCTCTGAGGAGGAGCACGCTGAAGGCGAGGTAGAGGACAGGGCTTCCCCAGCCCAGGTTCTGTCTCCCAGCCAATCAGGTGGGCTGGACCCTCAATGGAGCAATGTGGACCTGGAGGAGGCCCAGACTAACCTGGCTTCAGGACCTGGGGGAGACGCAGCTGATTCCTGCAGTCTGTCCTCTGTAGCCACATACAATTTGGCTCTGGAGGAGCCTTATGGGGCTGATGAGCATCCAAAATGGGCCTGGGTGAGCGGTGGAGGATGTGCGGTCGACTGCCACTCACAGCTTAACTGGTTCAACTCCTCTACATCTACAGGTCAGCCGGGCATTCATTTATAACTACACTTTTGTGGTGTAGAAGTGAATCAATACATAACATTATTGTCTTGATTTGTGTGTCATGTTCCAAATTTCTCTCCCTGGTCTCCACAGCCCTGAACTGCTCTATACAGGCTATGTCTCTTTCTATGACTCCAGCACAAACAGCAGCCTGGCGCAAACAGATATTTGAGCAGCTCAATGAGCGGTCCAAAAGAGAAATGGAGAATTTCATGCATTATGAGCAGGCCATTGAACAGGTAGTGGTTAAAAGCAGAACAATTCATATTCAAAATCTTATCTTTTCATCAATGCTAACCCATGAATTTTATTCTTTTGTGATTAAATTCAGACAGTCATTAATAAAGCAAAAGTAAGTGTCCACACAAATGCTCCAAGAGTTAGACTCATAGATGGAACAGTCCATTGTAACCAAGTAGAACTTTCAGTCACCCCTAGATAACGCCTACCTTTAAAGACCTTTTTACTCCTTTCCTTTTCTCTAATGACCCCATGAAATCAAAATTTAGTTTTGTGGCTATTAGTCTATGCCTGTTTGCTTTAAAAGCCATTGGATACTATTGCACTCCTAAAAACTTTTAGCAGAAATTCCAGTTTCAAATTTCCCAAAGATTTTGATGACTCATCTTGCACTACACAGCTCTCTAGATTGTCAATGTACCTCCCACTAATACCACCTGCATTCAGCTAGCAAGTAGCAAATCATGGTTCATGGCTGTGATGTAACTAATGCCTATTGGCAGTTTAGAAAATGGGACACGCCCTTTGATTTGTCCCATCCAAGCTTCCTTTTTCAGTAGGAAATACATAAAAGCTGCACATTCAAGCACATTTTCATGTGGTCTTTAAAACTTTAAAAACACATATAAGTGGATATTTTGCCTGATTCCTGCCCTTCTCTCAGTCTGTGTGGGTGAAAAAGGGCACCATGCAGTGGTGGCGAGACTGGAAGCCACATAAGTGGGTGGATGTTCAGTTTGCACTGGAGCAGTTCTCAGGAGCAGAGGGCAGCAAGGATGGAATTCTGTTCATCTACTACACCTTTAATGATGAGAAAAAGGTAATCTCAGAGACTAGACTCTAGAACCTATATATTGACCCCGTTTACACCTGATATTAAGATGCGTCTCGAGTGATCCGATCACATGTGTTCAGGTGAGACACATTGCTGTTTACACCTGGTACTCCCGTGACCACTTGTGATCGGATTTGGAGGGAAGGGACTCTGTTTCATGAAGACATATATCAATCATTATGTCAGTTTGTTACTGCATGATAATAAACCGCAACAAAGTCAGAAGAGACTAAGAAAGCATGGAAAACAACGGGGTGCTATTTCTCCCAGATGCAGCTGGAATTTAATTTAAGTTCAAAAGCAACAAAAGATTACCTTTGTTAACCTGAGCTGCAGATGTTCGTGCTTCTTATTAAGTGTCCGTGCATGTTTATTTCAGACACACTGAAGAAGATCCGTGAAGTTCTCATGCTTGTGTATACAGTGCATTCATAAAGTATTCAGACCCCTTCATTTTTTTACATTTTGTTATGTTGCAGCCTTATGCTAAAATGCTTTAAATTATTATTTTTTTCACATCAATCTACACCCTATACCTTATAATGACAAAGAAAAAAACTTTGCAAATGTATTAAAAAGAAAAACTGAAATATCACATTGACATAAATATACAGACCCTTTGCTATGACACATGAAATTTAGCTCAGGTGCAGCCCATTTCTCTGGATCATCTTTGAGATGTTTCTACACTTCGATTTGAGTCCACCTGTGGCAAATTCAATTGATTGGACATGCTTTGGAAAGGCACACACCTGTCTATATAAGGTCTCACAGCTGAAAATGCATATCAGAGCAAAAACCAAGCCATGAGGTCAAAGGAACTGCCTGCAGAGCTCAGAGGCAGAATTGTGTCAAGGCACAGATCTGGGGAAGGCTACAAAAAAATTTCGGCTGCATTGAAGGTTCCCAAGAGCACAGTTGCCTCCATAATTCTTAAATGGAAGAAGTTTAGAACAGCCAGGACACTTCCTAGAGCTGGCCGCCTGGTCAAATTGAGCAATCGGGGGAGAAGGCCCTTGGTAAGAGAGGTGACCAAGAACCCTGATTGTCAGTCTGGTTGAGCTCGAGAGATCATGTGTAGAGATGGGAGAAACTTGCAGAAGGACAACCATCACTGCAACACTCCACTGATCTGGGCTTTATGGCAAAGTGGCCAGACGCCTCTCCTCAGTGCAAGACACATGAAAGCCCATTTGGAATTTGCAAAAAAGCACTTAAAGAACTCGCAGACTGTGAGAAACAAGATTCTCTGATCTGATGAAATTAAGATTGAACTGTTTTTCCAAAAATTTCAAGCGTCATGTCTGGAGGAAACCAGACACTGCTCATCACCTGCGCAATACCATCCCAACGGTGAAGCAAAATACAGAAATATCCTTAATGAAAGCCTGGTCCAGAGCACTCAGGACCTCAAACTGGGCCGAAGGTTCACCTTCCAACAGGACAATGACCCTAAGCACACAGCCAAGACAATGCAAGAGTGGCTTAGGGCCGCTCGTAACCAGCAGTTTAAACTCGTTTTAGTGCAGCGGTTAATTGACAGCTAAGTAAAGGGATAATCTCCAGTCAGCAACGGAACGGAGGGATCTTGTATCACCCTGTAGGGGTCATTTTGCAATAATGACCATCTGACTGTACATTATCCTGTTTATTATACAGCTACTTACAAAATAAATAAATGGACATTCATTATCCTTGGATGAGCGGTCGTTATACAGAAATATTTGACCTCTGCATGGCGCGATTGACAGAGCGTGTAATAGTTTGGTTAATTTCACTCCTGTTTCACTGTCACTTGTATTCCTTTCTGCTCTCTCTCTGTCCAGTATATCCACATATTCATTAACGAAGTAACAATCCTGGTGCCAGTGCTGAATGACTCCAAAAACACATTTGCCATCTATACAGCAGAGAAAACTAAACAGAGGTGGCCCATCCGCCTGGCTGCGGCCACAGAGCTGGAGATGTACGATTGGGTGAGGAGAAAACATTAATCGTTTTGTACCCAACAATTTACACTGATTCTTGCATTTACCCTGTTGTTTGACTGACAGTTTCTTCATCCTATCAGCTAGCTCTGCTCAGTGTGTCCTGCTGTGACTCAAGAGGTATTCAGGGCCCTCCCTCCAAACAGGCTATATGGTCTGTTACCTGTAAAGGTGACATCTTTGTCAGCGAGCCCACAAAAGAACTAGAGGCATCTCCTTATCCTACTCCCTGTGATCAGATGTAAGAATTAGATTTGAATTGATTGATTTATATAAATGTACTATAATGTATAAATATACTAAATGTATACATTTATAACTATAGTGGTCCCAAAAAGGATTTGGACACTTTTGGGTACTTGCTTTACACTTAAAAATGTCTGAAATTCATTGCATTAGATGCAGAATAAAACATGGCATCTGCAAAATAATGATGCAAGACCTTTTCCCTGAACTAACTTTACTTTTCTTAGCCTTTTATTTATTTATTTATTTATTTTCAATTAGATGTAACCAACTGGTCCCAGTGTAATTTTAAGTGGATGCATAAAGTCATTTCTGCTCAAGTTCACACAGTTGTCTTAGAAAAGTAACCACAGGTGTTGCTCATCACATTGTGGACATGTTCCACTTTGTTTGACAACCACAAAGTGCTCAAATACTTGTTTTATCTTAAATTTATCTGGTTTTTTAATCATTTGGAACACACTTCTTTTTGTGAAATATTTTGCTTAAAGTGTGTTTGTGCTATATTTCTTAAAATAAATGCCATTGGTTTGAAATTTTGTTATACAAAGCAAAGTCATTCATACATTAAGTGTGGCATAAGTGTTCAAACACTCTTTATTCTTTACAGTAGTACTCATTGGGCAAATATGATTGCTCCCTGAAAATTGTACCAAAAGAAAAAAAAAAGTTGGTTTCTTGTTATTGTGGACAGGTTCTGGCGTCAAGTCGGTGGGCATTTACGTGTTATTGAGTCCAACAGTCTTGGTGTGGTGTGGGGGATTGGTTATGACCACACCGCCTGGGTCCATACCGGAGGCTATGGAGGAGGATTCATTCAGGGTAAATCAACGCTGCACCTCTATTTCTAAACTAGTATGTGTTTCTTCAGTACATGTAAATAACATAAATCATGTATCTTGCACATGTAGGGTTGGCAAGCAGCACAGATAACATATACACACAGACTGATGTGAAGAGTGTTTATATATATGAGAACCAGCGCTGGAACCCTGTCACTGGTTACACCAACAGGTGAATACTGTGCATGATAATGCAGTGAACGGTTCTATATTTCAGAAGTGCTCCGCATGCTCAATGCTGTGCTTCACACTTTCTCCTCCAGGGGTCTCCCTACTGATCGTTACATGTGGAGCGATGCCACAGGTCTGAAGGAGTGCACCAAAACCAACACAAAACCACCCTCACCAAACTGGACCTGGGTTGGTGCTGTTATGCATAATGTTGTGTGCTGAATAATGGAAAGTTCTGGACAAATTCCAATGTAAAATTTGGGATGATTGCATTACTCTGCAGGTGTCAGACTGGACTATCGACTATGCTGTGCCAGGAGGAACAGACAGAGAGGGCTGGCAGTATGCAGCTGACTTTCCTGCGTAAGTTTCATTGGCCTTCATCTTTCCCAATTAAATTTTTGAAACTGTAGCTCCCAAGCAACAAGCTAATACTCATAATTGAATGTACTTTGTCAAGCTACGCTTAAAAAAAAAAAAACAAAACAAAAAAAACTGGTAGTTAGGTAGCATTAAAATCTATGAAGAAAAAGTAGTAAACTACATTGAATCATTCAGTATCATTTTAAATATACAGTATATCTGTTAGATGATATCAAAAATCAGAGCATTATTTATCTGACCAAAACAAAAAAGAAAGAATCTCAATTAGGGTGACGGCATCAAACCTGAACACATACATTTACACTAAATACAACTACTAAAACCAGAAAACACCATAATTTATATAGCTGAGTTGAAAACGGTGATGAACAGTATGTAATAATATTTTGATACAAAAAAGATGTATGTTTGCAGTGTGTTTTTTTTTAACTGGTTCTTTGAAATGAACCACTTAAATGAACAAATTCATTAAAACAAATCAGACTTGGGGGGCCTGGGTAGCTCAGTGTTAAAAGACGCTGGCTGCCACCCCTGGAGTTCGCTAGTTCGAATCCCAGGGCACGCTGAGTGACTCCATCCAGGTCTCCTAAGCAACCAAATTGGCCCGGTTGCTAGGGAGGGTAGAGTCACATGGGGTAACCTCCTCGTGGTCACTATAATGTGGTTCGTTCTCGGTGGGGCATGTGGTGAGTTGTGCGTGGATGCCGCGGTGGATGGCGTGAAGCCTCCACACGTGCTTTGTCTCCGTGGCCATGCGCTCAACAAGCCACGTGATAAGATGTGCGGGTTGACGGTCTCTGACGCGGAGGCAACTGGGATTCGTCCTCCGCCACCCGGATTGAGGCGAATCACTACGCGACCAGGAGGGCTTAAAAAAAAACAACAAAAAAAAACGCATAGGGAATTGGGCATTCCAAATTGGGTGAAAAAGAGGGAAAATCAAAAAAAAAAAAAATCAGACTACCCAATGCTACTTGAGTGAAAGAGGGAACAGTGTAGGCACTTGATAATTATCTCCAATCACTCTGTTGTAAAGCTGCGCTTGTGATACAAAGTGACAAAAAACAGCCACAACTACTTTGAAAAAGTAGCTTATTGCTGGAAAAGCTACAAGGTTTTGAAACAGCAAAGCTACTACAGCTACTTGAAGAATTTTGTAACAGGTCCACACAGTAATTATTTCCTCATTAAAAAAGGTTTACTCCTGAAGAAATAAATAGTAATTTTGAAACATATATATAAAATCACGTATCACGAGATGAAGACTAAGGTAGTATCAGTCACCTTTTAAAAGCTGTTTTATTCTAAATGGAGAGGGTCCCCTCATGGCGGCTGCCATGTTTGGATCATATGACCAGTCAGATACTACTCACTTAAAGGGAAAGTTCACCCAAAAATGAAAATTCTCTCATTATTTACTCACCCTCATGATATCCCAGGTGTGTGTGACTTTTCTCTCTTCATCAGAACACATTTGAAGTAAAATAGAAAAATATCTTAGCTCAGTAGGTCCTTAAAATGCAAGTGAATGGCAGTTTCTCTTTTGAAGCTCCAAAAAGCACAGACAGTCAGCAAAAACATCATCGATACAACTCCAGCAGTTAAATTAATGTCTTCTAAAAGCGATACGACCACTCTCAATTTATCTTTTTAGGTCATACCATGGAAATAAAACGATGAAAGACTTTGTCCGGCGCAGGCGTTGGGCCAGGTATGTCTTACTATTTATAGCACTTAAAGTATTCAAGCATATTCTCTGTGTATCTCAGTGTCTATTTTCATACCTTGTTTTTTCACTGTAGAAAGTGTAAACTCACAACAACCGGCCCCTGGCAGGAAGTCCCGCCTATACCTTTGAGTGATGTAACAATCCTACCTTGTGGGCTAAAGAGCACAGTAGAACAGGTGCCACTGTGGGCCATCAGCAACAAGGGAGACGTCTTGTGCCGCCTGGGTGTCACCTCCCTGACCCCTGCGGTAAGAGCCAAGTTCCTCCTTTTCTAGACGAATGCTCATTGGTTTACTTAAGACATTCAGAAAGTCATGAAACATCTTCACTTTCTTGGCCAGACTTCAAAAGCTTACAATAGACTGTGAACAGTTAGAATACATTCACACGCTCAGCAGTTCCCATGCAAATAGTGTACAAATACTGCACAAACACTTTACAAATAATTTGCATTATCACTGTGAGTGCCTACACAGAATTATGTAATCCTGACCAATGTGGCTCGCTCACAGGGGTCGTCATGGTTACACGTGGGAACCGACCAGCCTTTCAAGTCGATTTCCATAGGTGCTGTCCACCAGGTTTGGGCCATCGCCAAGGATGGTTCTGCATTCTATAGGGGCTCCGTGTCGGCCCAAAACCCGGCAGGTGAGAGAATTACATTCCATCGCAAAGCCATTACTCTTAAATTTCTCTCTCGAAAGCGTTTTGTAGATTGTCTAGTTATTTGTTGCCTTTGCACCCTGCATTAAAATTAACCCAGCATCACTCGCATACTCTTATCTAGAATGTTTATCTCTCGTGTTACGTCTTTCATGCAAGTCATGCCTGTCATGCTGATGTTGCAGCATTGTCTGCAGTACTTCTGCAGCAGGATTAAAAAGTTTTATCTTTGCTTACAGGAGATAGCTGGTATCACATCCCCTCTCCAACTGGACAGAAGCTCAGACAGGTTTCTGTGGGCAGGACATCTGTTTACACAGTGGATGAAAACGGTACATTTATACACATTAAAGAAATAGTTGGGCCAACTTCCGAATAGTTTACCCAAAAATTATTATTCTCTCCTCATGTACGTGCACTCATGCCGTCCATGATGTGTATGACTTTCTTTCTTCTGTAGAACACAAACAAAGATTTTGAGGAATATCTCAGCTCCGTAGGTCCATACAATGCAAGTGAATGGTGTCCAGAATTTTGAAGCTTCAAAAAGCACATAAAAGTAGCATAGAATTAATCCATACGACTGCAGTGGTTAAATCCACCATTCACTTGGATTGAGGACCTACAGAGCTGAGATATTATTTTAAAAAATCTTTGTTTGTGCTCTGCAGAAGAAAGAAATTCACACATCTGGGATGGCATGAGGGTGAGTAAATGATGAGAGAGTTTTCATTTTTGGGTGAACTATCCCTTTAATGCCTAATTTAAAAGACTATTAATGAATCACATTCTATTCTATACATGATGCTGTATAGTCTTCCAATAGAAACCATCAAACGTAATCTTTTTTTTTTTTTTTTTTTTTTTTTTTTTTTCTTGTTTGCTTTTGTGTTCCCTGTATGTGTAGGAAACCTGTGGTACAGACATGGTGTAACCCCCAGTTACCCTCAGGGTTCATCATGGGAGCACATCTCCAATAATGTTCGCAAAGTATCTGTGGGACCTCTTGACCAGGTCTAGAACTTTAAAACTTGTTTGCTTATAACTAGCATCCGTATTACTAGTTTATGGGGGAAATAATTCTTATTCACATATGCATCACGATTCTTTCTTAATCAATTCAAGATCAATCCACAAAAAATAATACTCAGATTTTCAAATGATTAGTTAATAAATCTGTTTATTGAAAAAGCATATGCAGGACAAAATTTTACAGATATCAAGAAGTACCATGTACCGATGTGCAACAGTGCAAATCAGCGCAGAGGTCGCTTTTGTAGCGACACGTACAGTATACCACCAAAAGGTGCTCTTGCGCTGTGATGTTTACATCATGACCTCTATAATGAAAGGGCATGCCACAGTCCTATGACTGTTAATTATTTTCTTGTATTTTGACTAGGTTGGGTGTGTGGGATGGCTATTGTCCTGAATTTAAGCTGCAAAATGCTCAAGGGAGACCACTTTTACCCCAATGCATTTATGTGCTCAAAATGCATGACTCAACAACACAGACTTTTTAATGCAAAACAATTTACTCAGAAATCATCACAATTACAGGACACAATGCCTCACAGGCTCGAAAGTTAATTGTTCTTGTGCACAATCAGCCACAGAAAGCAAATTGTGCGAGGATTAACAACAACAAAGTGATATGAAAGTTATTTTACACAGAACAAGTCGCAGATCCTCATCTGATACTAGTTTGTTATAGCCGCTTATTCCATTTCTGTTGGCGGGTGAGATCAGACATATTTTAGTATGGCTGTCATGAGGAATCCTTTCACAGAATTTATAGAATAGCTTGAAGATTTGCAACACTTTTTGTGCACTGTTGCTGAAAAAGTGAAATGCATCGACATATTTCCATCCTCAGTTTTTTGTAGCATAACTAAGTTTGCTGCACTGCTAAATGAGATATGTGTGTTTTTCCTAAGGTGTGGATCATTGCAGATAAGGTGCAGGGTAGTCACTGTTTGAGCTGTGGAACTGTTTGTCGCCGGCTGGGGGTGCTGCCTATGGAACCTAAAGGCCACTCGTGGGACTATGGCATTGGGGTGAGCGCTGCTGACGTCTTCTCTCTGCTAACGGCACTAATAGCAGAGTTGTCATATGGTTGCAGCACACTGTTTGATACAGAAGTGATCATTGTTTGGATGTTTCCCTTGACCTTTAACATTTTGATCTGAAGGCTTATGCTTGAATGCTGTTTTAGAATTGTGTCCATGCATGAATTTCATTGTGAAATTACATTTTTAATTAAAAAATTAAAATGGTGTGTCCACACTATTGACTGGTAGTGTACGTCTGTATAGAAAATGGATGGATAATTAGATGTACTCTGTTTCTCTCAGGGTGGATGGGATCACATAACAGTGAGGGGGAATGCCATGGAGGCACCTCGCATTCAAATGCCATCCCTAACTGACAACAGCAGCTACCAAACAGCAGCACGCAATCCACTGCAAACTAGTAACAAGCCAGAGATGAATGGAAATCCAGTGGGCTGATAGAGAAACATTTCTACTGTAGCCATGACTTGTTCTCTTCCCTTCTGTAGTGATTCTTTTCTATAGAGCATAGAGTTACTCACTCCAACTTGAAATGTGTTCAGCTCAAGCTCCTGTGTGTGCAAATGGCTGTTTTTATTTGCACCTGAGCTGAAGTCACATTCTCCAGTTAGCTTAAGTGTTCTCGTTAACTTGAAAGACATTTCTTCTTGTTTTGGGTTCTCTTGTGGATAATGAGGCCACTTCTAAAAATGCCCCCTTTTTAAACTCTACAATTTCTCGACATTATGTTTTTACATGGTACTTTTGGATAGAGGATCTTAATTTAATTTGTATTTATTTGTCTGTGGTCATATTAGTTTGTGCCCATTTGTTTTTTGATTCTTTATTGGAATCCAGTGGCATTAAATACAAAAAAAGTCACAATTCACAGTATAAGCTTCTGAAGGTACTCTACAAGCATTTTGTCTTAAACATCACAAACAAAACAACTTTAAATAAACACCTGATTCTGGAGTTTACAGCTTGGCTGCAATGTCATTGTACATCAGTAAGAAGGGGGAAAGAAAATAGTGGCAACACTTTACAAAAAGGTTGCAATTGTTTACATTAGTTAATGCATTAGGTATCATGAACTAATAATGGACAATTTTTTAAAACAGCATTTACTAATTTTGATTATTGTTAATTGATTAAAAACAACAACAATTGTTCATTGTTAGTTTTTGTTAGTTCATAGTCCATTAACTTATGTTAACATATACTACTTTTAATTTTAAAAACATATTAGTTAATGTTGAAATTAACATTAACCAAGATTAACAAATGCTGTAAACATTTTGTTCATTGTTATTCATGTTAACAAATGAAAACTTATTGTAAAGTGTTATCAGAATAATATGTGAACCACTTAATATTAGGTGTAACTACTATTGTAGTTAAGCATTTGATAGTCATGTACTTATTATGTACATATGTGATGTTGCATTGTACTTACATTTAAACTACATGCATTGTATTACATTTGTAGTTACACTGTTAACCTTACCCCTAACCCCAAACCTAACCCCTTCCTCAGTCCTTACCCTAAACCCTAAACTTACCCTTACTTCTAAACCTAGCCATATATCAACCTCTGTTGCAGCAAATGTGAATCTTGTGAGAATTTTGCAGAGCATCATTTAGTTACACAATAAATAGAGTGTATTGTATGTAATGTTAGTAAATAGAAGTTAAAGACACTTAATATAAAGTGGGACCATATCAGCTGTTAAAATTTCATAATAAGGAGTGCCCAAGAAAATAATTGTCTGTAATACCACTTTAATTATCTGCTTGTACCACGTTGTTGGGTATTTTCGAACCTTACTCAAAGCTGACATGGCACAGTGATACTGTGTAAACAGGAAATAGCTCTTGTTGTTGGCAACAGAAGACAGTGCACTATTTAATTTGACACTTGACAATGTAAAGACAGTGTTTCTTTTCTCAGGATGTCAAGACATTTCTTTTCTCTTAAGTGTATATGGTGTAATTCCAGTAAAAGGCAGCACAATATCAGAGAGTAACAGTATTTATACTAAATCTTTCAAAAAAATTTTTTTAGCATAATTAACAGTCAGTTTTATTCCTACTGTATTCAGTTACTGTATGTTGTAAATGTGGATGTATAAATTTGGATCATTTATGTTATAATATTGAATGATGGTATTTAAGGTCCTAACTTGAAGCTATAATGAGAGAAATCAATTGTGTCACGTCCTTTTAGAGCATTATTTAAGGCTACTGCTGTACATATAAAGAAGAACTTCTTAAATATATGCGGGCGAGAAAGTGGGAGAGAGAAAATTAGAAAGATCTATTCACATGTTAATGTAAAGATGATAACGTTTCTACAGATTTGCCCCTTGTGGACTTCCCAAACCCAACAGTTGTGTTTGTGTCTAAAGGGTTTTATCAGTGGAAACAGAAAAGGACATTATAGTTTTCAATTATTAAGTGTAGACAAATACGTTTAGTGATGAGAAGCTACATTAGGTAACAGCAGTGGCGCTGTTATTTGAGTGCTGTAAACTCCTCTCAGTGTCATGTTGTGCATGGTTTATGTTCTCTCTCTCAATAAATATAAAATCTGCTCCACAATTTTGCCTTTTGTAATTTCTGGATATGAAATAGGCTAACCCTACAAATGGCCCTCTTATTCTTCAGAAAAGACCCATATCCACAGGGTTACTTGCTATGAATTTTGATTTGAGGATGTCTAATAACATCCACAATATTTGTGGACAGAGACACTGGGTTGTTTACATAATTAACTATATATTCTGCACATAGTTTTCTTCATCAAAGCATGTTTGTGGACCAGATTTAGCATGTAAACTCAGTTTCACAGAAAGGGTTATACAAATCAACCCTTTTCTTTTGTCTTGAGAGCTGGTACTGTCATCATGCATTCACTTCCATCTGTTTTGACTCTGGAATGTTCTCTCATTCAGCACTGTATCTTTGAGTCCGTTCGATGGCAGCGTGTGTTAGCTGCCTTGGCTGAAGCTGTGAATTTGGCTCAGGTAGCTGGAGAGACCCTCCTCCCCCTCCTCCTCCAGATGCTGCTGATAGCACTGCAGGAGCCGGGAGGCATTCGTCTCCACGTGACCCTCCGTATGAGGCAGGCAGGCATTAGACATGCCCAGTATGATGGTGGTTAAGGCCTTGATGTAATTCTTGGCTAGTGTCAGAGTTTCGATCTTGGAAAGTTTCTTGTCTGTTTTAACATGAGGAATGGCCTCTCGTAGGGCCTGAAAAGCATTGTTAAGTTTGTGCATCCTCTGCCTCTCCCTCTCATTACTCTCCAGCCTGCGCACGTTGCGTTCCTTAGCACTGCCACGTTGTCGTCTACGACGTTTGCCCACCCGTGTACCACCATGCCCCTCACCTCTCAATGTTCTCCATGATCCACTGAGCCTCATGGACGCCTCTGAACCCTCCTGTTCGCTGGAACCTGGCTCTGTTTCCAGGGTGAAGTCTGGGTCGTCCTGCTCTGACCAAGACTGTCTGCCCCGCTTTGACCCTTTTCCTTTGGACTTCATGCTTGACTAACCCACACCCTGGTGTAGGCCCTAGAACATTATCATATACGTTTATGTTGGGAGGAAGCAAACAATCATAATGCAAAATAGCAAATCTTAAGTGACATTTAAAGTGCATTCTAAAAACTATAGGGTATATGAAGAATAAGTAACATTTTAAAGTACAAGCATGCTGTCTCAATATTTGGTAACTGGGAATGAGAAGACAATCTAATATAACACTACTGTTACACTGTAAAAACTGCAATTGTTACCTTAAGGGGCTATATTTCTACTTGATCTAATTACCTTACAATTAGTTTTGTTGGTGTAACCTAATGTATTGCGGTTGATTCGGGGCTAAAAACAAATAATATATTTTTGACTTGAAAAAAACAAGTTAATTTAGATGTTGTCACATGAAACTCATTTTAGGTTAACATTTTTGTTAGTGTCCTTGCTATAATTGGTTCAGCATATCATGAATTGTTTAAGTGTTATGTTGAGGAAGAAAATGAGAGTTTGATTGTCAAAATTGGACTAAAAGAAAAGGGTGGCTAATAGTAATCTTGCAATGAACATATCCTGACATAATTCAATTGGATTTATCAAGTGAGCAACGAATTTACTCTGATAAAATCTGTCTTGCATAGTCAACAAGCTGTCCTGGTTACTTTCGAATAAAAAAAGTTCTGCTTACCTTAAAATAAATTTCCACACAACTCAAAGTGATGAGTCTTCACGATACGAGCCTCACGGTGAGCGATAACGAGTTAGTGAGAAGCTGTTGTCTTCCTGACAGCCGGAGAATGAAATGATAACGGTCACATGCGCGCTGTACCTGTTGCTGCTCTCTATGTCCACGTAGCGCTTCTGTGGCCAATCAAATGAGGGGACCCGTTTTGTCTCGAGAAGCTCATGAACTGGCGCATGCATCGGAAATAGCGATTTGAAACTTTCTAATGCTCTCTGATGATGGTACCAACTCTCTGCAATACAGCTGCAGGTGCTATTTTCACTTTTGGGCTATAAGAACGAATGGTTTATAAATTATCTTAAAGGAATAGTTCACCCAAAAACGAAAATTATCTCATAATTTACTCACCCTCATGCCATACCAGTTGTGTATGACTTTTTTTCTTCTTCTGAACACAAACAAAGATTTTTAGAAGAAATATCTCAGCTCTGTAGGTCTATACAATACAAGTGAATGTGATCAAAACTTTGAAGCTCCAAAAGCACGTAAAGGCAGCATAAAAATAATCCAGTGATTAAATCCACGTCTTCAGAAGCAATATTATAAGTGTGGGTGAGAAACAGATGTCCCTTTTTACAATAAATCGGCACTTTCACATTCTTCTTCTTTTGTTTTTGGCGATTCACATTCTTTGTGCATATCGCCACCTACTACGCAGGGAGGAGAATTTATAGTAAAGAAAGAAAGAAGGACTTATATATTCAATACTGATCTGTTTCTCATCCACACCTATCATATCGCTTCTGAAGACATGGATTTAACCACTGGAGTCTTATGGGTTACTTTTATGCTGACTTTATGTGCTTTTTGGTGCTTCAAAATGTTGGAACCTATTCACTTATATTGTGAGGACCAACATAGCTGAGATATTCTTCTAAAAATCTTTGTTTGTGTTCTGCAGAAGAAAGAAAGTCACACACCAGGGATGGCATGAGGGTGAGTAAATTATGAGAGAATTTTCATTTTTGGGTGAACTATTCCTTGTACAATATTACAGTCATGTATTTTATCAGTCGAAACTTTTCAGTGAATAAACATAAATGAGTTTATATTCAGTTTATTTTTGCAGAAAGAAAGAAAGACATCGTATTGGTGGGTTTCCTGCAGATGACTCAAGTGATAGGATGTACTGTTTCCATGGCACTTTATCAAGTTAAAACACTGTTGAATATTTGCATAGGCCTTTGCATTTCAAATTACTCCTGCATGCATACCATTTAAGCATTTTGCAGAGGTTGACTTCAAGACAATGCCTTTTTGCCTTGAGTTGTTATCAAACCGTGTAAGGAGATGTATGCAGAGATCCACCCTTCATATACTGTGGTATCAGACAGATCAAACACAGACATGTTTATTTTGTACATGAGCAGTGAAACTGCTCCTTTATCAGCTTCACAGTAACCAATAATACACTGTCAAGCCATTATAAGGATGGAGCCATTCAAAATCAGTCCATTTTGCTCTTGTGAAGTTATTTTGTTTATTCTGTCATCATTTATTCACACACATGCTGTTCCAATCCAAACCCATAAGACTTTCTTTCTTTCATGGCACACAAAAGGAGATGTTGGGCAGCCTCAGGCCACTTCCACACTAATTCGATTTCTGTTAAAAACTCTGTTTTCTGTTTCCTAACATCGTTTTCTCAAAGTACATTATGCAGTACTAGAGAGGGTTTTTTGAACGTAATCATTTTTAGTTATGGAAAACACTGTTCAAGTGTGGATTAGAGGCATAAATGTATCAAAATAAGTAAGCCTCAGCCACGGCCACATCAGCACAAATCCGCTTTTTATTTGGAAACCCATTGACTCATCCACACTCGAATGACATTTTGCTCCAGAAACTACTTTGACTTTTAGGAAACTGAAAACAGAGGTTTCATACTTCATAAAATGAATTACTGTGGACGTAACATTATGCGTTACATCTCCTATGTTTCACAGCAGGAAGAAAGTCATAGGTTTGGCCATAGGTCCAAGCTTAGAACAAGAGTGGCTGAATGATGACAGAATTTTTATTTTTGGGTGAACTATCCTTTTAAGACAAGCTATAGAGTTACATGTTGTTGTGTGGACTAGCAAACCTTTTCAGAGAGTTTCTGAAAACAAGTATGTGTTGCACACCTGTTTAACTCTCAGGAGCTATCAGCTCAAATGAACCCTCCCCCCATCACCGATGTCCTTGGTCACTGTGGAGGTTGGCGACACACTGGTGGCAAGGCTCCCTGCTTTGGTCTAGTGTAGCAAGGGCTGAGTGCTGAGAGCATGGAAACAGTTTCTATCCCAACCCTTCGTTTATTTAGTGTGGAACCTCCGGTATACACCATTTATACAGATAACAATCTGCTTGTAAGTAAAGTGCCACAGGCAGTCGACCTCATGCAACACCATGCTCACCAACAGGCATAAGGGCTATGTAAACACAACAAAAGAGCATACATATCTGAAATGTCATTCATGCAAACCCACACACTTCCAACCGGTATACACTTTAGTAGTAGTTTATCAGTATTCAGTAGTACTGATATATTGCACATTGTATAGCATATATTGCACCGATTGTAGTTTACAACTGTTCAACATGGTATTAAACGGGATGGGTGTTTCAAGATAACTCTTTGATTTGCATAGTCTACATGGTGGTTACATCTTTAAAGTCGCTACTCCCTTAGGTAAATAAGTCACTCATTAGCAACCCCATGCTAAGTGCTACATTCCAGTGAGTGGAACTGACAGAGTGTTTAATGACAAATGAAAACATTGTCAGAAGCCTAATAGTGTGTTTGATGAGAACTTAGGGTGATTAGTCACCATGCACACAAACTCGTTGAGTAGTGATGAACAGATACACATTTTTATAGTTAAAAATCAAAGCCCATAGCTCACAGCTGCTGCCTTCAAGGTTGAACTTAAAAATAGCTGTTTAAACACCAAGCCTTTTCTTGCTGCACTGTACACCTGCACTCTTCACCTGAAAGTTTCTTTACACAGTTAGTCTTTGTAGCAATACAAAGTTTTTAAAACATGAAAGAACAAAATGGAGGATGGTTAGATAATTAAATAGACATGAGCAAGAGTGCTGTTGTACTGAATATCAGCATGGCTGTGATTTGGATGAAGGCACAAAACCACAGGTAATCAGAGACACAATGCTTGCGTGATTGCGAGTGTGATATTGCTTTTATGCAAAAGTCAGTTTAAATTTTAGGCACAACATGGCCAGTAAATTTGTCTATTTTTGCTCTGCTAACTAAAATAATTGAACAGACAAGCAGAGTGATGCAAATAGTGAAGCATCTTTGTGCTGTTATACTAAATATCAGCACTGTCAAAAACAGAGGATTAATTAACCGGTTTAAAAAGGATCTGGAATGCTTCATCGAAAAGACGTGCTAAAAATGCCCTTCAGTTTATCCCCTTACAATTACATAATGAACAGGCAAACTACATTTTGTGCTTATGCACACTTTTGGTACACCAGTATGGTCTGCCATCTGAGAGACTTAGACATTTTTCATGCATCACGCATTGATGTCATACTGCTACTTGTGTCATCATCCCTGATCTGACTGGACAAAACATCAACCAGGAACCAGTGCATTCATGAGACTGACTCATGCAGCATCATAAAAGAGGGGAGAGGGGGACAAGTCAGTTTTTCCATGACCCAAAAGCCGGTCAAACGAGAGAGGGAAAAAGTACAGCCTGTTATCTCAGTTTGGTTTTGACAGATTCTAGAGAAATGCTGCATTAGACGACATACACACATATATGCCTACAGAAGACATCTACAAAAATAGAGACATTTACTCTCTAGAAAAAATCCATGCATTTATTGTGCATTAAGCTCATCCTACATTTCTGTTAGTAGCCATTTGCAAATAATATGTAAAATTAGATATATACCGCATTTAAGCACTAATTAAAATAATAAAAAAATTAAAAAATGGTTGCTTTATGATACATAATAAGTCCATTAAATGTCATTTTATTAATTAATTAAGTGCCATCCTGCTGAAATATACACACCATGAAAGAAAAAAAAAAAAAAAGAAGAAAAAAAAACAGAACACTCCTCTATGGGTGCTGCGCGAAGATATACACAGTTGTTTTTGTGTCCAAGTTGTGCTACTATATATTTTATTGACTAATCAGCACCTAGGACTAGAACTACTAGTTTCTGAAAAGATCTATATACAGACAATGCAATCAACTGGACTTGTATTCCACATAGATAATTATTAATATTGGCATTCTCTTCATGCTGTATTGCCAGAGTGGATCTGGCTCCCCCCAGTGAGTCTGGTTCCCCCAAGATTATTATTTTTTTTTCCATTAACCAACATCTTATGCAATTTTGTGTTCCTTGCCACACAGTCACCTTTGGCTTGCTCTCTGTGGGCCAGTAGACAAATATTTAAGGCATATTCTACAATCATGTCATTCATTTAACCGCACTATGAATACATTTTCTGTTACAGCATAATTTTCTGTAAAGCTGCTTTTTGAAACTATGTGTGTTGTGAAAAGCACTGTACAAATAAAAATGACTTAACTTGACAACTGATTTACCAATTACCAAATCTCAAACTGAAAGTTGTGAAAGTCTTCTGCTTTTGGGAGAACAAAGAAAATCCTCGCAGTTCTGCACTGACAAATCCTACAGCTGAGAGGGGATGCCTCAGAGCTGACGTTGTATGAATATACAAAATAGATGTGTCCACCTGCTTTTTAGAATAGGTTATTTTCTTGTTTAGGTGGATGATAACAAAACAGGAAACACTTCAAATTAATCTTCAGAAGCACTTTTTGAAACTTGTGCATCACTTAGTAGTGGTAAATATTTGGATAGCAACAGAAGACCTTCTATTAATACATAACGTTTCACAGGAAACCTTTAAACCACTACTACACACTTCATATACACACTGTTGGAAACCAAACATGCTTTACACAATTTTACACAAAAAGAAAAAGTTCAGTTGATTTTCATGGAGTGGTGCTCATTAGGATACATGATTCTGAAGTTTATGAGCTTATTTAAACTTTGCTCAGTTAGATAACCTGATGATCAGAGTTTTCACAACTTGTTTCTTCCTTTTCAAGAGTGAGAAAGACTTTAATGAAGGGAGTGATGTGAGCCATGGAGGATATTTTGTCCTCTAGGTGGAGCATCATGCAATGCTGTTCTGTGTAGAGGAGCTCCAACGGCAAAGACCTATATTCTATCATGAGGACAAACAAAAATATAGTAGGCTACCATTTTTCATTGCTGTGAGACTGCCCATCGATGCCTCATAAGTTAGACATAAGGCACAGTGCAGAACCTGAAAACAACTTTGATCTTAGCTTGAACTGAACCTGTGAAAGCACATTGTTTTCCACATTGAGTCCCACCTAATACTGTATCAATTCCATTAAGAAATAGATGAGGTAAGCATTAAAAACAAGGGAAGCATTTATTTATTTATTTTTACAGATGGCCAAACATCCATGCAATCATCTGAAAATGTATGAATTATTTTCTCCTGCCCTCTTACTGCAGTGCTTGAATAAATATTGGTGCCAGGCATCAGCGAATGCGCAATAGGAAACATTTTCACTGCCGCTGTCACTAGGCAACCTTGAAACGGATGACTCAGAAGAGAGCTGACTCAATAGGTAATGCAACGAAGTCGCTGAAGAAACACACACACGCCATCTGTATGCATAGAGGAAATCTCTCTGTTAAAGTAGAGACCTAATCCTTTGTTCTTTCACCAACTGGATCAACACCTCTGTGCCCAACAGGTGTGGGTGGGCATCCTCTCAGAGCCTCCACCCATCTGTCCCACCCTGTAAATAAATACAAACATACAAATAAGCACCAACTTGCAAACACTGCGATGCTGAAACAAGTGCTTGACAAATAAAGGCCCTGCATAGAAGCATTTAAAAACACATCAGCAACTTTTGATGTCTTTTTTTTTCTTTTACTTTTTATCTTTTCCAACTCAATGTGATCTGCAATATAAAACAGACCAAATGCAGGTTTCATTTGTTGACATTTATGCTGAATTGCATGCACACTGTAAAAATAGTTTTGTAACCTAAAAAAATGTGCTTCATGTGGTAACTGTTTATTTATTTAGGCTACACTGACTAAGGTCATTTTTATGGGTTAGATCAATTGCTGTAATAAACATTGAAATTGATCCTCAAGGTAACAGTTGCTGGTCACCACTTTTGTCAGTGCAGTTTGCAAAAATTGTGTAAAAGGCCTTCATTTGTGACTTTAAAGGAATAGTTCACCCAAAAATTAAATTTCTCTCATCATTTACTTTGTACATTTACTCATACATTGTATGACTTTCTTTCTTCTGCAGAACACAAATGAAGGTTTTTAGAAGAATATCTTAGCTCTGTAGGTCCATACAATACAAGTGAATGGTGGCCAGTCTCCAAAAAGCACATAAAGACAGCATGAAAGTAATTCATATGACTCCAGTGGTGAAATCCATGTCTTCAGAAGTGATATAATAGGTGTAGAGGAGAAACAGTTCAATATTTAAGTCCTTTTTTGCTATAAATTTCCATCTTTGACCAGCCCGACCAGTAGGTGGCAATATGCACAAAGATTGCAAATCGGCAAAAACCAAAAGAAGAATGTGGAAGTGAAAATGGAGATTTATAGTAAACAGTTACTTAAATATTGATCTGTTTCAGGGGCGTGTCCAGGATTTTTTCATGGGGTGGCAAGAGTAGAATAAGGGGTGGCAACCGGTAATGTCATCTGACCGGGGGTATCAACGCTGTGCTCCACATGACGTCTGAGCGGGTTAAGCAGTTGCGCACCATCTCCAGCGAGCGGGGTCCGAGTTGGGGTGGCATGTGGGGTGGAAAATTTTTTTTTAGGGTGGCAGCTGTCAATCCGTGCCAACCTTCTGGCCCCGCCCCTGATCTGTTTCTCACCCACACGTATTATATCACTTCTGAAGACATGGTTTTAACCACTGGAGTCGTATGGATAACTTTTGTACTGCCTTTATTTGCTTTTTGAACCTTCAAAGTTTCGGTCACGATTGACTTACATAGTATTGACCTACAGAACTGAGATATTCTTCTAAATATCTTTTGTGTTCAGCAGAACTCATACACATCTGGGATGGCCTGAGGGTGAGTAAATGACGAGAGAATCGTCCTTTTTGGCGAACTATTCCTTTAAATGTACAAGTTTTATATGTAAATTAAATATTTTAATTAAATATTTTTTTATTTAACACATTTAAAAAGTCATTTTAATTTGCATGTAAATTAATGAATTATTTCAAGCTACTGTTAAACGTATTTTAATTAGTCCTATATTAAATTACATTGAGGGAGCTCTGCTGAACCTTTCCAGTGTCGGTGTCAGGAAGTTGCTCGAACCATTTTTAAACAGAGAGCAGACTGTCCTAAAACAATTCGGAGTGTGTGAGAGAGAACAAATAAGGCAAAAGAGATGGATACAGAAAGAGGAAAGTGCTGTCTTCATGCGTGTCTCTCGAGCAGTTGAGTAGATTCTCGGATGGAAGTACATTTCAGTCATCATCAGACGTGGATGATTAGGCGGGTGAAATAGGGCAGTGCGTAGCGCCCTCTGATGGACACTATTGAGAGTACAACCTCCGTTTAAATGTATTGACACCTAGTGGTCATTAATGAGCATTACACCTGAAACGGAATACTAATAGTGTTTGTTCAAACCGAAACTCTTTGCAAACCTTCGCAGATGAAGCTGCTGGTTTAGGCAGGTTTAATCTATTGCTGTTTGATCTAGTTTAAAACACCAGCATCCAAAACACAACATCTGCTACTGGTGGTGACCAGTTTGGCTTGTTGTTGTTGTTGTTTTTTTCAGTAAAGAAGTTCCATCTCTGAGGACTCTGGATGTTCAGTGTGCTCCTCTGGCAACAAAATCACTGATGCTGGAGCTTTACTCAACACACTCATTCAGCATCAGGATATTGTTCCCAGCTGGCAACAGATATACACATTATATACACACAGTCCCTCTATCAGGCCTGGGCATGGGGAGGAGCAAGCATGCAGCTGAACACATATGGTACTTCAATCAAACACAGGACAAGAGGGGACAGGCAGCTTTGGTTTCTTCATCGTGAATTCCATAGACTTGTCACAGTTTTGCTCCAAGCATCTGAAATTAAAGACCCCACAGACCCCTCCCATTAAAAGTACTAAGACAGGGCCGCTATGAAACAGAATATAAGAGATTACTACTTGTCCTATGTCATGCCCAGGCCGCTGTTACGTTTTATTAGCCTAGATATGTTTCTAAAGAGAACAACCAAAATCATAAATACCACTACAACTCTTTCTGACATAACGGAAATTTTTGATTGAAAAATGATTTGGTTTTATACCTTCATACATTGGTTTTAAACTTTCTGTTAAAGAACACAAATCAAAGACTAATAGTCTCAGATGTATCCACTGAGCTCATGTTTCATATGTGGATTTACAGCTGTTTTACTAGTGTACTACATCACATTCCTTTGTGTACTCTGCTCCAGTTTTCTGATCATTTGATTACAGTGTAGGGCGATATGTTCATCCCTAAAAGACGTTTTTGCACCTATGGCAACAGACCTTGTAGGGGGTCAAAGCACTGACAGAAAATCAGCCTGCCACCTAAAAGGGAGTAGGCTCACTATTTTAAGTGGGTTTGCGCTGATGTCCCCACCGATTGAGTGGTAACACTTCACAAAAAAGGGGAGCAGAACCTCAGCCTATCCTTTTACACACGACGAGCAGAATCATCATATCCCTCAAACAGATGACAAGTGACACCAAACAATCCATGAGAGCTGTGTAATTGGATGCCTTTGAGCTTATTCTGAGCATGCAAATCAGAGCCAGTGGCGCTTGAGAGCTGCATGCCCCACTACAACAGTCTGCTGCCCCTCTGCATTCTGGGTAAGGGACAAAAATGAAACGTCAGCCTTGGCTGTCGCAACCTTTTTTGGAAAAGTTGTGAAGTGCCTCGTACAGCAACTTTGCTGGACAGACAGTCTGAACAGTGTGAGTGATTTAAGATGTATTTGTAAACACAAGTGTTTTTACATCTTCATCTTTAATTAAAATGATGACTTTTCATTATCAAGGAAAATTAAAGGCAAAAAGCACCTTAATAATTTTCCTTAATTCTTTTACTGAATATTTGATAGAACTTCAACTACAGTATGTAAACATGAATTTTCCTGTTTTATTATAGATATTAATACATTAAAAAAAATTTGATTTGTATTTTATATATATATATAATTATTATATTTATATAAAATTCTATAATTATACTTGTGTATTTATATGATGTATTTATTCAGATATACATTATGCATAATATAAAATTAATATTAAAAGTATTATAACATTTAAATATAAATACATTAATTTATATAATATTAACAATCAGTGTCTATTAATATTTATGCAAAAACAATAAACATCAAATGTATTTATGAGAATCTGATACCACACAAAGTTTCAGTGGACTAGTTATCTGAATGTATTTTTCTGTCCCTGGCCACAAAAGCTAGTAGATGTAAGGCTGGGCTGATTTGGCTCTGGGTGTGATTTACTGAACAGACTAAATTAGAGTGGCAGGAAGTTGGCTGTAGTTGGAACAGAGAGGCCAGCTGAGGCTAATGCCACTGTAACTATTTCCAATTACATGACTGATTATGAAGGCATCAGGATTTTACCTGACATAAAACAGAAGGCCACGTGATGATTTCAAGTCAAGCACAATCAGCCTTTTTGTATGCGACTAAACATGTATAGACAGTGCACAGTGCTACCCAATTAATTCAAATTATTTACTTAAAAAAAATAAATTATAATACTGTATTTTTACAGTATTTTACATCAAAATTACATGTGCAGTCTTCTCCTTACTGTATGTGGGAAGGTAACTTGCAGTTGACCAATTATCAGGTTGACCAATTATCAGGGTTTCACTGTAGCATTTCTTAATTATTTTCTGTTACAATTACTTACAAATTTACAGTGTACTTTATTATCCAAAGCGATGCAGGGTACTGGAACATTCGGAAGCAACATGCCGACTTCCCGTGTGATCATTTTGGCATTGTACAGTAACTGTAGGTACAGTACAGGCCCCCTAGTGGATCCTGAGGTTTAGTATCTTACTGTGGGGCACAAATTGCTGATGACATAGTAACACCCAGTTTCTCTGTCATCTTAACATTGGACTGATCATGCAACCAACTTTAATCTATTAGGCTTCCCACAAAGATTAATTTGTAGGGATTAAATAGTTGTCTAATTTAACCCTGATAACTGAAGTCAATGAAAAAATAAAATAAAAAAAAATTATAATAAAAAATTCTAAAAGAGTTCCATTACTCATATGAGTTTTTTTTTTTTAAATGTTTTTTTTTTTTTTAATTAGCAACCAAGTCAAGAAACATATCAGTTTTTAAAGGAAACACAAAAAAGTGTAACAGTCTGTATACTCTCAGATGTTGGATTTACATTGTATCTCATGCTCTTTGAGCTTCTTCATCTAATCCTGTATGGAAGCTTTATATGGGCAAGGATGTTTGCTAGATTTTGCTATATGCTGTGTCACTATAATTTAAAAATAAAAAAGCTCTGTCAGTCTCTGCAGTCTGCCTGCATTTGTGCTGCAGTCATGGATCCAGTTTCTGGGTCTTGCATTTGAGAGGACACACTGTACAGTGCAAATAATTTTCTGGGATATTCCTCAAAGCAGTTTATTCAGTAAGACTAATACACAATGTTAATAAGTTGAATCTCTTTCATGGTGCATGGACATGTAGCATGCACAAGACATTTGAAAAGATGAGGGTAAAGATAGAATAGGCTAGGCTACCATCTGCTAAAGAAAACTTTTCTAGTTTTAAGTTATATTTGGAATGCACCCAGAAATTGTTAAAATTAGCACTGCTTTATTTTGTTGTGTTTTCTGATTTGTGTGTGTGTGTGTGTGTGTGTGTGTGTGTGTTTATGCATATGAAAAGATGATTAAAATTTATTTTTTGAGCAGTACAATTTCATTGTTAAGATATTAAATAAGTATTTTCAACATGTCAGAATTCTTGAGATTAATTGAGATTTTGTTTGTATTAAAAAGATGTAAGAATGTCTTCTTATTTACAAAGTAAATATTTTCCAGATTAAAATAATTTATTTTGGCTTTAGTACAATGACATTTTAACCCTCCTATGGTATTGAAAAATGGCACCTCCCTTTGGTATTCACGGTCATTTTTGACCAGAAGGGTTAGATGTGTAACACTTTTTTTTATGATGATAATGATATCATTTCTTCTTCACTGAAGTAAGAACAATACAATTATGCATTACTTTTGGGATTTTTGCTATTTTTATCTTATTTACATGTACATTTCTAAAATTTACCATTAATTTGCATATACAAATAAGCAAACATTTGAAAAATAAATCAGAACCTACACTTGTATAAGTTGAAATATAAAGAAATATGAGAATGTGACATAAATTGGTGGCAGATAGCTGCCATCTGGTGAACAAAATATAAATAACATGACTTGAAAACCATGTCATGCCAGTAACAGACAGTAGATGGCTGTAGCCACCTACTGTGGAGTCTGATGGCTTGTTGTAACCTAATTTTATATTTTATCACAAGATATACATTTGAATATATATTTAGACATTATTAAACTATTATTTTTTAAGTTTAGCACTTTAAAATTGATTTGAAGTGTCAGTTTTTGCAGTTAATGTCATTATGCTTGCAATCAGACCTGAACAAGCTATTACAAAAAGAAGACACAGAATACGCAGAATGTGTGTGTGTGTGTGTGTGTGTGTGTGTGTGTGTCGTATGTGTGTGTGTGTGTTTGTGTGTTTGTGTGATTGCTGACATCAGCTGGAAAACAACAGATGACTTGTAATGCAAAAATGACCAAAAGATGTCTGTAGAGCTCCACTTATTGATGCCTTAGTTCTCTCTCTCTCTGTCTCTCTCTCTGTGTGTGTGTGTGTGTGTGTGTTCTGCATTGTGAATGTGTTATTGTCTCACCCATTAATTTCTGAGTGTGTGTTTAGCATTGTGAAAGATTGTATTTATTTATTTATTTATTTTTGACAAATGTAAAAAACAAAGCTCTGTGTTATAGTCTCACCAGTTCATTTTTGTGTGAAAGTGTGTTTGTGTGTGAGTCTGTGTGTATGTTTTGCACTGAGGATGTTTTAGAGTCTCACCCTGTAAATTCTGTCTGTTTTTTTTTACCCCTACATTGTGGCTGATTTATTGATTGTTTTTGACAGAAAAAAAAATTGGTCTATTTTGGTCTTTCCCATTCACTTTCAATGGTTGGTCAATTTTATATGAATTTTATACCAAAGGTGTCGCTTTTTTTTACGGCCACTTAGACTTATCGAATCTAGCCCTTTTTTTATGTTCAGGTGGCAAATGGAGGAAAAGTCACCAAGTCTTGTCCTGCTCAGAATTTTTTTTTTTTTTTTTTTGTCAAAAATGACCAACTACCATAGGAGTTTTAAAAGCTAAGTATTTAATTTTGCAAACAATATTGTCTTTATGATCTCATGGTTGCTATATTTCTCACCCAGTATAAATGGTTCTTTATTCAATAAAATATTCAACTACCTTTGTATATTAGGAAGGGGGTAATCACAGGGTGATGATCATATTTAGAGGTGCTTGGCATCAAAATTTTTCTTTTGTATAGTTTTATATGGGATGGTACGGTATATGTTTTAAATTAAATTAACTTTAAAGTCATTGTCCCAAACTGACCTCAGTAATAATTCATAGACCTGGAATAAGATATATTACACAGCTCATCAAAAAAAAAAATATATATATATATATATATATATATATATATATATATATATATATATATATATATATATATATATATATATATATATATATATTGGTTGGTTTCTTTCAGATACATTTCATATAATCTAATCTGTATCATTCTGCTCTATATTTTCAGTGTTTTATGATGTGATATAAATACAGATTAAAGTGACAGTCGGACAGCATACTGTATACTTGATCTCAAAATAGAGAAAGGGAAAAACTCGCAATGAAATGCTGTAAAAATGTGATGCCAGCTTTGTATCCAGTGTCATGGCTGTGTACTGCCATTCAACTAAGTGCAAAGTCCATCCAACAGATCCTGTCATACCCATAAAACTAGACCCAGGCCAGTAGCGGATGAGGGAAACCCCAAAGGTACAGCCAGAGGGACAGTCACTAAGTTGTAATGCGACTGGCATGCTGATTTCCTGCTGCTATTGCATGGCTGACTACATTTCAGTCCAAAATTCATTGAGTGAAAGATACTACCGGGGTCTGCTTTAACAGGCAATGCAATGTGTGTCACATGTAACATCTGAGATTAAGATCATGCACACTGAGTTTTAGCACATTGTACGATTAGCGCAGCCTTCATTTCTTAAAATGATTAAGAAAAGAACTACCATACATAACTGTCAACAGAGTACATTCTGCCAGGAACAGGTGTGATTTAACATCCATTCCCATAGTGCCATGTGGAAGCAATCTGTTTGATGTGCTTAACATAACTGGACTGTAATTGTTAATAGTTGCTGTGATTGAAACCTAAGGCAGCTGCCTTGCTGCTGAGCTAGTCAATGACTTCACAGGCAGTGTTTTGTGAATGAAGCAACATAATCAAATGGGAAAACAACATGCTGCTTCCAAATATTCATGTATCCTGAAACAGATCCCATTCTGCCAATTTCTGACAAGCACCATCCCCATTAGACATTTTTGCATAAATTCAAATGTGTTTATTTTTACATGTGTACTGATATCTTGCAGAGTTGGCGCTAGATTTTTTCTCTACCCGTCACTCTAATGGTCTGAGTTGTAAAATTTCTGTTATGGTCTATTTTTATCCGTCATACTTGTTTTCATTTCATAAGTACAAGGGTTACATTCAGAACTGCTGCTCCCTATACGCATATTGCGCAGTCTGCATAGGGCACCAACTCCTGAGGGGCACCATCTTATCCTCAGGGGGCACCAGAAACTCCAACAGCTGCCCTTCCTTGCACATTATACTTTGTTCAAGGACACGATAGGAGTCGCAGAACGTAGACGATCACCTCACAGAGCGCACCACGTCAGATTATCGCCTTGCATTCCTCGCATACATGCACAAATTCACAGAACTTGAATAGGCCACTCCACTAAAATATCTGAGAATTCTGCTCTAAACATAATATTTGATCTTAGATTAAATGCAATTATAATTGGCAGAAACGATACGCCATGTTTTTCGCGCTTTCATTTGTTCTTATACTTTTTAACGCTGTATTATCATGCAGTAACACATTGATGTAATAATTAACATATGCAGTCATGAAATTAGAGTCCCTCTCCTCTTGAAATCTGAACACAGCTGGTCAAAAGAGATGCATATTACTAGGTGTAAATACCGATAGCGCCTGTCCACTTTTGATAGGATCTGCCAAAACGTATCTATAAACAGGGCGCACACACACACACAGCGGGAGAGTGAGAGAGAGAGTGAAGTCAATCTGATGCACTAGGTTAAAATGGTTTTCTTGTTTCTTTTTCAGACAGACAGCATTTGGAATTATCCATCAATGTTTCAAAAAATTGGTAAAAGACTGAGAATTTTCAGTTAATACAACCCCTGATAACACATTGTGTGAGCAATCTCCAAGCCAGAGGTTCTGATCCCATGGAATACAGGAAGAAATTACGTACACATAAACAATGCAGAGCGTGATTCAGAGGTTGTATTTTCATTCTAAAATTACATTTTTACTCCACTGATGGTTAGGTTTAGGGTTGGGGTTTTGGTTAGAGGCATTCCTGTTGACTGTATTGCATTATTGACAACTAAAACTCCCTTTTGGCACCACCCTGTGGAGAATTCACCCAGAAACTGGTCAACAACACTTCCAGTTTCAACCACTGGGGGAAGTGGTTCGAATTTCAGTAAGGACAGACTGATTTCAGCAGCAGAACTTTCTAACTCTTGTTGCCAGATTCACAGTGTGATCAGTCTAGTACGAAAGTTCCTTGTGAGGAAACTGTTTACCTGTTAAGTATTGCCACTATGCATTTTAAAAAGTAATTATCAGCTGATATTGAGAAGCTTGTTTTTGCATTGCTAGTAGCTCTGAAACAGAGAAGTATCCTCAAATGTCTGTCTCATTTTACAGTCAAAACACTGCACACTAAAGCTAGGACATCAGAAAATCCATCTGTTCTTCCAAATATTGCCTTTGGCAATCATAATCCTTATCAATCTGAGTATTGTTTCAAATCATTTAGAGTCACTGAAAACTAAATCTTTTAACATGTCCCCACTCTTAATATTCCCACCCTCGATCACGCTAGAAGAGCCAGCTGCTACCAGAACTAATCCCCATATGCTTACACAACCACATGAACGGACCTCTTTTTGGATATCAACATGGCAATGAGTGAGAGCTGGAGAGAGAAAACAAGAACAAGCTTCCGGGGAAGCTTTTCTAATTGTCAGCGGCACGAAACCAAATCAAAACATCTGCTCATGGGTCTTTTTGAAGATAAAGGACATGAGATCCAAAGTGTAAAGGTTCCATCTCTGTGGAATGACACATGAGCAGCAATACACAACTGGTCTAGGCCTTGGTGAGCTCATTGTGGAGGACCAATACTGATTCTGGCATCTTGCCACTCTTCCAAGTTCTCAAGGGGCATATCAATGCTCAGCACAAGGGGAATTCGCAGCCTGGCAAAAGAGGCTGCTCAATTAGCGCCTTCATGTACTTCACAGACATAGAGACAGAGCGGTAGCCAATGCTATGGCTACATCGGTCACGTGCAGGGCAGAGTAGAGAGGAGGGAATCGCCTGTTAAGAAGGGCAGGTGTTGTGTAAGGCTTGTAAATCAGCCTGTAAGGAAAAATGCCCAAATGAGCTTTAATGTGTTTGTTTGTATTGTGTGTACCATTAGATTTACGGCTAATGATATGATCTGGCTTGAGGTCACTTCAGGGTGCCCATGCGTGCACACACAAACATTTCACCCTACATACACACGATGTTGAGATATTGATGTGAGGGAAGGGGAGGGGCGGGAACTGAAACTGAGGCGCCCGTCTTGGCTAAATCCGAGAGTCCCATCGGCATACCTCCATCACAGCTGGTCAGCTGGAAATAGCTGGAGATGCAACTAAACCCGAGAGACAGGGAGCAGTGCAATCTCTGGCCTCACTTACAAAAGACATGATCAGCTTTAATTAAGGACAGCATTTGAAAGGTATTCACATCATGAGTATATTGTACATGTCTAATGCACCGATGACAATGCCGTTGTCAAATCAAGAGCAATTGATGATACATCAAGTGACTTGTAAATCCATCAAGAGGGGCTTAGTAGTTGGACAGTAAGAAGTCTCAGTCTATGTTACTGAGAAACTTGGCACAGAAAATTAAGGTCTCAAAATAAAACAGGGCGAGTTCCGGACTTGTGATGATTTAAATACAGTAATTGCAACACATTTGTCACTTATCCGCTTATTACTGTAATCATTTGTCACTACCTTCTGTCACATTTAACAAGTATTTATGAAAATAACAACAGAACTGAACATGTCCATGGACATTTTAAATCAAGATTTTAGGATGAAATGTACAGTATATGGATGTATAAGTAAAAGTATATATCTTAGGTCCTGTTACTGGTCACCATTCAACTTTCTAATCACCTTTTTGCTTTTACAAGTTCATTTTTAATGTTATGCAGTGTGATAAATATTCCAAGTAGTCTCTCAATTAACATTAGGCCAATAATGTTGCAAAATAAAATAAAATAAAATTAAATTAAATTAAATTAACAACATAATATAATATAATATAATATAATATAACATATTGTAAAACAGTTTTAGATGGGGTCAGGGTTAAAGTTATCACATCACAGAACATGTGAACTTTCCAAAAGAATTTCATGTCAACTACCCATAAAACACATTTGTCCATAATCTCAACATGTTCATTTGTGTTCGTCATGTTCAAGATGTGCTGTAATTTCAAAAGCACAGTCATGAAAAGTCAATCACCAAACACCACTCACCAACAGTTAAAAGTGCACAATTTACTTCAAGAGAAAGTTTACACAGAAATTCTGCCATTGTTTAGTCACCATTATTTTGATCTGAAAAACACGCATGACTTAATTTCTTCCATGGAACTCAAAAAGGGCAAATAGGCAGAATTTCAGTCCCTATTCACTTCGGTTGCATATTTTTTTCAATACAATGAAGGTGAATGATGACTGAGTGTATCATTCTGCCTAACATCTACCTTTGTGTTCCAGTAATGCAGAGAGTAAATGATGACAGAATTTTTATTTTTGGGTGAACTATCCCTTTAAAACAAGAAAGCAAGATATGAGATATTAATAAATATCATGGCTGCATGTCATGATATTTAAAATACTTACATACTGTAAATAGTTTTATCTACAGAACAAGTCAAAATGCTATTATACCAAATTATGCATTATATTGTAAATACAATCAATCTTAACTCACCATCACAGACAGTCATGCGGGAAAAAATCTGCTTTTCAAATCCCTTTTTAAAACATTTCTAATATAATATGAGTTTAGCGGCTCTTCACTGCAACTGGTACAACATATAAACAACGACAAAGAAAACTACCCCCTTCAAATCCTTGTCACTCAGGAAACATGGCCTTCCTGCAAACAAGAGTTAGTGTATGGATAGGGACAAGGCCACAAGGGCAGGTAGGATGTTTTTGTCGTTGCTTTGGTCCCTAGTTGGCAGCAGACATCCATCCTCAGGAAAAGAGCATGTTGAGGAAGTTACGTTTACGTCACAACGGTGCACAGTCAACCTGCTGTCAGCACTTGCACAAAGACAAAGCTATCAGTATAGAGTCACATAAACACAGAAAAACAGGTGGACTTCATCTTATTGTGTTTCAACACTGTGATCGAACCTACAGCCTTTGATCTGTGTGGAAAATAAATGTTTTCCCTTCAAAATTCTCCAAAGAATCCATTTTTTACAACAGCAGCCTTTAAATCATTTGTGTAGGCTAAGGTCCAGTGATGACTGCCAAGCAATAACAGGATGTTTACAAAGATATTATTTCTAACCGAGTGAATGCAGGATAAAGATACAAGGAGATGGTGGACAGGCCCACACTGAAAACATTTTAACCTAAAAAATTGTGCTTCATGTGGTAACATCTAAATTAACTGGTTTGAAAATTCCAAAATATTATTTAATGGTGGCCTTGATAGCTCAGCGAGTAAAGATGCTGACAACCACACCTGGAGTCCTGAGTTCTAATCCAGGGCGTGCTGAGTGACTCCAGCCAGGTCTCCTAAGCAACCAAATTGGCCCTGTTTCTAGGGAGGGGAGAATCACATGGGGTAACCTCCTTGTGGTCACTATAATGTGGTTCATTCTCGGTGGGGCGCGTGGTGAGTTGTGCGTGGATGCCACGGAGAATAGCATGAAGCCTCCACACACAATGTCTCCATGGTAACGCGCTCAAAAAGCCACATGATAAGATGCGTGGATTGACAGTCTCAGATGCGGAGGCAACTGAGATTTGTCCTCCGCCACCTGGATTGAGGTGAGTCACTACGCCACCACAAGGACCTAGAGCACATTAGGAATTGGGCATTCCAAATTGGGGAGAAAAAATAATAATTTTACATCACTGAATCAATCAAACAAAATGTAATTTTTTTTTAGATGAATACTTTGCTGTAGAAAAAGTGAATTAAACAAATTACAAGAATGAACAAAGATCAAATAAGTGCAAATTCTGGCAAAATTGTCTCGTGAGCACCATTCACTTTCATACAGACATTTTTTTATTCAAAGTGAATGGACAAGAGGGTGAGTAAATGATGATAGAATTTACATTTTTGAGTGAACTATCCCTTTAACATCTGATTGAACTAAATGTAACCTGTCATTACTTAGCGACACAAAGCTTAATACAAATGATTAGAGTTTTTTGTTTGTTTGTTTATAGGTTGTAAGGTGCAGATTTACTCTCAAAAAGGTTACAATTGCTTCTCCTAATGTGCTAATGACAGGTCAGATGGTGTAAAGGACACAGCTGCGACTGACATACAAACACTGGTGGTTTTTGACATGATGTAGTGATGTTCTGATTGCAGGCATTGCTGTTATAATAAGTAAGGATACTGTAACAAGTAGAGGCCTCAAAATTGTTTCAGATCCTCTGAAAAAATGGCTATCACAGACCTCTTGGCTGCTTCTGATATTTCTACTGCCATTAATGCATGTAAAGGTAAAGTATGAATGATGCTTTAATGGCCGCTTGTTGATCAGTTGCTCATTTCTGTAAATGTTGTATAAATTGAACACTGAAATAGTTGCTTATTGCAAAGTTGTTCCTGAGCTGGGAAGAGGGAAGCAATGCATGTTGCCAGAAAATGTTACTTAAAGCTTAAGACAATAGCTAAGCTAGGGAAACAGGCAATGATTAACATACACAGAATTCCCATGAGTTGCCCTGTTACTGTGCTGATTCTGTACTAGTTTGCCTTATTTGATCTTGTTTTGTTCAGCCTTGATACTTGTTTGATTCCCTTTTGCTGCAGCAAAGGATTCTTTCTGTCCAAAGACGTTTTTTGCAACAGTGGGCTTGTCAAAGAAGTCCCCTTCTGAGATAGAGAATGTCTTTAAAATACTGGACCAAGACAAGAGTGGGTTCATTGAGCAGGATGAGTTACAGTTCAGTAAATTGACAATTAATTTTTTTTAATATTACGTTTTGTGGTAGGTCGACTTCAAAAATGGTCAAATTTCAGCTGACAGTAATGCACAGTTGTGTTTGATAAATAAATGTAAGCTATTTAATCCTAAATTACACACAATAATGCATGCAATAGATGAGTTATTTCAGCTCTTTATGGCCTATGTTTATTTTATTGTGACTCATTTTCTAGGTTGTTTCTGCAGAACTTCTCTAAAGGAGCACGTGCTCTTACGGCAGCTGAAACCAAGGCCTTTCTCATGGTGGGAGATATGGATGGGGATGGAAAGATTGGCTGGGAAGGTTGGATCTAACATGTTTAACAAACTACAAAGCAAATATCAAATACACTTGTTCATATGTTTTATATAATATGCAATTGTGATTGAAATATAATAAAAGAGATTAATGTATGTTTCATCATTTCCTTCAGAATTCTCAGCCCTTATTAATGCTTCCTGAGACCAGCTGTGACTGTCAAACTCTTTGAAGAAAAGAAAGCATAGTTTTGCCACTGGGTTCTTTTAGTTGTTGTTTTCAAAGCTGGGTTTTGAGGGTTGTGCTCTGTATTGTATGTTTTACTGTATGTTATTGCGTATAAATACAAGAGAAAATGATAGAAAATAAAGATGTTTTATCAATATTTGTTGTATACAAATTTTAATTAAAAAGTCATAAAATTCAGAATTGCAACAAAGGCTAAAGCGGCAACAGTTTCACATACAGTGATGTCTACCCATCGAGCACATAACAATAAATTCCTTCTGTTTTAGCAATTACAACTTGTGCCAAATATTTTGAACCTTTATATCATTGGTGTATTTTTCCACGTAATTTTCAGATCAAGTGGAAAAAAGACCTGATAAACTTGAACCAATGATTCCACCTGGTTTCAAGCCATTTTAAGCATTTCACACTACATCCTTACTTCAATCTTTGCTCTCTTTCCCTCTGCCTAAACCCACAGAAATTTTAGTGACCTTTGAACAGTCCATCTAAAATGGCCCTAATATACTACTCTGCAATACTGAATTTCTCTCAGTGCATTTCTGCCTTTGAGAGGCTCTCAGAAAAACAATTCCACAGGGGAAATATACCTGAGAAAAACTGCCTGCACTGGAAGAAACAAATCTGTAGACCTATAGGTGTAAAGCAATCCATGAACTAATACAGGCTATGAGTTGTGTTTATTTTATAACACTTTGGACATTTATCATCATAGTGTTGAATACACATTTCATTAAGGCAAGGGATAGCCTTCTTCTGAGAAGAAATCTTGTGTTTTTCATAATGTTTGCCAGTAATTTGAATCATTTGCTCTTCTGTCTCAGCTGTCCCAGAATCTGCTTAGCTTCATCTTACTGCATGTAAAGAATATATATAGTCCAGAGACTGTAAATGCCCCCCACAACACACACCCCACCCTCCACCATATTACATGTTAAAAATGAATAAATAACTAAATAAATACAATAACATTATTTGCTTCTTGGACACAAAACATACTGTACACGGCTAGAAAATGCTCAAAAAAGTGATTAAAATTCCCAATTAAAAAATGAGAATTACACCACAGAGAATCACATTACATATAAATTACACTGCACACATTTTCTTGCAAACACACAGCACTATCTGTACATATGCACCCTAAAGTGTCCCTCTTGTGTTGCGTATGGACTTATAGCATCCCCAGTTGAAAAGATAAAAATAGTTTATATGACTAGCTGACACATTTTTCCAAACTATACACAACCTAAGCAAATGGTGTCTGTTACAGCCCCAGAGAAAAGGGTATAAAAGTCAGGCCCATCGGTGCTTGGGTAGCCGTCACACATCTGTGGAACAGTTGCCAGCGCAGCGCAAAGGTGAGTTTGCCAAGAGAGGCCAAATCACTATAAGGATTCATGGATCAGGGCTCGGTGAATATCTTTATCAATATGGAATATGAACAAGAAATGGAGGAACAAAATGAGGATGGAAACGGATGTAACATTTCACGGCAGGACTGAATACACCAAATTACACCAAGGACTTGCTGCTTTCTGAGTTTTGGATGAGCTTGCAATGATTTAAAAAATTTTAATGATTTTTTCCTGTTTTTCATGTAGTTGGCATTCTAACTGAGACAAATATCGTATTTATAGGAAGAAGGGTAATCTAATGGGTGAACTGACAGTGAATTTAGACATTATCTGTGGTGGTGGATCAACTTCATTCCTGCTTTCCATTTTCTAAGGATATATTAAATAAAGGGATTGGGTAGTATGTTTGTTGGCTATTCTGTGCAGTGTTCCAGCAACTTAGTCCATAATTTACTGGCAATATGCTTTGTTTATCTTTACTTCAGAAAGCTTATTCTGTTGTTTGTCTCTAATTTCCAGATATCTCAAAATGGCATTTGCTGGAATTCTCAAGGACGAGGATGTGGCTGCAGCCCTTAAAGATTGCGCTGGTAAGGCACATCTTTTGCACAAATATAAAGCTGATAAAATGATACAAGTGAATCTTGTGTAATAGGCAGACATGCTTTACAGTGAAATGTTTAGAACAAAAATAAAATTGCTCTCTGCATGTAATTGCAGCTGCTGACTCCTTCAACTACAAGAGCTTCTTTGCCAAGGTCGGCCTGAGCGCCAAGTCCCCTGAGGACATCAAGAAGGCTTTCTTTGTCATCGACCAGGATAAGAGTGGCTTCATTGAGGAGGATGAACTTAAGTAAGCAAGCAACAGATTTACAATTTTCAGTATTGAATTCAAATGTAATATGATGTTGCAGAATGTTCATTTTCTAATTTGCATCCTTTGCAAATATTACCAGACTGTTCCTGCAGACTTTCTCTGCTGGTGCCAGGGCATTGACCGATGCTGAGACCAAGGCCTTCCTCTCAGCTGGTGACAGTGATGGTGACGGCAAACTTGGAGTTGATGGTAAGAGTAATAGGATGAAACCTGATTAAGCTTAACTGATTCTGATGCTGCACTCAAGGTGATTAAGTAAAGTCTTGTTATTGGGACACTTTTTCATTCAATCCTTTCTAAATATATATATATATGTTATTGGTCTTTTTATCTTACTATTATATCTCTAAATACTTTCCATCACTAATGGAAGAGGATTAGATTTAGAGCAGGCCTAAATATCTGATTAAAACAATTGTCATACTAATCTTTGGAAAACCAACAAGCCAAATCAACCAATACTGGTCCTGATAAAAAGGTTTAAATTGAGACATAATAAAAAACGGCATTTTTAGCCAAAATTCATGAAAGGTAAATTTAATCCATAAGCATCACTAATTGTTTATTTACATAGTAATAACTTACATATAAATGATTTGTGATCCGATTAGAAAATGATTACATCCCAGAATAAATGACTGGATTATGTTAGTCAAGCTAGCAGGTTGTAACCTCTTAGCCTGCTCTTATTGATATGATAAGTTGCAAATGTAATTATTAATTTTTTCTTTATAACTTTCTTTTCACAGAGTTTGCTCTCCTTGTTAAAGCTTAAGCATTCATGGACCCTCATCTTTGGAACCAGAGCTCCGCTTAGTTATCATCTTTTTTATATTTATTTATGAATGCCCTGCAAACTCCTCCTTGCAAAGAACACATGCTAAATGTCCTGGAAAGCTATTTATTATTAATGTTATTTAATTGTATTGTTTTGTGAAAAACCTTCTGTGTGCAAGCATACAATCTCTTTTGCACTTTAGAAAAGGAAATAAACAAACATTTGATGTAAAACAGCATCCTCTGCTAATTACTTTACTCAGAATGTGAAAGCAAGTCTTAAATCTGTGTGAAAAGATATGAATGAAAAGAATACATGGACTGTTTAAGCTCTCATAAAAAACAGGAAAGACCAAGGCTGGTTGTCACACACATTTAACACAAATTGTTACAAAATTTAAAACATTTAAAACACCGGACAACTTGCCCTGACCTGACATTTCTGAAAAATACTTTTGACTTGAGAACACTGTTAAAACTTTCAGTTAAAATGTACCTTCATGAAATAGCTGACACCTTGCACGCTAGTGTGGTTTTATTGAGTTCACTTGTTTACCTAACAGCTATAGCAAAAAGTTCTAATTTACTGAAAGAGGATTTTGAACTATGTATTTAAAACCAACATAAAACCACTGCTAGAGAAAATACACATTTGTGTAATAGGACATTTGACTCAAAACCTTTTTTTAAATTACTGAGATACAGTATAGCACTTGTAACAACTTCCCCGTGTGACAACTTTCCCCAGCCTTCCCATTTCATTTCACACAACCAGTATACAGTACAAGGCACATGAATTACAATGTGAACGGGTACTGTAGCCATCTGTTGGCAATAGTTGAGATGACAGAGGAAAGCAGTGAATGGAAGCATGAATGTCAGGCGCTTAGTATCCCCTGTCTACCACAGGGATTTAAAGAGGATTTCTTTACACAACCTCAATTAATATCCTCATAATCACAAGGAAGTGAGCTAATGAGCTTTGTACAGGCAACATTTACAGCTTTAAATGAATAAGTGTGTTGTGTCACTTTATACACGGATCCCAAAGGCATATCAGACGCAACATGACCGAGGCAATGCTGGGACTTTATTTACTCTCTGTGCTGGAGTTTACTTTTAACACAACAGTTCTGTATTATTATTATACTACTGATTAGAATTATTTAATTAAAATGTCTCATTACCACAAAAAAGAAAGAAATATAGACAGACAGACAGACAGACAGACAGACAGATAGATAGATAGATAGATAGATAGATAGATAGATAGATAGATAGACAGACAGACAGACAGAAAGAAAGATATAAAGAAATAAATTAGATAGATAGATAGACAGACAGACAGACACAGACAAAAAGAAATATAGACAGACAGACAATAGCTAGATAGATAGATAGATAGATAGACAGACAGACAGACAGACAGACAGACAGACAGAAAGATAGACAAGATAGATAGATAGATAGATAGATAGATAGATAGATAGACAGATAGACAGACAGACACAGACAAAAAGAAATATAGACAGACAGACAATAGCTAGATAGATAGATAGATAGATAGATAGACAGACAGACAGACAGACAGACAGAAAGAAAGAAAGAAATATAGAAAGATAGACAAGATAGATAGATAGATAGATAGATAGATAGATAGATAGACAGATAGAAAGACAGACGATAGATAGACAGACAGACAGACAGAAAGAAAGATATAAAGAAAGAAATTAGTTAGATAGATAGATAGATAGATAGACAGACAGACAGACAGACAGACAGACACAGACAAAAAGAAAGAAATATAGACAGACAGACAATAGCTAGATAGATAGATAGATAGACAGACAGACAGACAGACAGATAGATAGATAGATAGATAGATAGATAGATAGATAGATAGAGAGACAGACAGACAGACAGACGATAGATAGATAGGTAGATAGATAGATAGATAGATAGACAGATAGATAGACAGACAGACAGAAAGAAAGAAAGAAAGAAAGAAAGAAAAAACTATAGAAAAAGAAAGAGAACTTAAAATATCTATATCCTATTTTCAACTAATTTGGTATTTGTGTACAATTAGTAATTTTGTACTAATATTGCAACTAATATTTGCTGTTCCAATACATAAGACAATCTATTTCTTTATATTTTTTAATTCAAAGGTCATTGATTTCTAGCTATATTGTTAAGTCCAATCCTATCCAACTTTTTCTCCAAAAACTGGAAAATGACATTACCATCACACAAAACATAAAATATTAATACAATCACACATTATACCAAATCCACTTGATCCAAGGTTGATCAAGGCCATGATCAGATCTTTATTCCAGGACAAATGATAAATGTTTTAACATAAATGAAAAAATTTCAATTTAATTTGCAACGATTTTAAATAGTCAGAAGTGAGCCTAATTGGAGAATCACCCATAAATAGGCAAATGAAAAAAAACTGTTAATCGTGCACTTCCTTTATGAACTTTTCAATAATGTATTTGAGTCGACCATCCATTTATAATATAATATAATGCAAATAACAAAGTACTCAGATATTAAGCAAGATAACATCAACAAAATACTTACAAAATACTGAAATCAAATGTGACTTTGGCAAACAATGCTCAAGATATCCACATCAATGATGCAAAAGAAGGACCGAAAGCTGAAATCGTTTGTTCCTGTCATATCAACCCACACATTACAACGTCTACAGTCCCCTGTGAGTTTGCATTTACCTCACATCGTTCAAAGCAATGAAAAAGTCAATATCACTGGTTCATATTTTATTCTTCCGCTTCCTCTTGAGGCACCAAATTAAAGCGTGTGAAATGATTTGCTGTAGTTACATAACTGTACAGTCAACTGAATTTCTCACAGGCAAAATTACCTGAACTCTTCATGTTCATCTTCCCAATTCATACGACAGGGCTTTCATCCATATCAGCATCGTATATTATTAGCCCCCACGATATTAAGGACTTATACATACGTCCCTTTTAAGCATCTTCATTTAAGAGCATATAAATAGAACGGCCTGACTACTTTTTCAACCAACTGCCCCACATGTGGTGTCCATTACATTATGCCTTATATTTCGGTTGAGTAGTGGTATATAAGGTGGTAGCCACGGAGTTGGTGCTCACTGCAGTAGCCAGTTTCATCCCTGCGAATCCAAACCCAAACCCCAAAGACAACCAGAGGTGAGTGGCTTCACAGATGAAACAACCTGCAATTAGACAGCTGACAATGTCTAGCAACGACGAGGGGAAAACGACAAGCACCAATGGCAATTTGACTTTTGACTGATCTGGAGAGGATGTGTTAATATTGAGTCTCTGCCACCTGACGTGGGAATAATTTGCGACCTCAAGTTTGGACTTGACGTCATTGTACATGCCGTGGGGATATCGTTCTTTATTAAGCGCTTTGATTACACTGAGGACTGGGTGGGATTTATCAGTTACTTTTACATTAGTTTTGAGCCGGACGCACTATGTTGTTAAAGAGATATGCAATTAACATGACAAGTTAAAATACCATTGATCAATTAAGTTTAAAAGCTGGGTATCTTATACACAGAAGAGAATATGAACATAAAAATATGCTTCATTTCACTGCAGTATATATATATATATATATATATTAGGCTATATTTACGATTGAAGCTTTTTAATTTCATAATAAAATTCCATCAAATTGAATTATGTAAACAAAACTTAAAATATTTAGTTTTATATTTTATTAAAGATTACCTCATTTAATTTGATGGAATCTGTCATGAAACTGAAACGCATTTGTAACTGTTTTGTTTTGTTTTTTTGTGTGTGTGTGTGTTAGGTCAGATAAAAATTGCTCTTTAATGTAAAATTTTTACAGTGATGAAATAGTTAACTGATTGAATTATGTATCATTATGTATCCTTATATACAAATCCTTGTGTATAATGAAACTCTCTGCAATTCTTTTAGGCTAAACATGGCATTCGCTGGTATTCTGAATGAGGCTGACATCACTGCAGCCCTGCAGGCCTGTCAAGGTAACGTTCATGTCTCTGGATCATCCTTGTGGGAGAGATATTGACCAACAACCTAAAGCTGGAGCATCAGTTTTATTAACAAAAGTATAAACATCATTTGTCAGAAATTATGGCTTGAAATGTTTCAGTTTTTCCAGACACATTTTCTGTGGTTCAGATACTTTAATTCAGAGTCGGTCAGAATTCTCTCATCATTTACTCATCCTCATGCCATCCCAGATGTGACTTTCTTTCTACTGCAGAACAAAAAACAAAGATTTTTAGAAGAATATCTCAGCTCTGTACATCCATACAATTTAAGTGAATGGTGACCAAAACTTTGAAGCTCCAAAAAGCAAAAAGGCAGAACAAAAGTAATCCATTCGACTCCAGTGGTTAAATCCATGCCTTCAAGTGATATGATAGGTGTGGGTGAGAAACAGATCAATATTTAAATCCTTTTTTATTTAAATCTCCAAAAAATATTTTATGAAAGATTAATATAAAGCTAAAAAATCACATAAAGTCAGCATAAAAGTAGTCCATTCGACTTCAGTAAGGTTTAATCAATGTCTTCTGAAGCGATCCAATCAATTTGGGGGGAGAACAGACCAAAATGTGACTAATTAATCACTAAAAATCTTGCCATTGCTGTCTTTAGGCACGTTCATGATTTCAAGCGCAATTACACTTTCTAGTGCTTGATACATGCGCAGAGCGCTAGATGGCACTAGGAATTGCAACTGCGCTTGAAATCATAATCCCCAAGGAGAGTGCTGATGTCAAGATTTATAGTGAAAAGGAAGTTATATTTTGGTCTGTTCTCACCAATTAGGTCACTTCAGAAGACATGAATTAAACCACTGGAGTCGAATGGATTACTTTTATGCTGCTTTTATGTGCTTTTTGGAGCTTAAAATTTTGGTCACCATTCACTTGCATTGTATGGACCTACAGAGCTGATATATTCTTCTAAAAAATCTTAATTTGTGTTCAGCAGAAGAAAGAAAGACATACACATCTGGGATGGCATGAGGGTGAGGAAATTATGAGAGAATTTTCATTTTTGGGTGAACTATTCCTTTAAATCAAAATTTCTGTTTTGGCCTTCTAGCTAATATGTAGTGCATTTGCTTAAATTTATTTATCAGCTCCACCATCATTCTAACAACCTGACAAAATTACCTTCCAGCTGCTGACTCCTTCAACTATAAGGACTTCTTTGCCAAGGTTGGCCTGACTGCCAAGACTCCTGATGACATCAAGAAGGCCTTTGCTGTCATTGACCAGGACAAGAGCGGATTCATTGAGGAGGATGAGCTTAAGTAAGTGAGTCTGATCTTAGATCCAAGATTTAGGTCAAACCACAAGCTTTCCATAAATAAAATTATTAATGACTTGTTGGCTATAGGGTGTCCTACTGGTGTCTCATATTTCACAGCCTGGAATGGTGACACCTTTAGTTCGTAAACACTTTGAGGTTGATTGTCTGCTTGTGTGCTTCAGACTGTTCCTGCAGAACTTTTCTGCTGGTGCCAGGGCACTCACTGATGCAGAGACAAAGGCTTTCCTGAAAGCTGGGGACGCTGATGGTGATGGCATGATTGGAGTCGATGGTGAGGAATTTTCTCCTTTGCCAGTTGTTCATGAAGCAGCACTTCCTTTCACGTTGATTTACAATTGTTTCAGAATGTCTTCTGACTAGTTACTTCTTCAATTTACAGAGTTCGCTGCCTTGGTCAAGGCATAAATGGCGCCCGACCAACTCTTGCTCACAACCAGTAGCGTTGCCTGAGATCCCCACGTTTTTTTCTGGGTGGCTGATTTTTATACATTTCTGACTGTCCACTCCAACGTTGCACTTCGTCCGGAATGGCTGTATATGTCACACAGTCTTTCGTGTTGTAGATATGAATGTCAGTTACTGTAAAATCTTTGATGCTGTTTTGGGGAAAGGACAGTGAGAAAACAATAAATACTATTTTTCATTTTTGAGTTTTTTTTCTTCTTACTGTATAAACAGATTACATTGTGATCGACATTCTAAATTCACTCATTTGCACCAAATTTAGCATAGCTATTTTTGACTATAATAGGGTTGCAATAGCCTTTGCAATGGCCTTATGAGACACTTTACAGATGATTGTATTAAATAGTGTAGAATAGTAAAGTTTAAAATAGTGTTGCAGATCTTAGGAACATGTACTTGAGACAAAGCTGTTGCCATTTAACTTTATACTAACTGGACTTGGAACAACCTACCAGAATTGTGGTGTTTCTTGAGAGGGTGTAAACCAGTGGATCTCAACCTTTTTGACTCCAAGGCTTAAGACAATATTCAAAAGCTAAGGCTAAGATACTGTATTTCCTCTGGTGTAATGATGACAAAGTGCTTGTTAACTTTATTAACAGAAACAAGCAATGTCAAGATAAAGTAATTGGAAACCAAACTGATTGAGTGCCGTGCATGTTTTTATTTTTCCTTATGTAGATAAAATAATAAATTGCGATTAATTTTGTGATTCCAGAAGTTTCAAGAACTGTATGTTCTTGAAGAGAGTTACTGAATTAAAATAAGAAAAATCATGTCCATTTACAGCTTTATTTTTTGACGTTGTAAGCAGTTTTGTTAAGTTAGATTATTATAACTATTATTAACTTATTAACTTATTTTAAATAATTTTAAGTCATCCTGAGGGCCCCTAGTGGGTCCCAGCCCCCTGCTCGAGAACCAAACTGAGGATGCTGATATTACTGAGGCACCATCAGCTACCTTGAAGTAGCATGTGGCCTCCACTAGTGTCTGGTGCCACATTCCTGTAAAATAAGCCTAGCCTTTCACATGCCAGAATTCTCAACTGTTGCATACAACTTTTGTATAACTTACACATTCAAAATCTTTCAACACAAAAGCGCTTGTATGCCAGAAGTGTACTATTTAAATTTCGGACATTTGTACTTTTTGAATTTAAATTAATTCATCATTAATGTGAATTGCAGACTTCACAAAAGACAGCAGAGGACATGATGACTAGTGTACCAACAAATTAGAGAATGTAAATGGATAGATCACTATACCGTAACACTACCAGTCAGTTCAGTGACATTAGAGAGTATTGGTTTGTTAGCTGGTGGCTCCAATGTCTTGTCTTCCCCTTTCCATGACAGGCCAAAGGGCCTTGGAAATGACAATTCTCCAGCACTTTTCAGTAGGCTACTTATACCTTATTATCACAGAGCACCTTTAACGCACTGCATGCTTTTTTTTGCCCAATGCATGACATTACAGTGAGAATATAAATAATATAATGTAAAATAATGTGTTGATTTTGATTCAGGTATCTTAATAATGACATTGAGTACTATTTAAATTATTCATTTAGTTCTTTCATAGCAACATTTAGTGAGCTGTTGACCATTATCTTACACATATACAGTTGAAGTCAGAAGTTTACATACACCTTAGCCAAATATATTTAAACAGTTTTTCCAAAATTTCTGACATTAAATAGTAGAAAACATTCCCTGTCTTAGGTCAGTTAGGATCACTACTTTATTTTAAGAATGTGAAATGTCAGAATAATAGTAGAGAGAATAATTTATTTCAGCTTTTATTTCTTTCATCACATTCCCAGTGGGTCAGAAGTTTACATACACTTTGTTAGTATTTGGTAGCATTGCCTTTAAACTGTTTAACTTGGGTCAAATGTTTTGGGTAGCCTTCCACAAGCTTCTCACAATAAGTTGCTGGAATTTTGGCCCATTCCTCCAGACAGAACTGGTGTAATGGAGTCAGGTTTGTAGGCCTCCTTGCTCGCACACGCTTTTTCAGTTCTGCCCACAAATTTTCTATGGGATTGAGGTCAGGACTTTGTGATGGCCACTCAAACACCTCGACTTTGTTGTCCTTAAGCCATTTTGCCACAACCCTGGAGGTATGCTTGAGGTCATTGTCCATTTGGAAGACCCATTTGCGACGGATCTTTAACCTCCTGGCTGATGTCTTGAGATGTTGCTTCAGTATATCCACATAATTTTCCTTCCACATGATGCCATCTATTTTATGAAGTGCACCAGTCCCTCCTGCAGCAAAGCAACCCCACAGTATAATGCTGCCACCCCCATGCTTCACGGTTGGGATGGTGTTCTTTGGCTTGCAAGCCTCACCCTTTTTCCTCCAAACATAACGATGGTCATTATAGCCAAACAGTTCAATTTTTGTTTCATTAGACCAGAGGACATTTCTCCAAAAAAGTAAGATCTTTGTCCCCATGTGCACTTGCAAACTGTAGTCTTGCTTTTTTTATGGCGGTTTTGGAGCAGTGGTTTCTTCCTTGCAGAGCAGCCTTTCAGGTTATGTCTATATAGGACTCATTTCACTGTGGATATAGATACTTGTCTACCTGTTTCATCCAGCATCTTCACAAGGTCCTTTGCTGTTGTTCTGGGATTGATTTGCACTTTTCGCACCAAACTACGTTCATCTCTAGGAGACAAAATGTGTCTCCTTCCTGAGTGGTATGATGGCTGCGTGGTCCCATGGTCCCATGGTGTTTATACTTGTGTATTATTGTTTATACAGATGAACGTGGTACCTTCAGGCATTTGAAAATTGCTCCCAAGGATGAATCAGACTTGTGGAGGTCCACAATTTTTTGGCTGATTTCTTTTGATTTTCCCATGATGTCAAGCAATGAGGCACTAAGTTTGAAGGTAGGCCTTAAAATACATCCACAGGTACACCTCCAGTTCAGTACACCTCCTATCAGAATCTAATTGGCTAATTGTCTAAAGGCTTGACATCATTTTCTGGAATTTTCCAAGCTGCTTAAAGGCACAGTTAACTTAGTGTATGTAAACCTCTGACACACTGGAATTGTGATATAGTCAATTAAAAGTGACAGTCTGTCTGTAAACAATTGTTGGAAAAATTACTCATGTCATGCACAAAGTAGATGTCCTAAACGACTTGCCAAAACTATAGTTTGCTCATATAAAACCTGTGGAGTGGTTAAAAAATTAGTTTTAATGACTTCAACCTAAGTGTATGGAAACTTCTGACCTCAACTGTATATGTTTTTAAGGCAAAGTACACTTTACCTTGAATTCTGACGCCTTTTCCTGAACAGCAAACGATGTGGAAAATTAATTGACAGGAAGCTTAATTGGTCAGATATCAGTCAGATTAGTGACAAAGTAAGAAAAAAGTCAGTAAGAATAAAGTCAGTGCCGAGTTGCATGAGTAGATGATTAGTCTTTGTCTTAGTAAATGCATTGGTCTCAAGACTACTCATTTAATGCAAAGTCAAATTGAAAATTATGTGGGCCTAAAACAAAATTTTGTTCATGTGCAAAAGAAATCTTGGCAGAATTTGAGTGAGCATGCATAACTTTGAAACAGCAAAACTTGAACACCAGCATCAAAATCATTTACATACAGCATTGTTAGTAATTAACTGGTACAGGCCACCAAACTAAAGCATGTGAAACAGTTCAAAGGTAATTCAAAAACAATGGTCCACGATTCACAGAAATACAATTGTAATATCTAACAAACATCATACGGTGTGTGTGTGTGTGTGTGTGTGTGTGTGAGAGAGAGAGAGAGAGAGAGAGCTTCTTTCCTATCAAGCACGCACTATATGAGGGCGGAGTACAGGTGCCAGTCTGTGCATTCAGTCTGAACCTCATTTAAATAGTAAAGGATAATTAGTTAGGCAAGAAATTCAAGTAGAGCCGCGCAACAAGAATTTGATACACGAACAGGTAACCCAAGCGTCGCTCATTGTCCGTCCCATTAGCATATACATATATATAAGTTGTCAGTGGATGAGAGGCGCTATCACACAGCCTTACATCTGCTCTGGATCACCGGGAGGAGAACTCTACGAAGCGGTGAGATGCTGTTGTCCGCTTAACATGAACTAGTAGATAATTATGATAATACAGATCAACGTTACATATGTAGGCTATCCACATACATTTTAGATATTTACTTTATTTGTTTTAATTGGTCTATTTTCATTTTTAACATTTTCAATTTAAAGAAACAAGAATAAAGACTAGCATAAATTAGGATAGGCTACTGTAGTGAAATGAGCATATCCTATATAAAACTGTAGCAAATGCATGACGATGTGGTATGTCAGTGTTTGCATACTGCCTTTAATGTTTCTTTCATTTAGATGTTACCTTTATTGTGGTATAATTTTTCTGTCCCCTTAAAAAAAAGCACAAATGCGTTAGAGATAACGATAAAGGAAAACAATTAACACATTTTCTTCCAGCAGGTTGAATATGTCACTTACTTCCATCCTTTCCGCTGAGGCCATTGAGAATGCTGTTAAAGACTGCCAAGGTATAGCGAAGATTAACCAGGTGTACTGAATGGAGGTGGACCTTGATGTTTGGTCTGCAGCATCACTGGTGTCTCATGTACTTTTCTCCAACAGCTCCAGACTCCTTCTGTTATAAAAAGTTCTTCCAACTTTGTGGCCTGAGTCAGAAAAGTCCCCAAGAGGTGAAGGATGTCTTCAGCATCATAGATGAAGACAACAGTGGATTTATTGAGGAGGCCGAGCTCAAGTATATCACCATAACTTACTTTCAAAAAATAAGTTTATGTTTAATGTACAACTGCTGGGGTGTGTGTGTATGTGTGTATGTGTGTTTTGGGTACAATTATTGTACCCTAAGGACCCATTGTGTATACTTAAAGGTATATTTATAAGTGTTATTCCTCTGTGAACAGAAAAAAGCATAGATTTTCTCCTTAAGGGCACAAATATGTACCCAAAACCAAGGTATTATCCCAGTGACGGCTTTGTACCTTTTGCTGAGAGTTCTTTTGCTGTTATTGAATTCATGTTTGTACCATTGTGTACAGAGTAAACATGTAATAAGTGATACACTGAAATAGTGGTCAGCGCAATGTGATTTTACTTTATTGTTTTATCATTTTTATTTTAGTAATTTAATAATTATTTTGTGAGTTCATACTTGAAAAGTTCTTTTTTTGTGTGTTTTATTGCTACTCAGGCATAGTTCATAAAAGTTGAATGGCTTGAATCTTGTTCAGTGTGATCAGAGAGAACATCCCTAATTCTAAAAGAAATATGCTTATGCTTTCGACATGCACAATAAAATCCTGCACATAAAGAGAATTGCTTTTGTTTAAGCTTTACATAATTCCCATGTCTTACCTGGTAATACCAGTGTTCCATTTAAACTAAGTCCTTTTTAGACGTAATCCATGAAGATGCTGTCATTATGCTTTTGTCTGTCCCTGTTATGGGATTTATCTGCATTATGTAATGACATCAGCAGAACTAGAACCCATGACATTCAGAGCAGCCTGCTGAGGGTCACTAGTATTTCATTTCAAGCTCAGATTTTAGCTCACGTCTGGGACTCCTCGGGTGAAAGAGATCATATGTGATCATTGAGATTGCATTGTTTGTGTCTGCGTAGATAAAGATCTGCTAAAATGCAGAACTGACTGAAGTGTGAGATGTACAGTTCATTCTGCTCATCAGTGGTTTTGTATGAATCAGGTTCTTTCTCCAGCGGTTTTTCCCAGGGGCACGAACTCTGACGGAAAAGGAGATAAAGAGCCTCCTTACAGCTGCAGATGATGATAGCGATGGAAAGATTGGAGCAGAAGGTAATTTTTTCTCTCGCAGTCTCATAATGGTGTGTTTTTATTTGTTGTGTTTTATGCATCTGCATGTTTTTAAAAAGTATTATCATACTCAGTTCATCAAGTGCTAAAATTTTATAGTTTACTCAATACTCATTGAAACTCACCATTTTTAAAGAAAAAAAAACTGTACTGTATTGCATAAGAGGATCAAAGTACAGGACGACCTCATGTGATTATTTCAATCCTTAGTTATTCATGCTCTTAGATGATGCAAAGCCTTAAAACAGCATGCACATTTCTAAGAAAGAGAGCTCACACTACAATGTACCAGTATTTTAATGCCATGGTTCCCAACCCTGCTCCTGGAGATCCCCCAACAGTACACATTTTGGATATCTCCCTAATCAAACACACGTGATTCAACTCATCAGCTCGTTAGTGGAGACTCCAAGACCTGAATTGGGTGTGTCAGAAAAGGGAGATATAAAAAATGTACAGGAACAGGAACAGGGTTGGGAACCACTGGCCACAGTAATTTAATTAGAGTTTATTAATATCAAATCACCTGTGTAGCTTAAGTTGAGACATATGTCTCAGAGGTGTGAGCTATACAGAACATTATTATTTAAATTGGACTGTTCCTGTGAAATCAGTCGCATTCCCATTTTCTAGAGAATTTATCATAATTTTACATTTTAATGCTCCTCTTCCTTTGCAGAATTCCAAACGATGGTGTTATCCTGAAAGAATAGCCCACAGTCAGACTGAGTCTACGGCCTACAGCCATGAGCGCTGCGGCTTTATCGTTCCCTCTGCTTTTACACAGGATTTCTTTTCAAAATGTACATCAGCACATTGATTTGTCTTTTGATTACGCATGTCTGTTTTATTGTCCCACAATCACTCCAAATGACCAATGGCAAAACTGTTCAGGGAAAATAAAATAAAGTCATTAAAAGTGATGATGATTTGGTTTAATGTCTTTTAAATTTAGAGAGATTTTACTCTTAATAACAACCAATCTAAATTTGACACTTTGGCTAATTGGACTCTGTGGTGTTTGATCATGTTCTGTATTGGACCCTTTTTACATTTCCGGGATTGGAATGTGGAAGTAAACTATAGCGGGTTAAACTCCTATAAATTTACATGGGAGACCATATAAAATTTTTTTATCTATTTGCATTGCAAAAATCAACAATTGTAGTTCCATGACTTTCCAAAACAGAAAAAAAATAATAAAAAAAAAAGGATAATTTTTACTGCCACCCCCTTTAGCAGTTGTTTTGGAAACACCATCACAGCAGTGTTGGCTATAAAAATAAATAAATAAATACAAATAAATTAAGATAATTTAATTTTAAGATAATTTTACAGTTTAGGCCTGCAAATAAAAATAATAAAAGGCTTTTTATGAAATTTTGCTGTAATTACCTATGTTTATCCTCATAAACTAGAAAAATGTAGAGGTATCATATTAGTATTGATATTGACATCTGAAATATTTGCCTTGATAGTACTTGGTGTTGTATTCAAAAGAAAATAAGTGGTATTTAGACTAGTTAAACCTTTCTGACAACAACCAGCACAAGAAGTTAGCATGTACTTTGAACACTGAGACAATTATTCATGCTGCCTGTTGTTCAGCAATGCTAAATTTACTTATCTGTGCACTGTACATAACATAAGCCAAAAAAGAGAGAAAATGTACTCTACTATTACTTCAATGATTTACACTGAAACAGGACTGTGAACTCATGACTGTGAACCAGATATTACAATGTCATATTTACATACAGTACAATGATTCATGATTCTGGCTCTATTAACAGAAGGGACTGATGAAGACGATATTGCCTTTAATCAATCTATTTCACTGTGTCCTTTGTTAACAAGCAGTGCATTTTATTCACATTCTCTATTACTACATACAACATTACTTGTGGAAAAATGATAATAATAAAAAACTTCAATTGCAGTTTATTTTCATTCTAGATGTAATCATAGCCTTAGGAACAAGAGGGTTAAATGTAAAGTAGACTAAGGAGGCACAAAAGGGACAGACAGTGAGAGCAGGTGTAAGTTTCAGTGAAGAGGGCCTCTCAATACTGAATGGTAAGGCTATCCCGCTCAGGTTACCGCTTAGCCCATTAGAACAATGGAATTGAAAATGTCACATCAATCCAAGTTTCTGATTATCCCCTTTCTGTACTAAAGCCAGGGACCTAAATGAGCCATGCAAACATATGCCTAAATGATGATAGCTCCACTGAAATAATCCCAGTGTGCATGGCCTAATATATTAGATTTAGCAAACAACTAATGGGAGAGATTAAACAGCAATTATAATATGAAGCTTATCCACCATATTATTGGAGGTCACCTGTTTAAGTATGATGGAGACAGTGGCCTTAGAGATGGTTGAATTATTTTTTTAAATGATTAAATAAGGTTTTTAAAATGATTACAAAAAATATATAGTAAAATAACATTTAAGGCATGAGTGATATCTGTCCAGCAATGATGCACATTTTATTTTTATTTTTTACTGAGCCATACAATCCACAACATTGGTTGGTGTTACCAAACAGGCAAACCAAGATGAGAGTCAGCACACAAAAGCATTGAGGTAGCCTACTGCTGCTAATCTTACAGGCAAATGGTTTTGAAACAATTATCTGTTTGATCATCTTTGTCCTGCATCATTAGAGCAAAATTTGGTGAGAACAGATTTTTTTTTTTCATAATCCAAAATGAACTTGTAGGCAAAGATTCAAATGAATGACTTTGCTGAACTCTAAATAAGGCAAGAAATTAAAGGAAGGAAAAAAAAAGTTTTTTAAACCAAGGGTTCAATAATATAAAGAAGACGTCAAATTTGTGCAGTTGGTTGTGTTCGAGGATTTGAGTGCGAGACCCCAAAGTTGGTCAGAGAGCTATTCAGACCCACCGAGGTGATTCTCACGAAACCTGTCAGGAAAATGTCCTTGCCCTGTTTTACTTCAAAATCAAAAGAAACAAATAATACAAAATAAATAAATAAATAAATAATAAAAAATAAAAATAAAAATATATATATATATAGAGAGAGAGAGAGAGAGAGAGAGAGAAACTCACCCTAATGCACTGTAAAAAAAAATGGCAGCAGCGGTTGCCAGAAATTCACTGTAAAAAATACGGTAACCAAGTTTCAAGCTTTACGGGATGCAATTTTGATGCCTGTATATTTTACGGTGCATTACCATTGTTTATATTATTAAATAATAAACTTGCTATATTAACATTCTGAAAATGCACTCAAAAAAATAATATGCTGGATTTACTTAAAAATATAGTGAATCATTTTCGCAAGCCTATTTTTAAGTGAATTTCACATGGAATTTTAAGCAATATTACCTAAAAACCTTTAGCTTGCAATGCTTAAATATTTGAGTTTCCCAGCAAACGGTTTTGCTTAAATTTATTGGTTGGTGTGACACAATATTTTAAGTTATTTTTACCAATACATTTAAGTTATTTCTACCATAAAAGTCTTGTTTACCCCATTATAAAATTTAAGCTCGTATAGATTAAAAATTTTAAGTTCTTGAAACTTAAAATACCTAGTTACTGATCATTTACTTCAAATTAGTTATACATTAAAATGAGTGGAATAAATAAGACAACTGGTGAATATTAAAGGATTTCTTTATTTTTTGACAAATGCAGCTTATTAAAACACCTCTTAAATCATTTTTAGCTGTTCAACAATTTAAAGCTTTAATAGAAACATGTCTATGATTTGTGCTAATATTGGTTTGTTGTATGTTAGTATGTTTGAAATAGTGTGCAAATCTACTGTGCAATGGTGTATACTGTGTTCTGCCGTTAAACAGGCATTTGACAAAAATAATGACTGAAAATAAATATTAATGAACAACAGTAAACATTCTGTCACAAATAACAACAGTAAGCATCAACGTGCTTTTTAATCTTTATGGTGTTGTATGCTTGTGTGTGTGTTTGAGTGCGGTGTCGAGTTGAATATGTTGTTTATAAAATCTTTGTGGCGTTGTATGCTTGTGTGTGTGTTTGAGTGCGGTGTAGATTTGAGTATGTTGTTTATATAATCTTTGTGGTGTTGTATGCTTGTGTTGACTTTTGCATGTGTAAGTTGTGCAATGCTCTATGGCATTAAAAATGCATTTGCATCGTCAACAAGACAACATGGCTTCATAAATTTAACTCAACATCTTGTTCTTTAAAGTTAGAATCTTTGGAGATAGTTTTGCACTGTCTAGCTCAAGCAGCATTTTCTGAAAAAATTCAAATGTATACCTCAGTGGCTTGGGGTAATTTAGGTTTACAGAATACATCAGGCCAACACTGGACAATCCTGCCAGAACTTGAACACTTTCTAAGACTATTCCTGCCTCTAAAGGTCTGCCATCTGGATATCCCCCTCTGGTGACAATCTTCAGTGTGTGCTCTGCAAGGCCATCTTGGTCTATTTTCGGATTACGCTGATGCTGCCTTTATGTTCTTGCATCAAAGTGCTGGTCACCATTCACCCTCATTGTATGGACACAAACGGCTGACAACTTTCTTCAAATATCTTCATTAGAAGTTTTGAAGATGAACAAAATCATAAGGAACCAGAGTGCAAAACTAACTAATTTAGGTTTACCATGCTTTGGGGAAACGCCGGCCTGGCTAGATCACTCAAGAGTCATGATTCATGCTCTGTTCAATATATGCACGCACAGGTCTGCTACATCATCTTGAAAAATCACTGTAAAAGTTCTTACCTTATTTACCTTGACTCTATTGAAGTCAGATGTCCCAAGATTTTCTTTAATTTTCATTCAAGAAATGCCTTTGATAAAATACAAGTGAGAGAAAGAGATTAAAGGTGCATGAAATCAAAACTGATTTCACACCGACAAAAAAAGTTGCCAATCACCATTAATTAACATTATTCTTATGAAAGCATCGTTACAAAATAAATTTTCTTCTCACAAAAGTTGGAGACCCCGGCCTGCACGCACATGTTCAACAGTGTATATTTGATATGTAGTAAATTGCCAGCTAAAGTTATTTAAAAAAACAGGAATGTGTATCTTCAGAATATTTGGTAAAGAAAAGCTCTACTTATTTCACATAACATATATATTTAATTACCTTCACCGTGGATCAACAGAAGAGGTCTGGTCGTCGAAAATGGCCGCCCCAAATTGCGCACTTCAAAGTCAATCAAGTTCTGCATCTGTGCATCATGTGGTAATCTGCCTGGATCCTAAAAAAATTTGTTAAATTGACTAAACTCCAGATTAATGTTGACTTTACTCAAAATTACTTGTTGTGTTTCTTCAAAATTAAAAGTAAACCATAAACTCAATATATTTGGTAACAATTGTAGTTTTAAATTAAGTAAAGTGCAAAACTTAATTTTATAAGTAAAATCTGTTTGTTTTAATGAGCCATATTTTCTGAGGACAGGAAATCATTTTTTTACAGTGTGTAAAAATCTTCTTTTCACTTTATAATGTATTTTTAATCCACATAGTAATTACAGAAACGCACATGATGATATGAAGTTCATCAACGGTGGCCCTTCCAGGAGCAATGACCAATAAACCTGTAGAAACAGTGCTCAGTGTCACTCACACAAACACTACATCAAGTATAACCCAGAACACCTCAGTGTACATAATCTTAAAAATAAGAAGAAACATAATTGTTCCCATAAAATATAATGTAATGTAATGGGTCATGTAGGGAGTTCTGGGAGTGGCCGATTATTGTTTTTTACCGTAATTTATCAGTAATTTACCATAAAAAGTACATGTACTCTCTTGTTAAACAACATTACCATTAATTATACAGAAAATTCATAATTTGTACATACATTTTTTTTCAACATTTTACCGTAAAACTAAATGTATTGTCTTTTTAAATATAGTAAAAATGTTTACAGTATATTTTAAGATAACTACCTGTTAATCAATTCATGTTTTTTTACAATAGCATTTTTACCATCTTTTACCATTAAAATTACAGACATTTTTTCAGTCTGCCATCCCAGATGTGTACGACTGTCTTTCTTCAGCAGAACACAAATTTTAGACGAATATTTCAGCTCTGTAAGTCCATTCAGTGCAAGTGAATGGTGGCCAACTTTTTGAAGCTCCAAAAAGTACATATAGCCATCATAAAAATAATCCACACGATTCCAGTGGTCTAATTAATGTCTTCTAAAGCTAAACAGTAGGTATGTGTAAGAAAAAGTTCAACATTTAAAACTTTTTTACAAAAAATGTTTGCTTCCAGCCAGCTTGAGGTTTGTACATTGACGAGGGAGGAGTTCAAACTGTGTCTCGGGTGACGTAATCGCGAAAGCCTCCTCTGCATAAATATTCATCCGTAGATACCTTATTAGCAGCTGTTTCTATGGACCGCAATACCGTTTCCACACAAAAGCAGCTAATGCAGCAGTCTAAGCAAGGAGCTCGGTCTGAGGCATATCGTCCACTCACTTGCATTTAAACTGATTCAAACATCTCTCCTTGTTGACTGTTCCAAGATGGCGACGCAATTGATGTATAAACCAGCCGAATGAATCATCTATATATGATTGTACATAACACTGCGCATCCGTTTTTTGCCCCGTATTTCACACGCCAGTTTCGCATGAACTTGCCAACGCGCAATGAATTTTTTGTTAAAAAAGTGAATTTTTTGTTAAAAAAGTTTTAAAGATTGATCTATTTCTTACACACACCTAGTGTTAATTAGACCACTGGAATCGTACTGATTATTTTTATGATGGCTAAATGTACTTTTTGGAGCTTCAAAAAGTTGGTACCCATTCACTTTGTATGCTGGAATATTCTTCTAAAATATTTGTTTGTGTTCTGCTTAAGAAAGAAAGTTACACACATCTGGGATGGCATGAGGGTGAGTAAATTATGGCAGAATTTTCAATTTTGGGTGAACTATTCCTTTAACACTACCACTAAATCTAATCCTAACCTTTGTAACAGCGAATGGTTGCCGGGCAGTTACCTTCTTCCCCGCTGCAACAGACTGAAGCCAGAAGAGGAACCGCCTTTGGTGCTTAATGTCACCTAAAACATATACACAATATATCTCAGTTTTATATGGTATGCTGTATGACAGAACACTTATACAGAAACATCTCACGTCATAATTTCACGTGGAACTTCACAGTTTGTGTCGCAGATGTAATCTACACGAGCAGTTCCAACTGTAACACACAGGCGACTGGCAAGAGTAGGAAGTAAATACTTTTCACTGATCTCAGCACTATTTTCCCCATGAGATAACAAATCCAGCCATTTGTTTCTGTTTTCATGCTGTAACAGGTAAGCGTCTCTGTGTTGAATATCTCTTAGTGGTGTGACAGTCGCTTTTGAAGCGCAGCATGAAACAATCGGATTATTGCTGCACAACCGGCTAGTTTGTGTGCAGTAGTCTCATCTGCACAAGCACCGTCAGTCTCTTCATGGAAAAAGTGATTTCTTTGGTTCGTTTATGGTTTAGTTCCTTCAGTTAGAATGTTTCTAGCTGCAGGTGTTATTTACAGATCATGTGTTTATTTGATGTTTTCTCCTTATTCACTAGTCTAAGAAGCACAGCACTTGTTTGTCAGCAGCAGTTTATTTTGATTTATATATATATATATATATATATATATATATATATATATATGTGTGTGTGTGTGTGTGTGTGTGTGTGTGTGTGTGTGTGTGTGTGTGTGTGTTCCAGGTGCTGTCACTTTTCACACTGTAATAAACTTAAGTTTTAGAGTCTGTCAGTTCTTTATAAATTCTGTCTTGGGCTGAAATAGCCTTATATTCTCAATGCAACTTCAGCGTGCACATGAGAAGTTATGTTTATCCACCTTTTTCCTGAACGCGGAAGTGTTCCACGATTTGACTGTTTTCAATTTCCGGTCTCCAGAGTTTTCATCCGGATCCGCGTTTATTCTTAGGAGGTACTGTAATGTTTAAGGTATTACATTTGTCAAAAAATTGTCAAAAAACATGCCGATACTTCACAGAGTCGAGATGACCGGCTTTTTTAGACTGTGCCTCTCCTGAGTGTGTTGATAACTTGAAGAGATGGTCAGAGGTGAGTTACGTCGATATCATTAATTATTCTGAGTTATGATGACAGACAGCAACTGCACAAGTTGAGCCTGAAATTCATTTTTACTCCAAGTAACACTTAAATGGTTGTTGTTCTCCTCTGGATCGCTCGTTTTGGCCGTTTTTGCTTGTTGTCTGGAGACCAGAAATACAAAACAGGCAATTAGAGTCATCATGGCGCAGCCCAGTGGTTGCTCAGGAAAACTGTGGATACTTAGATTAAGTTATACTTTTAAGAGTTTGCTAATCCATTTGTTTGCCTTGGAGAGAGTAAAAAGGACATATGAAAATCACTGTATGTGCATAACATGTCCTACTGGAGATATTTATACAATAATTAGTATTAGTGATCGATAGATATGGGTTTTTTAATGGCCGATGCCGATATCCAGAGATTCAGAATTGAAAAAACAAAAAAATGAATAAACTCTAATTTAGCTCTGATTTCTGTTTAGACAAGACAGTTAAAAGTTACAGGGAACTGTTGAGGAGAGAGAGGGAGAGTGAAACAGAAGAGCACTTTAACATTATGAGCTCAAACGCGTTTGTCGTGGCTCCGATATGCAGACCATTTAAATGAGACTGTGTTGCACACCGGTCTATTATTGTAGTAACACGATGGCATGTAACAACAAAACGAACTGTGACTGGTTGTTTACATGTCTCTGTCGCTTCACATGCAAGCAGGCGATTTATGGCCGGAGGTCTCCCTGGCCTGAATCTGGTGGTGGAGGAGTGTAATGAGGTGGGGGGGGGTGTGGCCGGGCCGTGATGACGCACGCCTGGTGGTGAGTTGACTAATCAGCGGGAGAGAGATAAGGGGGGCCGGAGACGCCAGTTCGAGAGAGAGAGAGAGACGCACAACGCTGTGTGTGTACACGTGTGTGTCTTTGTTTGTTTTGCAGTTTATGCTATGTTTCAGTTCAGTTTGTTATTAAAGTTTTACATTGACTGTTCAGCTGGTTCCCGCCTCCTCCTTGCCCATCTTAAGAACGTCGTTACAATAAGCTTGGTACCTGTCAAATGGAAATCTGACCCAGCAATCGCTATAATTTTTTTTCCTTATCTGGGATATTTGAACTATTTATAGGTTTTTGGAAAAGTCATTGGTCAAAAAAATGTGGGAAACTGTTTCCAGCACATTTTCATTACCTACATTTGTCTAGTTACTTTTGTTCTTGAAGATGTTTTCATTGTGTCCTCATATGCTGTAAAAGCCTACTTTTGAAAATTTGGGTGACAGTCCTAATAAAGTATATTCTGTGTTTACAGGTCAATGGCATGAATGACAAACTAAATGAAAAAAGAGGGAACCGTAGACACAGACCACACTAATGCTGATAACCTGGTATTGTCGTTTAAGATGCTGTCATTAAGATTAAATTTAGGGAGGTTTTCAATCAGGCCTAGTGTGTTAATGATCTGCTTTCTATTTCCCCCATATATCTTCTTCTCATAAGTTCAACAATGGCCTCTGGAATGCAAGAGAAACAGTACACACCATCTTTGCTTAGTTTTTTCATCTATAACCCAAAGTTTGGTCCCCGTGAGGGGGAGGTAAGTCCTGTTTACTTTTAAAGAATAATCTAAACATTGTATTTGCACAGCTGTTTTTCATAGTATAGTTTTATTCCTCATAATTGCAGATTATAACAAACTGCAGATTTCCGCACAAATGGAATGCCTGCCATTTCCAAAGTTCCCACCCTTTACTGGTAGCTGAAAGCATAATCAGATAAGCCAACATATTAAATACATATATTTATTTATAATACTTCTGATTATCTGATTATGATTTCAGCTACCAGTACAGTAGTGCAGTACTAGTGCAGTACTCTGTTTCATTTAACATTTTACTAGGTTTAAATACATTCCACAAAATTCAGCAGACATCTGGGCCTGCTCAAAATCTGCAAAATGTACAAATGCAGGTAGAGGCCATGTTTCAGTTATTACATATTTATCATATATTTATAAAGATGTTATTTTGCTCTGTAGGAGGAAAAGAAGATCTTGTTTTACCACCCCATTGAAATAGAGAAGAACGAAAAGATTCGTAATGTTGGACTTTGTGAGGCCATCGTTCAGTTCACCAGGTTAGCACTCTAATGATGGGATGAGAGTGATGAACAACTATGTTCAAGGGACTTGAAATGGTTTATGATTCATACAGACAGAATTTAACCTAAAGTGCTGTTGGAGATTCAGTCTTTTCTTATTTACAGAACCTTCAGTCCAACCAAACCAGCTAAATCCCTCCACACTCAGAAGAACAGACAGTTTTTCCATGAGCCGGAAGAGAATTACTGGATGGTCATGGTACATTGATGCATCAGTGATGTTTTGTAAACATATTAACCTTTTGTTTCAATTTAAAATAGAATAAAATCAAACTACTTCGACACTGAAGTGCAATTGAACCATGTAATAGGCATCTTTACATGTATCTTTCAAGGTTGTACGGAATCCAATGGTAGAAAAACCCAACAAAGATGGTAAACCACCAACTGTAGAATACCAAGAGGAAGAAATTATTGTAAGTAATGTGTGGGATATTTGTTGCAAATTTTTAAATAAAGCAGAATGTTTATTTTATATACCGTACCCTTGATACAGAAACTGGTAAAGCTTCATACTTACGTAGACTTGTTTTTCCCCTTTTTGTGTTTTAGGATTCAGTTTATGGGTCTGTATTACAGCAGTGCTACAGCATGTATAAGGTAAACACTTTTTTCAACAATTTTATTGAAAGGTGCACTATTTTTGTAACGGCTCATGTCTCTAACAAGTTTTTTGTTTTTGTTGTTGATGATTTCTAGCTCTTCAATGGCACATTCAGCAGGGCATTTGAGGCTGGTGGCGTGGAACTGCTCACCCAAAAGCTTGAAAAGTTCTTTTACAGGGTAAATAAAGTATTAAGAGAACTCAATCCTTTGATCAAATAAAAAGTAGTCGGTGTATACCTTTGGTCTGCACGCATATGTACAGTATGTCTTAAAAGGGACAACCATCAGTTTTATGCTTTTAAAACTCTCTTCTGTAGTTTCTTCACTGTCATACTGTCGTCCTGCCATGTGTGCATGTTTGTCAGACTTTTAAAGGACATCACTGATAATTTGACCACATGAACTTGAATTTCCAGTTTCCACCTAGGCAAAGTGAAAGGTTGCAGATTTATTCCCCATGTCAAAATGAGACATTTTCTGTGGAAATATGTGATTGTGACAAGGAGGGCGTGGCCGGGCCGTAAGGATGGACGCCTGGTACTGAATTACCCCAATCAGCTGGGAGAGGGATGAAGAGGAGCCGGAGATGCCATTTAGAGAGAGAGAGAGAGAGAGAGAGAGAGATGCATGCAGCTGACGAACGTGTGCATTCTGTGTTGGGCTGGGAAGGCCAACAGTGTGAGTGAAACACTGAGCTGTGTGTGTGTGTGTGTGCCGGCATGTGTGTGCTGAAAAGCAGTTTTATGTTGTGTCCGAGTGAATCTGTCTAATTAAAGTCTTCCGTGAACTGTTCACCCGGCTCCCGCTTCCTTCTTCGTAGGGAAGGCAGAGGTCTGCCACACTGGTGCCGAAACTCGGGAGTTGGAGGAAGACTTTAATTAGACACAGTTTCACTCGGACACAACATAAAACTGTTTTTCAGCACACACACAGCTCTGTGTGTCACTCACACTGTTGGCCTTCCCGACCCAACGCAGAATGCACATTCGTCGGCTGCATGCATCTCTCTCTCTCTCTCTTTCTCTCTAAATGGCATCTCCGGCTCCTCTTTATCCCTCTCCCAGCTGACTGGGGTAATTCAGCGCCAGGCATCCATCCTTACAGCCCGGCCTCGCCCTCCTCCTCACAGTGATTTTCCCTTTAATGTCTCTTGAGTTATTAAATTACACTCAAAGTCAACATACTGTATCTTGAATATGAACAAATGAACAGCGTGAGACAAGTAGTATGTTTGAAAATAGGCTATTTTGGAAAAGAGCTCTTTAAGGGATAGTTCACCCAAAAATGAAAATTCTCTCATCATTTTCTCACCCTCATGCCATCCCAGATGTGTATGACTTTCTTTCTTCTGCAGAAAACAAATTAAGATTTTTAGAAGAATATCTCCGCTCTGTTGGTCCTCACAATGCAAGTGAATGGTGGCCAGAATATAACCAAAATTTAACTCATTTTTCACTGTACATCTTGCCTTTGCAGCCTCTAGACATGATCATAATTTTAAGCTTGATTACACTTCCTAGTGCTTGACGCATGCACAGAGTGCTAGTTGGTGCTATAGGAAGTGTAATCGAGCTTGAAATCATGATCGTCAAGGAGACAGCTGTCAAGATTTCTAGTGAAAAAGAAATTACAGTTTGGTCTGTTCTCACCCAAAACCAATTGCATCACTTCAGAAGACCTGGATTAAACCACTGGAGTTGTATGGATTACTTTCATGATGTCTTTGTCATATCTGGACCTTCAGTTTGGGCCACCAATCCCTTGCATTGTATGGACTTACAGAGCGGAGAAATTCTTATAAAAATCTTTGTGTTCAGCAAAAGAAAGTAAGTTATACATACAGGTGCATCTCAATAAATTAGAATGTCGTGGAAAAGTTCATTTATTTCAGTAATTCAACTCAAATTGTGAAACTCGTGTATTAAATAAATTCAATGCACACAGACTGAAGTAGTTTAAGTCTTTGGTTCTTTTAATTGTGATGATTTTGGCTCACATTTAACAAAAACCCACCAATTCACTATCTCAAAAAATTAGAATACATCATAAGACCAATAAAAAAACATTTTTAGTGAATTGTTGGCCTTCTGGAAAGTATGTTCATTTACTGTATATGTACTTAATACTTGGTAGGGGCTCCTTTTGCTTTAATTACTGCCTCAATTCGGCGTGGCATGGAGGTGATCAGTTTGTGGCACTGCTGAGGTGGTATGGAAGCCCAGGTTTCTTTGACAGTGGCCTTCAGCTCATCTGCATTTTTTGGTCTCTTGTTTCTCATTTTCCTCTTGACAATACCCCATAGATTCTCTATGGGGTTCAGGTCTGGTGAGTTTGCTGGCCAGTCAAGCACACCAACACCATGGTCATTTAACCAACTTTTGGTGCTTTTGGCAGTGTGGGCAGGTGCCAAATCCTGCTGGAAAATGAAATCAGCATCTTTAAAAAGCTGGTCAGCAGAAGGAAGCATGAAGTGCTCCAAAATTTCTTGGTAAACGGGTGCAGTGACTTTGGTTTTCAAAAAACACAATGGACCAAAACCAGTAGATGACATTGCACCCCAAATCATCACAGACTGTGGAAACTTAACACTGGACTTCAAGCAACTTGGGCTTTGAGCTTCTCCACCCTTCCTCCAGACTCTAGGACCTTGGTTTCCAAATGAAATACAGAACTTGCTCTCATCTGAAAAGAGGACTTTGGACCACTGGGCAACAGTCCAGTTCTTCTTCTCCTTAGCCCAGGTAAGATGCCTCTGATGTTGTCTGTGGTTCAGGAGTGGCTTAACAAGAGGAATACAACAACTGTAGTGTCTGTGTGTGGTGGCTCTTGATGCCTTGACACCAGCCTCAGTCCATTCCTTGTGAAGTTCACCCAAATTCTTGAATCGATTTTGCTTGACAATTCTCATAAGGCTGCGGTTCTTTTTCTTCCACACTTTTTCCTTCCACTCAACTTTCTGTTAACATGCTTGGATACAGCACTCTGTGAACAGCCAGCTTCTTTGGCAATGAATGTTTGTGGCTTACCCTCCTTGTGAAGGGTGTCAATGATTGTCTTCTGGACAACTGTCAGATCAGCAGTCTTCCCCATGATTGTGTAGCCTAGTGAACCAAACTGAGAGACCATTTTGAAGGCTCAGGAAACCTTTGCAGGTGTTTTGACTTGATTAGCTGATTGGCATGTCACCATATTCTAATTTTTTGAGATAGTGAATTGGTGGGTTTTTGTTAAATGTGAGCCAAAATCATCACAATTAAAAGAACCAAAGACTTAAACTACTTCAGTCTGTGTGCATTGAATTTATTTAATACACGAGTTTCACAATTTGAGTTGAATTACTGAAATAAATGAACTTTTCCACGACATTCTAATTTATTGAGATGCACCTGTATATTGGATGGCATGAGGGTGAGTAAATGATGAGAGAATTTTTATTTTTGGGTGAACTAACCCTGATGTGTTTACCCAGTCGGTGGTTTCCCTAGCCCTAATTTGCATCTTTTGCTACTGGAGAGGCCCGACAATCTCATTTGTTAAGGGCTGCCATGTTTGTCTTATTGGTTCAAATTTCCTTGCTGAGGGCATCATGCTTACTCACCTGTCTGAATAATTCAACTTGGGTCAAGGGAAACCCTTCTCGTCACCCCCTCCCTAACCTGAGCTGTGCCCTGAAGCTCTCAGTGAAAGTGCAATTTGTGCCTTAGGTAAAATGTCACTGACTGCTGTGCAAAGTCAAACCACTGCTGCATCTCAGCACGTCCAGTTGACAAATTACATTACGTCAGCCTTATCAGGGAAGCTTTGGTAATTTCATTCATGTTTGCGGTTGCAGTGTTTTTGTACAGTTACTTCTGGATGTTTCTTTAGATTTTCAACCCTAATCATTTATAATCGTTTATCATGGCCTTCTTGAATGCTGAGGACTTCTTCCTGTACCGCTGCTTGAAGAAAGTACTTTCCAGAAACTGGCAGTAGGTTTGAGAGTTGAGTTTGAGTCCATCTTCAACTCGAAAAGGTCCAACTACCTCATCCTTAATGATAGCAGCCCATACCAGTACCCCTCCTCCACCTTGCTGGCACCTGACTCAGAGTGGTGCCCTGTGTCCATTAGTGATCCAGCCACGAGCCCATCCATCTGGTCCATCAAGAGTCACTCTCATTTCATCTGTCCATAAAACCTTTGAAAAATCTGTCTTCATGTATTTCTTTTCCCAATCTTGATGCTTCAACTTGTGAATATATTCAGTGGTGGTCGTGTTTCAGCCTTCTTGACCTTGGCCATGTCTCTGAGCACTTGGCACCTTGTACTTCTGGACACTCCAGGTAGGTTGCAGTTCTGGAATATGGTAGCATTGGAGGATAATGGGTTCCTGGTAGCTTCACGTTTAATTCTTCGCAAGTCTTTTGCAGTTAATTTGCGCCTTTTCTTCTCCATGCATTGTTTGTGCCCCAGTTGACTATTCGCAACAAAGCGTTTGATTGTCCGGTGGTCACGCCTCAATAGTTCAGCTATTTCAAGAGTGTTGCATCCATCTGAAAGGCATTTTACAATATTTGACTTTTCAGTGTCAGTTAAATCTCTTTTTTGGCCCATTTTACCTGAGGTAATGAAGCTGCCTAATAATTATGCACACCTTGATATAAGGTGTCAGTCACTTTCACCACACCCTCCCTCATTACACAAATACATACCATCTGAAAATGATTGAATCCAATAAGCATTCAAGTTGATATGGTTTGGAGTTGGAAAATGTGCATGGAAATAATGATAAGATCAGAATACTAATTTGCCTAATAATTGGGCACGCAGTATATACAGTATATAATACCGAGCAGCTGATGTCTGAAAAAGCTTTTTTCCAAGAGAATCCAAGTTCACAGTTTACAATATTCAGCATATTGGCACATTGATCTTTTGAAGGATCTGTTGTTGCCACACAAAAAGGTAATAATGTATAAGATTTAACATATTTATATGTGTCTGCTCTCTCTGAAGTACCTGCTGACGCTTCACCTCCAGTCATGTGACCTGCTGGATGTGTTCGGGGGTATCAGCTTTTTCCCCTTGGACAAGATGACCTACCTGAAGATCCAGTCTTTTGTTAATAGAGTAGAGGAGAGCCTGAGTCTGGTCAAATACACGGCCTTCCTCTACAATGACCAGCTGATCTGGTGAATGTCAAGCTATACACCTCTCACAGTTGCATTATTTAAATTGATAGTTTCCTAATTGCAGGTTGAAATTAATAACATAATAGTTGCATGACATGAAGGAGGGGTTAAGTTGGATCTCTGAGCGATGTAGAGGGCATGAAGTCTGGGAGAGTGCAGATAGGCTGAGACAGGACTGCAGGGACTCACTAAAGCAGCATTGCCAAAGCTTCTTAATCATGAACTGTCTGGCACAGGCATCCAGATAGCCTTAAAACATGCCTTTTAATCCTCTTTGTAGAATTCAAATAATGACTTTCACTTCTTGTTTCACAGATGTGTCTATGTTTATGCCTGTTGAATATTGTCTTTTATTACTCTTTTAAAAGAGTAAAAGTCTCTTTTATGACATATACCAACTACCACACTAGTACTGTGTTCCACAAGGTTTGAATAGACAAATATAAATTGTGCCTATGTATATGAATACATTTGTTTTGAAATGCAGCTCATGCAGATGGCTGTGAGAATTCCCAGCGAGTGCAAATTTGTTATCAACGCATAGGTTGGCTACTTTGAAGAGGCTAAAATCTAGATACAGTAGTTATGAAATACAGTATATAAGATAGTTATGATTTGTTTAACATTTTTGATTCTAAACTTTTGCAAGTATACAGACTCACATTATTGACTAACAAGTAATTAGTTTAAAATTGCTATATGTTCTGTCCTGTATTTTGTAGGAGTGGTCTAGAGCAGGATGACATGCGTATTCTTTACAAATACCTGACAACCTCACTGTTCCCACGGCACACTGAACCCGAGGTGAGAAAAAGTGTTCTTAATTGAGAAGCATCTACATTTTCTTCTTGAAAAGAGATCATTACAAATCTCTGGTGCCAGACACATGTAAAGCTGTGTTAAGACTGGCCATTTGAATGATTCTCCCGTTTTGCCCGACAGGCCTAGTGCAGTATTTACATTGAATGCGAGGATTGCGTCATAACATTTCTAAATTAAAACACCCCATTATAATAAACAATGTTTCTTCAGCACTTTATTTTCCCCTCAGTCTGAATTAAAATGATTTTATTCACAAATATATGTGTGAATTGATTAAGAATGTCTGATTGATATATCAAAGCCAGCTTTATACAAAGTGCAGTAAAAATACAAATAAATCAATCAATATTTGGTATGACCACCTTGTGCTTTTAAAACAGCACCAATTCTCCTACTGTAGGTAAACATTTGGGCACTGTTTTTCAAGGTTGTTGGCAGATACAGTGCATCCGGAAAGTATTCACAGCACTTCACTTTTTCCAAATTTTTTTATGTTACAGCCTTATTCCAAAATGGATTAAATTCATTATTTTCCTCAAAATTCTACAAACAATACCCCATAATGACAACGTGAAAGAAGTTTGTTTGAAATCTTTGCAAATTTATTAAAAATAAAAAACGAAAAAAATCACATGTACATAAGTATTCACAGCCTTTGCCATGACACTCAAAATTGAGCTCAGGTGCATCCTGTTTCCACTGATCATCTTTGAGATGTTTCTACAACTTGATTGGAGTCCACCTGTGATAAATTCAGTTGATTGGACATGATTTGGAAAGGCACACACCTGTCTATATAAGGTCCCACAGTTAACAGTGCATGTCAGAGCACAAACCAAGCCATGAAGTCCAAGGAATTGTCTGTAGACCTCCGAGACAGAATTGTATCGAGGCACAGATCTGGGGAAGGGTACAGAAAAATTTCTGCAGCATTGAAGGTCCCAGTGAGCACAGTGGCCTCCATCATCCGTAAATGGAAGAAGTTTGGAACCACCAGGACTCTTCCTAGAGCTGGCCGCCCGGCCAAACTGAGCGATCAGGGGAGAAGGGCCTTAGTCAGGGAGGTAACCAAGAACCCGATGGTCACTCTGACAGAGCTCCAGCATTTCTCTGCGGAGAGAGGAGAACCTTCCAGAAGAACAACCATCTCTGCAGCACTCCACCAATCAGGCCTGTATGGTAGAGTGGCCAGACGGTAGCCACTCCTCAGTAAAAGGCACATGACAGCCCGCCTGGAGGACTCTCAGACCATGAGAAACAAAATTCTCTGGTCTGATGAAACAAAGATTGAACTCTTTGGCCTGAATGGCAAGCGTCATGTCTGGAGGAAACCAGGCACTGCTCATCACCTGGCCAATACCATCCCTACAGTGAAGCATGGTGGTGGCAGCATCATGCTGTGGGGATGTTTTTCAGCAGCAGGAACTGGGAGACTAGTCAGGATCGAGGGAAAGATGAATGCAGCAATGTACAGAGACATCCTTGATGAAAATCTGCTCCAAAGCGCTCTGGACCTCAGACTGGGGTGAAGGTTCATCTTCCAACAGGACAACGACCCTAAGCACACAGCCAAGATAACAAAGGAGTGGCTATGGGACAACTCCGTGAATGTCCTTGAGTGGCCCAGCCAGAGCCCAGACTTGAACCCGATTGAACATCTCTGGAGAGATCTGAAAATGGCTGTGCACTGACGCTCCCCATCCAACCTGATGGAGCTTGAGAGGTCCTGCAAAGAAGAATGGGAGAAACTGCCCAAAAATAGGTGTGCCAAGCTTGTAGCATCATACTCCAAAAGACTTGAGGCTGTAATTGGTGCCAAAGGTGCTTCAACAAAGTATTGAGCAAAGGCTGTGAATACTTATGTACATGTGATTTTTCTTCTTTTTTTTTTAATAAACTTGCAAAGATTTCAAACAAACTTCTTTCATGTTGTCATTATGGGGTATTGTTTGTAGAATTTTGAGGAAAATAATGAATTTAATCCATTTTGAAATAAGGCTGTAACATAACAAAATGTGGAAACAGTGAAGTGCTGTGAATACTTTCCGGATGCACTGTAAGTTGTTCCAAGCACCTTGGAGAACTTGTCATTGTTCTATGTATTTAGGCTGTCTCAATTGATTCTGTCTCTTCATGTAATCCCAGAGTGATTCAATCTGGGCTCTGTGGGGGCCATACCATCTGTTGCAGGACTTGTTCTACTTTTATTCTATTATGTGTGCAAAAGGAATGTTTGAAAATTGATATCAAAATTTATATTTCCTATTAACAAACTAAAGCTGAAGATATAAAATAACCATCTTAAGACAAATGTTTTTGTGAAACATCTTATGTGCCTAAGATTTTGTACAGTACTGTAAATACAGTTGTGTCAATACTAAAATTAAAGGTGCACTCAGTAATTACTTTTTATGTCATCTTGAACTTACACTGACCTCTAGGGGCATGGATGCAGCATCATTCAAATGCATGAGTTTTCAATTACCAATGCTGTTGTAGAAATTCACTTATTATAGTCAGCCATGATTCATTTAATCCATGTGTAAAAGTGTCCAATAACAGAATGGTTACTGAGATTAAGTGAGTAGTATTCGGCTGGTCATGTGATTGTAACATGGTAGCCCCCATGAGGGGACCCTCTGCATGTAGAATAAAACAGCTTTTATAAGATTACTGATATAACTTGTGTCTTCATCTCATGTGAGTGTTCATGATTTACATATGTTTAAAAAGTACAAATAATTTCTTTAGGAGAAAAGTTTTTTTTTGAATGAGAAGAAAATCACTTGGTGCACCTTAAATTATTTATCTATTCTAAAATACCAATGGATTTCAGTTGAAAAGGAAATAGGATACAGTAGCAGCGTGTTGTTGATCTTTTCCAGTGTAGACACGGTGTAACTAATCTGATTTCAATGTGTTCCAAAGTAATGTGTCATCTCTGTAACAGTACAGCTGCTGCAATGAATGCTCTGTCTTTGTGTGTGTTCATTTGGCAGCTCGCTGGAAGGGACTCCCCTCTTAGGCCAGAGGTGGCTGGGAATCTTTTGCACTATGGGAGGTAAGTATACAAATATTTCCTTCTTTGAACTCAGGGCTGGAACCACAGCCTCTTGGCCCTCTCTGCCAGTCTGCTCAGGCGTGTAGGCTTTGGGGACACAAGGAGTCAACCGCAGTGCTAATACAACACAATCAGTGCTGCCAAATATCAGATTGCACAATGGTAATTTAATTGCTTTGGCGGCAAAGGGAAAACAATGAGCCCAACAGACTTCACAATAGCCCATCTGATTGTTTGACGAGTTGTGGATGATGTGGATGAGCCCAACCAGTCAGTGTGGCAACAAATATTGGGGATGCACGTGACTGATAGTAATAAGATGTACAGAGTATTCCCATGAGGTCAGTCAAGGAGAGGCTGATGAATTATTGGCAAAGCTTCTTTGTTGGTATGTCTTCAGTGAGTTATGTGGGTAGAAGGAGTTATGCCAGAGGGTCAGCCTGTGACTCATGACATCCTGGCACTGTAGACCAGGGCCACCCCCTCCAAGTATATAGCAGAACAACATAGCAGGTGGTAGCAAGCCATAAAGACAGAGAAATATGACTTGGCATTTATTCAGAGGCCAAGGAGATAATCACAGGTTATAAGTCATCTGAAAGGGGTATTTGTGGATTGTGGATTTTGATGCCTTCTTAAGTGGTCATGTGAAAATTTTATTATTTTAAATCAAACATTCAGTGTTGTAGTGAAATCTTTAAAAGCAACTATAATTCATAGTCAATAAACTAAATTTGGATATATTTCAGCTAATACCACAAATAGATTTTTTGGTGACTTGATCAGTTTTCTTTAATATAACACTATAAGTTGCACTACACACTGTAATTTTCTTTAATATAACTCTTCCAACACTGTCTGTTTAATGTTACAATAAATTACATTTGATAATTGGTCTTAATCATTCTTTTATCACCTATGTTACAGATTTTTGACAGGACCCACAAATCTTAAAGATCCAGATGCAAAATTCAGATTTCCCAGGATATTTGTGAACACAGAGGACAGTTATGAGGAGTTACATTTGATTGTTTACAAGGTGAGAGAAGTGGTGATTTGGGAAAGTTTCAGTTGCATAAAAAGTTAATTATGCATGATAATTAATACAATTAATAAATTAATTAAAATAATTAACATCAATTCAATCAAAAAAACAAATAATTTATTATATTAAATTAATAAATAGAAATTCATGTTAATTAAAACTATTAATTTATTAGATTTATTAAAAAATAATTATCATTATCTGTTAATAACATTTGCAAGATATTGACTAGTTTTTTTTATTCTTGTTTCTTTTTTACTAGTTTTTTTTATTTTTATTCTTGACTAGTCATTTATTTATTTTTTTTGTTCTTAAAGGAATAGTTCTTCCAAAATTAAAATTCTTTCATATGTTTACTCACCCTCATGCCATTCCAGATCTTTGACTAGCCCAGACCAATAGGTGGCGATATAAACCAAAATAAGAATGTGGAAGTGAAAGTGGAGATTTATATTAAAAAAGGACTTAAATATTGATCTGTTTCTCACCCAGACCTATCATATCGCTTCTGAAGACGTTGATTTAACCACTGGAGTTGTATGAATTACTTGTATACTGTCTTTATGTGAATTTTGGAGCTTCAAAATTCTGATCACAATTCACTTGCATTGTATGGACCTACAGAGCTAAAATATTCTTTAAAAAAATCTTTGTGTTCTGCAGAAGAAAGAAAATCTTACACATCAGGGATGGCATGAGGGTGCATAATTGATGAGAGAATTTTCATTTTTGGGTGAACTTTTAAGTGATTTTAAAATAGACTTTTATGTGTTTTTATTTTCCTTCACTTTATCAGTGCAAAGCACTTTTAATTACCATTTTGTGTGTAATGTGCTATATAAATAAACTTGCTTTGCCATGTTACCTAATCCCCATGTTTTGGCAAATCTTTAAATAACCTTTGATCTCTCCTGGGCAAGCTGACACAAGTGAAATTAGAGACAACATCATATCAACTCAAAATTGCTCATTCTCAAACATCTGCACAATTTACATGCCATGTTATTTCTTATCCAGGCAATGAGTGCAGCTGTATGCTTCATGGTAAATGGTAAGTGCCTGTTCTTTCATTCTTTTTAAATATTTAAATTCAATTTGGGAGGATGTTACCAATTAATTGAGAGAATATATTTTAAGGAGATTGCCTAATTTTAACCAATCTCTCACACCTTGTTTTCCTTTGTGTCCTCAGCGACAGTGGATTTAAGTCATGAGTTTTGTGAACAACTGGATGGCCTGGTTGGTCCCCAACTCACCCTGCTGGCCTCTGACATATGTGAACAGTACAACATCAACCGGAGAATATCAGGGTCAGTACTAATTCAACTGTTCAGAAATATGGAAAAGAACTTCACTCACTTGCATACTAAATACAAGAGCTCACTGTATCATCTCTCATCCAGTAGCAGTTACCGGATCTCATCCATTAAGCATATCTAAACAGTGTGTCCTTATCTTACCTGAGCCCTACATGGTGCACAGTATTGTTTTGTATGGCACAATCCCTCATATCAGTTTACATACTACTTGTAACTCTTTAAGGACAGAACTGTTGTATTTGTTTCTTCCGTGCATGTTGCACATGGAGTAAATACCGCCTCTTAAAATAATTCTTTGAAATTTGTTAGGCCAGAGAAGGAGCCTCAGTTTAAGTTCATCTACTTCAACCACATGAACCTGGCTGAGAAAAGTACCATCCACATGCGCAAGACAGCCAGCGTCTGCCTCACCTCTGTCCACCCAGACCTCATGAAGATCCTCGGAGACATAAACTGCGCTTTTGCACGGTAAACGGAGCTACTTTTGAGTGCTTTTAAGTGCCCAACTTTGCTCCGATTACAACCTGACAACGGAAATGCCTTAAACTGGGTTCTATTATCAAGAATTGGTCATAAAATGTTTAAGTGGTCAGCACAACTTCATTTTTGCCTATTACCCCGATTTCACTCTGCATGTAAATGCCTTCACCGGCATTTTGCCGGCTTATTCAGTGTGTGCATATCTGTTCAAGTTTTGATGTAAAAACCAGAGGAAACGCAGTCGATTTCAAAATCTTATGTAAACATGGTTTCCTTGTGTTGTTTGGTTTTTATATTAAGCCAATTTTTGATCAGCTTTTAGTTTTTATATGTAAATAATTATTAATTGATTTCGGAAATGTTGCATACAGTTTTTTTTTTTTTCTGGTGAAACATCAGTATGTATTAAGCCGCCGTCTGTGCTTATCTTTCTAGGGTTGATGAGGACGAGGAAATAATTGTTAAAGCGATGACAGATTACTGGGTTGTTGGCAAGAAGTCTGATCAGAGGGAGCTGTATGTCATCTTGAACCACAAAAATGCCAACCTCATTGAAGTGAATGGTATGCGTTGTTTATTGACAGACATTTAAGTGATATACAGTAATGATGTGATGTTGTGTTGAAGTCCAATAGTCAGCAGTTAATTAGCTTAGTACATGGTTATTTAGTTTTAGTTAATTTAAAACTTTAAAAAAATTCCTTTTGACCTGAATTCTCACCAAGCTTCTGTTTGTTACAGAGGAAGTGAAAAGGCTGTGTGCAATGCAGTTTAATAATATTTTCTTCTTGGACTGAAGAGAAAGGATGAGCAAGGACTACTTCATTAGACTAAAACTGTCAACTGTTCAAGTTTTACTGACAGCACCAGTGTAATGCAATAATTGCATTGTAAAAATGATTTTTCACATCATGCAATTTTTTAGATTTTTATTTAATCTATACAAAAATGTGGTTGCTTCCTTGTAATTAATTGTAAAATCAGAATTTTACTGAGACAATGACATATTTCTGTGTTTGTTTGTACATATTATCCTGTTAAAGTATCCATCAGTTATATTCTCTTTTGTGTTTCTTTCTCGTTATTCAGATTTATCACTTACAGAAACAACTGACTTTCAAAAGATAAATCGTTTGAGCTATATTTGTCTCTTATTTTAAATGTTATCCATATCATGCTTTAACAGCCATGACAAATAAATGTTAATTTTCGTTAAATTTAAGTTGCTGTTCTTGTTCAAGTACTCCTAAGTACAGTGCACTTTTCTGTCATGTAGAATGATCATTTAGTAATATTTAAAAATTATATGTAGTAATATAATCTTTAGTGATATTTGTTATATAATAAGTGATATATACTGTATATATACTGTGTGTGTGTGTGTGTATACATACATACATACATACATATATATATATATATATATATATATATATATATATATTGTGGCGCCCCTCCGGCTAGTCATCGTCGCCCCGCCTCTTAGAGCCGCCCTTCAGCCAGGCTCACAACGGGAGTTGGGCGGGAGAGCGAGAAGATGTGCATAATTAATAAGCCTAGTTTTGACAGCGGTGAAAGAAGCGCACCTGTTGTGAATATGCTTCATCACCGCTGTCTTTAAAAACAAGAGGAGGAGCGCTCTGTTTCAAATCTCCATGTGTGCACATACTGGTCTTCGCGTACGCCCAGGAACAGAGCTGGGAAGTTTCGGAGTTGGATGTGCTGCCGAACCAGTTCCTCGGACCCCCGGACGTATTAATGAGTCGCTGGGGGTGAACAGCTCACGTTGCCACCGACGGGCTAGATGCCGGGCCGCCTTCTCCTCACGCCTGCCGCGGGCCTGGGAAGATAGACCGCCAAGGATGCCGCCCCCCCCCTCGCGCCGTGGACCCTGGTGGGGAGCGTGAGCGGCCGACAGACCCAGCTCATGCCTGGGTCACTCTATGGACACTACCCCGCCCTTCACTGAGCCCCGTCTCACCGCGAGGATGCCAGATTTCCCCTTTATTATGAACACCGTTCCCCCTTGGACACATTATTGCCCCTTTTATGGACATTTTATTATTATTTCCAATAAATGCCTCTCCGAGGCTTGACGCCACACCCACTGTGTCTGTCTCTTGCTCACCCTGCCACAATATATATATATATACACACACACACTGATAAGCCACAACATTAAAACCATCTGCCTAATATTGTGTAGGTACCCCTCGTGCCGCCAAACGTTCTGCGGATGGAAATGCCTTGTTGATAAGAGAGGTTAACAGAGAATGACCAGATTGGTTCATACTGACAAAGTCTACGGTAACTCAGATAACCGCTCTGTACAATTATGTTGAGAAGAATAGCATCTGTGAATGCTATTATGAGATGCGGGTTGGTGCTGTTTTGGCGGCACTAGGGGGACCTACACAATGTTAAGCAGGTGGTTTTACCTGGTTTGTGACTGATCGGTGTGTGTGTGTGTGTACACACAGATCTCATTGTATATCATGCCCCAGTTTTGATTCAGATTTCAAGCCTCTGATTACATTCTTATGCTCGTAAAATCAAGACGATGATTGTGTGAAATTATTTTTCTCATGCCTGACAGATTCACTGCAGTCCTTCAGGTTTTCCTTACATAGGGAATTAACATCACATCTTCCATGTAACACAAGAATTTTGATTTCCCTTGCAAAAAGACCTGACAAAATCCTGGTAGTCTTCTTGATTCTAATGAGTTTAAATGATGCTGGGGCAAATATTACTGTCTGATAATTGCTCATATTTTTTTTTAATCCAGTACCACATCCAGTAGTTTTAAAGGAATAGTTCACCCATAATCGAAAATTCTCTCATTATTTACTCACCCTCATGCCATCCTAGATGTGTATGACTTTCTTTCACAAAGAAAGATTTTTAGAAGAAAATCTTAGCACTGTAGGTCTATTCAATGCAAGTGAATGGTGGTCAGAGGCTCCAAAATGCACAAAGGCAGCATAAAAGTAATCCATACGACTCCAGTGGTTAAGCCATATCTTCAGATACAACAGGATAAGAGTGGGTAAGAAACAGGTTAATATGTCTTATTTTACTATAAATCTCCACTTTCACTTCCACATTTTTCTTCTTTTGTTTTTGGCGATTTGCATTCTTCGTGCATATCGCCATTTACTGGGAAGGCAGAAAAATTTATAGTAAAAAAGGACTTAAATATTGATCTGTTTCTCACCAACACCTATCATGTCACTTCTGAAGAAATGGATTTAACCACTGTAGTCTTATGGATTACTTTTATGCAGTGTTGGGCAAGCTACTCAAAATATTTAGCAAGCTAAGCTACAAACTACTCAACAAAACAATTAGTTAAGCTAAGCTAAAAGCTACACTTCAGGGAAAAAAGTTACACTACGAGCTACATGCCAAAAGTAGCTTGTTATATTTAAGCTACTTAAAAAAAAAGCATCTAAAAGACGTATTCGCATGACGTTTATCAAAGCCATGGTACAGTATATAACAGTTTAGTGCAATACAGTATACAAGTTTACAGTATGGTGCAATACGTACCGGTATGTGCTCGTAAAAAACAAACAAACAAAAAACACCAACATGTAAATTTTAGACATGCTACTTAAACCCATGTGTGCATCCTCCATAGCACACAAAAAGCTGATCAGACAGTCTGAACTAGCGGGTGCGCTCAACGTTTATGTGTAGCGCCCACACAGGGCATAACAAATGCAAGGATTGTTCCTCATCCGAATTAAATGGAGGAGGGAAGAAAGCTTGAAGGTGAACTACCTGTGCTCTGAAGGGCATGGTTAGGACCTTAGGCACATAGCCTTTTCTGGGTTTGACAGTGGCTTTTGAAAGACCGGGGCCAAACTCCAGACATGAATTGTCAATTGATAGTGGATATAAGTCACCGACCCGTTTAATGAGGCCAGAGCCAGCAGTAGCTCGGTCTTCATGGAAAGCATGCGCAAATTAACGGAGGGGAGCTGCGAGTGCTTTTAGGACCAAAGTTAGGTCCCAAGTCAGGACTGTAGCCGGCCGAGATGGATTTAATCATCTTGCTCCTCTAAGGAACTTTACGATTAAATCATGCTTGCCTACAGTGGCTCTGGCTTCAGGTGCGTGATACGCAGACATAGTCGCCACATAAACTTTGAGCGTTGATGGAGTGAGTCCTGCGTCTAATCGCTCTTGAAGAAATATGAGAATTTCATGTATGGGGCAGTTTACTGGGTCTTTGCCATGTGAAAGACACCAATCAGTGAACACATTCCATTTTAGAGCATAGAGGTGTCTCGTGGATGGCGCCCTGGCCTGTAAAATGATGTTTGTGACTGAATGCGTCAGTTCTGGCGTATTTAGTGTGCTCTGTTCAGGGGCCACACATGCAGGTTCCACAGCTTGGGCTGGGGATGCCAGATTGTGCCTTGCACCTGAGAGAGAGGAGATCCCTCCTCAGCGGTATTTCCAATGACAAGCTGTATAACATCTCTATAATTTCCGGAAACCATGGCTGATTGGGCCATTTCGGCACAATTAACAGAACTGTTTCCATGTCCACTCGGACTTTGCTGATGACAGAATGAAGGAGGCGCACTGGGGGGAAGCGCATACTTGCGTATCATGGCAACATATATACGCAACTACTGTTGTGTTGTCCGAATGAATCAGTATGTGGTGATTCACAATATCAGAATGTTTCCAGGTTCGAAAGTAGGGCGTCCATTACACTCAGTGCCCCAACCTGTGTTGGATGCATTTGTGGTCAGCACTTTCTTTCTGAAAACTTGACCCAGCATAACACCCTGTTAGTGGAAGGCTGGCGCTGTCCATGGTGCTAGAGCAGCCAGACAGTGGTGAGTTACCACGATGCACATTAAAATGAAATGACTTCAGTGGTATTATTTTTTCAGTTTGGACTGAAACAGACACCGAAGAATGGTCTGTACGCGCTTGTTCATGAGATTCGCATGCATAAACTCCTATAAAGGAGATTTACTGGCTGGGGAAAAGTGTGCTTTTTGCCAGTTGACACTAGACCAGATTTTCCATATGGCAAAGCAGCAAGTCTCTGTGTTTGCTCAGTAGTGCCTCTGATTGGCTAGTAATAACCAATCGCTGAGGCAATTCAAAACACACACACACCGTTCATTTTCAATGGGGCGAGCGCTGCATAGATACATTTTGTGAATGTGCGGGGAGCCAGAGACAGACTGAAATGAAGTACTTTAAATTGATACGCAGTTCCTTCAAACGCGAATCTAAAAAGCTGCCTGTAACGCGGTGCAACTGGTACATGAAGTACGCGTCCTTCTATTTTTCCATACAATGCAAGTGAATGATGACCAAATAAAAGTAGTCCATACAACTCCACTGGTCTTCTGAAGCAATCCAGTCGTTTTAGGTGTGAACAGTCAACAGTCCAATGATTTCAGGGTAGTTGGGCATAACTGTTTTCTTCCCTGTGATCCACATTGGAGAGGATGTAATCGCTGCATGGGCGAGCTGAATAGGGTGCGCGCCAGGATTATGAAAATTCGTTATGAACTTCAGGGAAGTACGGGGCAGATCTACGAAACACAGTCGCTTGACTTGCTTCATCAAGGCAAGATTGTGTAGGTTCCTCTGAAGGAGACCACTCGATATCGAGCTCTTCGACCACCCTTGAAAGGACACAAAGCATCTCCTTATCAGTGGCACATACATGCCCCTCGCCCTCGCTGGGGGAAAGGGCGATAGCATGATCCACTGAACACTACCCTGATGCAGCGAGAGACATGACATCGTCATTATCCCCAGCATCAGAACCACCGAAAGAGACGAGGCCGTGTGCACATAATATATCGGCATAGATGCATTGCATGGAGTTTGAGGGGCTCGCAGGGCGTGTGCCGGCACGAGGTCCACCTCAAATTCATCCTGCTCAACCTAGCGGCCCCGCCGTGCCTCCTCTTGTGATCCCTCGGGTGTGAGGGCGCATGAGGCTGAATCGTCCCTCAGAATGAGGGCGATTCGCGAGCGCAGTGTCTTGAGATTCATGCCCCCACAGTGAGGACAGTCTGTCTCCATGAGAGTTGATTCTGCGTGGGCGTGGCCCAGACAGAGAATGCAGCTCTCATGCTGACCTGACGGTGGGATGTGCCTTTCGCACAAGGAACTCTTAAGGAACGACATCTTTAAAAGGACGCGAACACGTAAGCGACTCTTTTGTATGTGTATATATATATATATGTCTGTGTGTATATATATATATATATATATATAAGAATACAAAAGTATTCGCTCACCCATCCAAATAATTGAATTCAGGTGTTCCAATCACTTCCATGGCCACAGGTGTATAAAATGAAGCACCTAGGCATGCAGACTGCTTCTACAAACATTTGTGAAAGAATGGGCCGCTCTCAGGAGCTCAGTGAATTCCAGCGTGGTACTGTGATAGGATGCCACCTGTGCAACAAGTCCAGTCGTGAAATTTCCTCACTACTAAATATTCCACAGTCAACTGTCAGTGGTATTGTAACAAAGTGGAAGCGATTGGGAATGACAGCAACTCAGCCACGAAGTGGTAGGCCACTTAAAATGACAGAGCGGGGTCAGCAGATGCTGAGGCGCATAGTGTGCAGAGGTCGCCAACTTTCTGCAGAGTCAGTCGCTACAGACCTCCAAAGTTCATGTGGCCTTCAGATTAGCTCAAGAACAGTGCGTAGAGAGCTTCATGGAATGGGTTTCCATGGCCGAGCAGCTGCATCCAAGCCATACATCACCAAGTGCAATGCAAAGCGTCGGATGCAGTGGTGTAAAGCACGCCGCCACTGGACTCTAGAGCAGTGGAGACGCGTTCTCTGGAGTGACGAATCACGCTTCTCCATCTGGCAATCTGATGGATGAGTCTGGGTTTGGCGGTTGCCAGGAGAACGGTACTTGTCTGACTGCATTGTGCCAACTGTGAAGTTTGGTGGAGGGGGGATTATGGTGTGGGGTTGTTTTTCAGGAGCTGGGCATTGCCCCTTAGTTCCAGTGAAAGGAACTCTGAATGCTTCAGCATACCAAGAGATTTTGGACAATTCCATGCTCCCAACTTTGTGGGAACAGTTTGGGGATGGCCCCTTCCTGTTCCAACATGACTGCGCACCAGTGCACAAAGCAAGGTCCATAAAGACATGGATGAGCAAGTTTGGTGTGGAAGAACTTGACTGGCCTGCACAGAGTCCTGACCTCAACCCGATAGAGCACCTTTGGGATGAATTAGAGCGAAAACTGCGAGCCAGGCCTTCTCGTCCAACATCAGTGTCTGAGCTCACAAATGTGCTTCTGGAAGAATGGTCAAAAATTCCCATAAACACACTCCTAAACCTTGTGGAAAGCCTTCCCAGAAGAGTTGAAGCTGTTATAGCTGCAAAGGATGGGCCAACGTCATATTAAACCCTATGGATTAAGAATGGGATGTCACTTAAGTTCATAAGCGTCTAAAGGCAGATGAGCGAATACTTTTGGCAATATAGTGTATTTATACACACAATATACAATATAAATTGCTTTATAAGGATACACAACACCTGCTGAAGCGCTGCGGGGAATCAGGATGCTGAAGCGGCCCATTCACCAGCAAAGTGTCAAGCGGCGAGGCGGAGTGATGTTCGCCGGAACACTGCAGGGGATCGGAGTGTCTTCTCGTTGCCGTGAAAATTCCGCCCGCTGACTCGTGTGGTCGACGGTGAAGTAGTAGGGGGATTCTAGACGAGAGATGAATCGCTGTCTTGAAGGAAGAAAATTCTGAGGAATAGTGTTTGTGCACCTGCTTTTATAGCGGACAGTTTCGCACCAAAACAGGCGGGGCTCAAACACCATAGCCAATATTAGAATTGCCGTTATTGTAGAGATGTTTCAACTAGGTCATGTGAAAGGACTCTCCCCATATGTGTTAGCACGCAAAGTCAAGTGTACTGAGTCGTAAGGAAATGATAGGATGTATTTGCAGATTTGGTTTCCATTGATTGTAGATCCACTGCAAAATACTCTGTGAGCTTACCTGCAAGTGAGAGAGTGCACAAATGATTCAGCAAGCTTTCTGAGGCATTCAGATTGAATCGCGAATCAATTAAGACTGCTTTCCTATCACGTGTGACCAATTCATTATAAAGAAATGACTCAGATGAACAATTCATTTGTGACCGGACATATTTAGTTTTGATTCAAAACTGACGATAGTAAACTCCAGGTACAAGACATGATGTAGCGGTGCAGCTTTTCTCAACGCTACGCCACTACTTTGTCAAAAATATAGCTTCGCTACTGAAAAGCTACTTGATTTAAAAACTAGCAAAGCTACCACCTCGCTACTCAGAAATGTAGTTAAGCTAATAGCTTCGCTATTTGTAGCAAAGCTACTGCCCATCACTGCTTTCATGCTGCTTTATGTGCTTTTTGAGCTTCAAAGATCTGACCACCATTGCATTGAATGGACATACAGAGCTGAAATATTCTTCTAAAAATCTTTGTGTTCAGCAGAAGAAAGACAGTCATACACATCTGGGATGTCATGAGGGTGAATAAATGATGATTTTTAATATTTGGGTGAACTATTCCTTTAAGTTTGAAAGTTTTTGTGACACCACAAGACGATGCACTCAGTCTCTGATGCACTATGATGAAATTACTAATCATGATGAAATTACTAAACTTACATGATTTAAGGGAATAATGTGCTTATTGCTTTGTACAAACCGTTTAAAAGCCGGGATGTATGATCATAACCCTTTGACATCTGGCTCTAATGATTTACCTTGACTTTTATCCTCAGCAAGAGGCTGAATATACCTTTCTGAATATTATCATTCACGATATTAAAGTATGCAGCATATGTGCTTTATTTATTTATTTTTTAAATATAACTGATTATTTGTTTGTAGTAGTGGCAAAAATAGAAACATCATCTTTAAAATGTTCCAGTCAGCTAGTACTAACAGAGAGTATTTAGCAGAGATGGTCCACTTCTATTAAAATTAATGGGAGAAATTTGAACGCCCAATCCAGAAGCTCTAGCGCCCAACGGTCAACGGGTGTAGAAAGGAAGTCTCGCCTTACAGGTAAAAGAGCCAATCAACTTTTAGATATAGACATCGCCTGTCAATCATCTCAAAAACGTGCATGCGCATTAGCTAAACACGCCTGGAAAAATTCGTTTTTTAGCATACTATGAGGTAAAGAAGCACAATTTATGATACCAGTGTTGTAAGATTTTACTACTGATTTGAAATATGCTCTTTGATCGTAATCTTGACCAACTGTTTTTGAGATTCCGGTGTACCCCCATTCAAGTATATGGGAGCTGCATTGTCATGACCGGAAATAGCTTCCCGAGAGCGTTATAAAAATGGCTGACAGTGGACTTTATTTATTGATTTATTTATTTTATTTATTGCAGAATTTATAAACAAACATGCAACATATAATACACAACTTCAGTATAAAGATATATAGAAAACAGTCAGAGGAAACAGCTCTTAATAACATGGATTAAAAAATAAAAAATAAATAAATAAAAAATAAAATGAAATAAATAAATAACCCAGTGATGAGACATTGTTGTACCAGGGGAGAATTTAGTCTAAGTTCAGTTATTTACAATAGTCAGGAAGTGTTTTAGGATGTCGTACAATTTTTGTTCTTTTGGACCTTTTAGAGTTTTTAGAGATTTCAAATACAATTTAAATTCGTTTAAAAAAATAACAAATTTGGGGGATGATTTTATAATTCTGCACTTGTGGATAAAGACAGTGGACTGACTTGCTAGAGAGCTTTGGTATTAATACGTTTTTTTTTTTTTTTGTTTTTTTTTAATGGGCAGTGCATACTTCGTCATCCACATCGAACCAATCAACAGAGTTTGTTTTGTGTAACGCGAGCCTATCAGAGGAGCTGTCTTCACTTTTCAAAACCTGCCCGCCATATTGTATGTAGTAAAATTCGGGCAGGTAAACGTTTGATCATTGAATAGTGTAGGAACGACATAATTATTTCGTCTGGATATAACGTGTTGTGACTTCTGGGAACACAACAATATTAAGGTAAAAAAATCTCTCGTTTTAATGGGAAGTAACAGATTTAATATTTGTCAAAAGTGGCATTATTCGCTTAGTATACCGAAAACATCATTGCAAGTGTGAAAACTTGCAGAAGAAACTCTACTTAGAAAGTTCAACAAGCCATTTAACAAATTCTAAAGTAGAATAGCTAGATTATATATATATATATATATATATATATATATATATATATATATATATATATATAGGGTAAGTTAAAACAAAATACAAATGTCGGTGTCATTTACTCACCCCCATGTTGTTCCAAATCTCTATTATATTTTTTCTTCCCGTAGAATTCAAAAGGAGATGTTAGGTACTGACAGCTTCAGTCACCATTCACTTTCATTGTATCGAAAAAAAGATGCATTGATTGAATGATGACTGAGGACTACATACTGCCCAACATCTCCCATGTGTTATACAGATTCACAACAACATGAGTGAGTAAATGATGACAGGATTTCCATTTTTGGGTGAACTATCCTTTTAATTGGGGACAGATAAAAGGTTTAGTTTGATATTTAATTTTTTAAAGTCCAAAGGTATTGATAAACTACAAAATATAGAGGGGAAAACCTGACACTCACATACATCCCTGTTGCCCACTAGCTTCAGTTTTATTATATACTATGATGTTTTTACAACATCTCTATCAAATAAATGAATGCAATTTAGATGATTGACTGTTCTTGTTGTGGTAACTCTCTAAGGATGGACACTCGCTTTGCTCACCTGTACAAGCGGGACAGTAGTGTCTCTTTGATCAGGCTGAAGATGTCCAGACGCAGGTCTCAGTCTCAGAAAGAGAACAGAAAGAAAATGCAGAACCTTCGCAGACACCTTGACCAGCTGCCCGAGACAGAGCTCTCAATGGATGCGTCAAGCATCATGGCCACCCAAGAGATTGCACCCAAAACAAAGACAGCTAAAGGTTGATATAATAATTACTTAGATTGACTCTTTTGTGTGATTTGATTGTCCTTTGTAAACTAGTTAGTGCCTTTGCATATTTCATAATAGATGTGAATACTGCGGCTGAGGAGCGAAAGAAGATGCTCGCTCGCTACAAAGAAAACAAGATATTGCAGAAAGAGAAGGAAAAGAGGGAGAAAGAGAAGAAAGGCGTGTTCAAGGTGGGCCTGTTTAAGCCACAACCACTTGGGTATCTGCCGTCAAACTCTGCTGCACCAGGCAGAGCAAAGGTGAGTGATGTGAATAACAGTCTGTGATGGTTATGTGTTCGTGTAGGTCATCATTTTATATATTTTTTCATTTCCCATCATGTCAGATCACTGAGCCTAACCTGTCCACAAGAGTGACCCGCTCTATGATGCAAAATCAAAAGGTACCATTGCTTCCTTGTTATATGTTGTCTTGCCTTCATGCACACATCTGTACATATATTGGTGTTAAAGGAATTGTTCACCCAAAATTATAATTCTCTAATCATTCACTCACCCTTATGCCATCTCAAACTCGTATGACTTTCTTTCTTTCGCAGAACACAAAGACATATTAATGGAGAAATTATGTCTGTTTGTCCATACAATGCAAGTGAATGGTGACCAAAACTTTGAAGCTCCAAAAAGCACATAAAGGCAGCATAAAAGCAATCCATACAACTCCAGTTGTTAAATCTGTCTTCTGAAGAAATCCAATCGGTTTTAGGTGTGAACATTGTCAACAGACCAAAATATCTCCTTTATCATTATAAATCTTGACATCAGCAGTCTCCTTAGCAATCATGATTTCAAGCTTGATTACACTTTGCTGTAGCGCCATCTAGCGCTCTTCGCATTCGTCAAGCACTAGGAAGTGTAATTGAGCTTGAAATCATTGGTCTGTTGACTCTGTTCACACCTAAAACCGATTGGATTGCTTCAGAAGACGTGGATTTAACCAGTGGAGTCATATGGATTACTTTTATGATGCCTGTATTTCCTTTTTGGAGCCTGAAAATTTGGTCATCATTCACTTGCATTGTATGGAAAAACAGACATCATATCTCCATCAAAGTATCTTCGTTTGTGTTTCGCTGAAGAAAGTCATACAAGTTTGAGACGACATAAGGGTGAGTAAATGACGAGAGAATTATAATTTTTTTGGGTGAACTTTTCCTTTATCATCTGTCATCATGGATTTATTCAGGCACAATTTGAAAATCGGATGTTATATCATTGTTGTTTGTTCTGTATTTTTCCTGTTATTACAGCCAACAGTTCAAAGACAAGCTGTTCCAAACAAAGGTTTGTCCTGCATTTTTAACTTAACATAATAATGATCAACGACATTGAAACAATTCAATTGTTCAGCTATTGTTTGTCTTCAAACAAACTGTAATGCGTTTCATGCTGTTGAAAAATAATCTTTGTATTTGTACAGTTGAAATGGCACCAACCACCAGAGCTCTGACCAAGAACAACTCGAAAGCTCCAATCGCTACCAAAGGTAGAGTAGCCACAGGTGACCGCATCACTCAAATGACTTTTTTAAAATGTAATGTAAATAAATAAATGTAATTGAAAGTGTGTTAACTAGGATTTTTTCCCCTTTATGTATCATTTTACCATTATTTAACCTGGCAAGTCACTTAAAGGGATAGTTCACCCAAAAATGAAAATGCTCTCATCATTTACTCACCCCAATGACATCCGAGATGTGTATGACTATCTTTCTTCTGCAGAACACAAATGAAGATTTTTAGAAGAGTATCTCAGCTCTGTAGGTCCATACAATGCAAGTGAATGGCGGCCATAACTCTGAAGGTCCAAATATCACAATGGCATAATGAAAGTAATCAATAAGACACCAGTGGTTTAATCATTGTCTTCTGAAGTGATCCAATCGGTATTGGGTGAGAACCAAAATGTAATTCGTTTTTCACTATAAATCTTGACACCAGTCTCTCCTTGGCGATCATGATTTCAAGCTCGATTACACATCCTATAGTACCATCTATCGCTCTGCGCATGCGTCAAGCACTTGAAAGTGTAATTGCGCTTGTAATCATGATCGTACCTAGAGACTGCAATGGCAAGATGTACAGTAAAAAAGGTAAGAGTTATATTTTGGTCTGTTCTCACCAATTAGGTCGCTTCAGAAGACATGAATTAAACAACTGGATTCTTATTGATTACTTTTATGCTGCCTTTATGTGATCTTTGGACTTTCTAAGTTCTGGTCACCATTCACATGCAGTGTATGGACCTATAGGACTGAGATATTCTAACAGTCTTCATTTGTGTTCTGCAGATGAAAGTCATACATCTGGGATGGCATGAGGGTGAGTAAATGAAGAGAATAAATTTCATTTCGGGTGAACTATCTCTTTAACAGGGTTCACTTCCAACAGTCATGGAAAACCTGGAAATATCCACATTTTTTAATTGTGTTTAAAGTAATAAGAATTTCTATTTTGAACAGATTTTCTTTTAGTTTGATTTTCCTTTTGTTTTTTTTGTTTTATTCTACAGTTGAACCATCTTTGAGAGCTCCAACCACCAGATCATCTAAAACAACAACGGCAGCTGTGGCTAAACCAGTTGCTGGTAAGTTTTATAAAAAACAGTCTTGGACTTTTCATGAGAGAGAACTTAATTTCACTTATAACATGTATAGTGTTCTACTGGTGCTATATACAGTATATACTGTATATGCTATGTAATCATCCTCTGTGATGTAGATTCTCGGATGGCAAAAACAAGATCAACTGTCAAGTGTCCTGCAGCGCCCTCTTCAGGCAGAGAGAAAGCCATACAAGGTAGTGAGGACTTGTTCTTCCATTTTACTGACAATTTTTTCTGATATTGTACATTATACTGTAAAACATTAAATTTTTTACATGGCACGCCTCTCTGGAATAGTTTACTCTGATTGGATGTGGCATTCTGCAGTTCTATTGACATCTATTCTTCTCACATAATATAGTTTCAACACGATATCAAATCAATATTTCTTGTTCATTTATTCATTTTTTGGCAAGTAGTCATGAAATAAATTGGATCATTTATAGTTAGTTGGTCACAAGACCTGATCACACTTGGGGTTTGTTTTTCGATAATGACCACCTGACTGTAAATTGACAATTGCCATAGTGTAGCTCAGTAGGCAGTAATGTTGATGTGCACATGTGTTATTAATAATCAATACATTATCTTCTACAGGAAACACAAAGGCAAATGCTGGAATTAAGGTGAGGCATCGATCATATCTTGCTTTTTCTTTTTAATATTGTAAACATTGGTTGTAATTGGAAAATGAGATTTTATGTTTGGGTGTTTTTAGCCTGCTAAGATGAAGGATGCTGCAGTTGATTCCGTGAGTCCTGAGGAAGAGAAGGCACCCAAAGCTGTTCCTTCCTCATTTGCTCCTCAGGGCTTTGTGTTCCAAGCTCCTGTTGGTCTGAGGTCCTTCCAGCCTGCACCCCTCTCTCCACGCTCAGCCAGTGCTTTCCTCTCACCGAGGTAAAGAGGATTCATTCTAATGAACTGAAGCATTGCTAACTTTATTTTTCATGTGTTTTTCACTCACATTTTGACTGTTTTCAGCACCATTTGTTTGATTGTGGCTGGGGGTTCTAACAATACCAACTTTTCAGTAATTGATACAAGTGCCAGTGAAATTTCAAAATTTTTGATACCACAACATGCTATTGAACACACTCCTGTTTTTAAATATTAAATACAAATATAAATATTAACAGATATTAAGATTAAATTAAAACGATGCCATGTAGCCTTCAAGTGTAAAACACTGCTTCAGGTTTTTCAATTATTCAAGTAAACAGTCAAAAAGTAAAAAAAAAAAGCAATAGACCAAATAAAAACTAGGATTGTCAATTAATTTTTGTACAATTACATGTGCAATTAATCAAATGAACCTTTACTTAGGAAACTTTTTGTATAGTTTTATTTCCATATCATTGAACATAATCCTTTTATTGACCTGCTTCCCTCTGCTTTATTTTTGATTGTTGGTCTATGTACTCATGCATCACACAGTCACTTTTGGAGAGTCTCACTTTGGTTGTGTCTGGGTATGGCGTGAGACCCACCTTTGTGGTGTTAGCTTGTGAAAAGAACAGTGGTACGCTCCTTCCCTCCATAGTGCTAAGGCCTACTCCTTGGGCAAGAGTGAATAACCCTTGAGCCTCCCATACTAGGGTCACCATTGTTTATACACTTATTTTTTATTTTATTTAGTTTTTTTCTCTCTACTGTACTTGAGTTTGCCCATCTTCTCATACGGAGAAGTGGAGAGTGATGGTAAGGACCCTGAGTAGTTAAAGTCCTAGCATCACCCTGCTACTCATAAAATATGAAAAAAGAGAGCGACTTGTTTGCCATGAGTTGCGATCTGTGTCGGTGGAGGAAGAGATCCTGGCTCCTGAGAAATGTGCTCCATTATTTCAACACTGTCCTTTGACTACTACTACATTTAGACGGGAGATTGGAAAGGCCCGATCCAATCAATCGGCTGGTCAAGACGTGCCCTGGTAATACTACATAAGTTAACATCAGCTATCTTTTCAGTATCCCCAGAAGGCTAAGGATCAGTCGAGTAGATGGAACATCTCTCGTTCTTTGTGCTCGAGTATACCATCCCTATATCCCTGGTGCATAATCTGCAGGATTTCTGCAGCTCTTGTGTATCCCCTTGTTGGACTCCAAGGTGGGTGGGGAGTAGAGATGAAGCATAATACGCTAAACATGGCTACCAAACACACAAAAAATTACTTTTAGACCTGGACATGGACTGCACTTCTTAGAATCAATGTGATTCTACATCTAACAATGAAGACTGGCCAAAAAGTATAATTATTGAATCTGCATCATCAGATATGCCAATCACAAAGCTATCTCCTTACCTCATTCACAAGGGCATTACAGGAATAGCTGTTACTATTAATGAGGTGAAGAAACTGTGATCTGGCCAGATTCAGAGAACCTTCTTCATGTCAATTTGCTGGCTGGACTTGATAAAAAGACTTCTCCACATCCAACACTCAACTACAGCAAAGGAGTGATACGTACCAAAGAGTTGGACAATGTAGATGAAGAAGAAATAACTTCTTAACTTAAATCTCAAAAGGAGTGATGTATGTGCAAAGAATAACACTCAAAAGAGAAGGTCGATTTATCAGAACGGGCCCTTGCATTATTACCTTCAATAAACCTCATCCTCCAGAAAGATTCACAATCGGGTATATGAGGGTTCTAGTGGACTTATTTATACCAAATCCACTGAAATGCTTTAACTGTCAAAAGTATGGACATGGATCAAACAGCTGTAAGAATAAGCATGTCTGCTGCAATTATGGAGAGGAGGATCATAAAAAGAAAGCTGTTAGAAGCCACCCAAATTCTGCAATGGTGCAGGAGGACAAATGGCTACATCAAAAGAATGCTTGATGTCAATTAAAGAGAAAGAAATTCAGAAAATAACATGTACAAAGAAAATCAGCCATAATGAAGCATGCAAATTGGTCTCTGTGAGAACTGCCTTCCTGCCTTTCAAACAATTCAGGCACGAAAAGAAAGATGTTAACTTTTCATCCAATAATATGGAACCTTACAACCAACCTTATGGAAGAACTATTGTGGGCCATAAGCAGATCACATGATACCGCAATTGAACCAGACAATATTCACTATCAATTTTTACAAAATTTGCTTCACACTATCCTGTCCTTACTTTTACAAATATTTAACTCCTGGATGTCAGGGGATGTTCCATATTCTTGGAAAGAAGCGGAAATTATTCCTATTCCAAAGGCAGGAAAGAATCATAAACCTTCCAACTACCAACTTATATCCCTGACGAGTTGTTTATGTAAAACCATGGAGAGAAAGGTTAATGAACATGTCTCAATATCTTAAGTAATGCTCAAGGTGGATTTTAAAAAAGGAAGAAGCACTATAGATCATCTCATCAGCATTGAAAGTTATGTACGTGATGCTTTTATCAGAAAAATACATGCTGTTGCTGTCTTCTCTGACTTGGAGAAAGTCTATGACATGACTTGGAAGTATGGTATTTTAAAGGATTTACATCAGCTTGGTTTTTGAGGACATCTACCCATTGTTATTGCCAACTTTTTATCAAATAGACATTTTAAAGTCAGGGTAGGTACTACCCTATCAGACCCACACAGACAAGAGTTAGGAGTACCTCAAGGAAGCATCTTATCAGTGACCCTTTTTAGTTTCAAATTAAACAACGTTGCAAAAGTCATCGGATCAAACATTCATTGAAGCCGTTATGTAGATGGCATTTGTATTTGCTACAGAGGCAAATTCATGAACAGTACTGAATGGAAAATCCAGCCGACAATTAATAGGGTCCAGGGCTGGTCTGTGTTCAATGGGTTTAAGTTCTCAAAGAGTAAAACAGTCTAAATGCATTTTTGCCAGCTATGCTCTCTCCATCATGACCCAGAGCTATTTATGGATGGGATCCTATCAAAGTTGACAATAAATTGTCTTTTATCCCTCAGATAAAGATTTTAAAAGATAAATGTTTTAAAGCAATGGATATTTTGAAGGTTTTAGCAGACTAAGTGGGGAGCAGAGAGCCCAGTTCTCCTAAACCATTTCAGAGCATTGATCAGATCACGTTTGAACTCTTGAAGCATAATGTATGGCTCAGCCAGGAAATCATATATCCGACTTAGACACAGTTCACCATCAAGGCATACGTTGGCACTGGGAGCCTTCAGAACATTACCAATTCAAAGTTTATATGAAGAGGCTAATGAACTTTCTCTAGAGAAAAGATGTCTTAAATTAGCCCTGCAATACTCAACAAAAGTAAAGACTAACAAAGAAAATCCAGCATATCATGCAATCTTCTCACCCCAGTATTCATATCTGTATGAGAGAAAACTGAGGCATATCCAACCTCCTGGTCTATAGATTAAATCCCATCTAGAAAACATAAAAGTTGACTTAAGCATACTGGAACAGACATACTTCTGCAGTACCCCGTCCTGGAATCTAAAAGAAATAAAAATAATCCTGGACTTAACAAAAGACAAAATCTGAAACCAATCCGAATGAATACCTTCAACAATTCCTGGATATCAAAGAGATATTTCCATCACACACACCTATACAGTATATACTGACGGATCAAAGTCTGGAGATCATGTGTCGTGATCAATCACCAAAAAGGCTGAATAAGGATACCCAATCAGAGCTCAATTTTTACAACAGAGGCCAACGCTATTATTCTAGCACTGGATCAAATCAAGACCACACAAAGAGAAATGTCTTAATAACAGATTCAAAATCATGTATTCAAGCACTTGCATCACTCAAAAATGACCACCCAGCCCTTGTAAAGATTCTAACCAAAATGTCAGCTCTGGAGGCACAAATTTTAATATTTACTTTTGCTGGGTACCTGGCCATTGTGGAATCCTAGGAAATGAACAAGCAGACTCTGCTAGAGAAGCTCTAAAGAAGCACTTTCCACAGATCTTAAAAAATGCTCCATACCACCCTCAGAATTGAAACCTACCATAATCTCTTACATAATCAGCAAATGGCAAACAGAATGGGATCAGTACATTACAAACAAATAGTATGAAATCAACCCTGTAATGGACAAAAGATGTATCTTTAATTTCATAAATCGCTGGGATCAGATCATTTACTCCCGTTGCCGAATAGGACATTCCAGACTCTCACAATTTTTTAATATCAGCTGAAGATCCACCATTGTGCACCGCATGTCAGAATCCACTATCTTTGAAGCATATTTTATTGGACTGTGCTGGTTTTATTTCTTTTAGGAATTTATTTTACTCAGCAAACACTGTGATTTTTAACAAAGTCAACCTTGAGTCAGTTTTATCGAAAATAAATGTTAAAAACCTTATATAGGTTTTTAATTACTCTACCTTTTAACATATTTTTACTTGTTTTTTGCCATGAAAATAGCCATGGAATCTGGCGTGGTGTAAAATCACTAACTAACTAAACTTTGGTTGCGTCACATCTCACTAGTTTTCAGCATCTCTAGTCACAAAAGTGCTGTGTTTTAGAACAATCAAGTTAAACGTAGTCTCGAGATCCCTGCACTTTGTTGTACTAATGGTGCGTTCACGTCATGTCAGAATTACTGTAATAGAACGCAGCAGTCTGCTTCCGGAAGTAAAAATCCCATTCATTTATCCCATAGACTAATTGATTTTCAACGATAACTTATAAACCTTTAAAGACAGACCTACCATGAGCTCCGAGGTTGTTCATCGAAAGGTTTATGCTTCCGTTGAAGCCAACCGTCTGCGTTATCTCAACTTCATTGTTTAAAAATCCTGTTTGATAGTGGAATTCATGGTAAACAACTACATTACCCATGGTACAGCAGAGAAAGATCCACCAATCAGAGAACCGCGTCCAACGAAACCCGCGAAATGTAGCTTGGAGCGACCGTGTGCTCCCATGACGCATTGTGAATGACGTAATCGAGTCGGTCCCCCTTCTAGAGGTCTGCACGGGCCTTAATATGAAACCCGTACCCAAGACTGTGTGGCCCGGCCCAAACGATACCGTCAGATTGTTAACTCAACCCGAAATCTCTCACTATCTTTATAATTTCTTCTCCTAGCAAGTACTGTTGCAATAGGCTATTTTTTATGTACACATATAGGCAACATTCGTAACAATATTGAAACAGTAAACATACAGTTTTAACAAGGCATGGCAGCACCTCAGTACACTAGAGCAGAATGGGAAAAAAAATTTACTTACTGTTTATGTGCTGAAACTTTGCTTGGTGCAGAACAATCTGGAATAATATGAAACAATGCAACAGTCCCCTCTATGCTGCCTGAACTTGTTCAGAATGTTGAATCTTTGCGACAACTGTGCTAAAAACAATCTAGATGCAGCACAAAGAATGAAACTGAGCGCAGGTGTCCCGACAAGCATTTTTGACAATTTAAAGTTCTTTTTAACTTGACACAATGTTTAAAATGTGCCGGCCCTGCGTGAGTTGCTGAAGAAACAGCAAGATGCAGTGCAATAGTCAAAGAAATTCATCCAGCATGTGTTTATATAGGAAAACAAGGGGAAAATGGAACAGATGTGCACAAAAACATGTTCTGTGTGAACGGCCCCTAACTCGTCCGTCCACGCATGTCTGTGAGTGTGCACGAAATGCGTGTCTGTAAGCATGTGCACAAAACAAGTTCGGTAGGCCTGTTTCATTTTTCATTAATTACAAACCCCGACCCGAACCCGAAGTCCTACTTGAAAAACTGACCCGAACCCGGCCCGAAACCCGTCAGGTTCTCTGGTCCCGTCGGGCCCTGGTCACCCTTGAACTACTCTACCCCGTTCACCCTTGAACTACTTGTATATTTGAACATATTGGGATATTTTGCAATAAATGTAAAATATATTGCTTTTATACTTACAATAAACAACCTAAAATCAAGAGTTTTATATATTCCCATCATTTTTTTTATTCAATGACATAATTCGCAATGCTTCATGGGATTGTAGTCCGTGCCCTCATGAAACATAAGTACACAGCCTTGTACCTTTGTCTTTATGTCAGATTTTCAATTACTTTTTTGCCTCAAAACAAAGTTTGTGATGTTGTGATTCAACTCGGAGCTGACTGGTTTGGTTCATGGCTCACAACTCTTTTATGAAGGGTTTTATTAAAAGTCTATTGAAGAAATGAATGGGGAAAATACTTCTGGAACCCAGACAGCTGAAAAAGTGGGTGGTCACTGTTGCACTCTATTACGAGATGGCAACTCAGCTGTTCATGTCCTCAGACCTCGTAAGTTATTCATTTCGGTGGCAACACTTTGTTGTTGATAACCGCAAAATATTTATCACTACATTAGTACATTAATTCAGCTCTATGTGTTCTAAACAAATGTTTAAGAATGAAGAAAACTCTCCAGGTAACATTGGCATAATAAGATGGAATATCAAATAGAAATATGGGGTTTACTACCTTCAACTGTTGAGGCCGCGGTCATATTGGTTCTTTTCACATGACATCATGACTGTCACGTGGGAGCTTTCATATAATTATGAGTTTACCACTTGTAATTACGAGTTCTTAGAAGACGTGAATGCTTTTTACAAGTCGGAATCCTGTAATTACCGTAATTTCGACATGACTTGAATGCACCATCAGTTCAGCTGTCATTGAGCGCAAGAGCACGTCATCTGTGGAAGGCTGAGCCAGAGATTCTTTTAATTATTGAGGTAACAACCTCTGCGGCACTAACATAGAATAGAGTGTAACGGTCATCTAGTGTGTTAGGACAGTAATTCACCATTTGCAGATATGTTCCAAATGAATGGGAAGAGTCATAAAGAGACACCTACCTGTTGAAAAATCATCTGTGAGTTCACTTATAAAACATCAATTTATCGCTGTAAACTCTACACATAGTTAATTCCAAAAGGATTGTTTAGTGTAAAACATATTAAAGATTAGCGGAAAGGTGGTCAATTCATTAACTGATGAACTGTTTCCTCACAAAAGCAGTTTTTTCAGCACACTGAGGCATCTCCTCCATAGACATCCATTCTAAAAGAACAGCCTCTTGTCTCCTTGCCAGTGTACCACCATAGAATGTCTATGGGAGGGCATGCGTTATGCTATTTTTATGCTATTAGAAGGGCTCATGCTGAGCTGCCTGCTCTTAGGTTTAATGAGGCTGTTGCCTGTAGAGCTGGAGCGCTGACTGACCCCTACTGCATCAAGGTGGTACAACAAGTTGCTCTGAAAGCAGGAACACTCTTTTAACACGTTATTTTTCATATAATTAATCACAAAATGAACACATTAAATCAACAGCCCTAGTAAATGCAAATAAGATCAGTCAGCTCTTCTTGGAAGATAATCATAATTTTTGCAGTAAGCAGTATTTTGGACAGGTCAGACTAGACAGTGCATAAACCAGGACTGGTTTGATCGGGTGCCTAAACTGAGTCTACTACCAATACTTTTGAATGTCATCATTACAATTTTTATTTTCATTTTGATTTGGTACCAAAGTACCAGTACTTTTTACACCCCTAATTGTGGCTGTGCTCAATGAAATAACACAATTGTTTTTCTTTTCTATAGCTTTACTTCTGAGCCCAGCATGGAGCCCATCTTCACCTCTCCCCCAAAACCTGTTCTCTCTGCTTCTTCCCTATCCTCCGTTCTAACAGATCATCCCTCCTCTCATCCAAAAACTTTGCTCTCTGCTCCCTCCATCTGCTCCCCTCCACCTTCTGTCTCTACACCTCCCCCAGATCATCTCTCCTGTCCTCCTTCTGTGTTCTCTCCCCCTCCTGCTCCCTCCTCTCCTCAGCCATCCACCTCTACTGCACCACCACCGCCCTTGGTTTCCTTAGAGCCTCAGCGTGATGTTGCCTATTTCAGGTGAGATAGAACTGACTCTGTTCATTTGTTTTAGTACTGCATTAGTCTGCATTTATTACTCTAATCTGGATTACTTTGATTGGCCAGTCATATACTTCTGCAGTCAAATACTGTATTTTGTATGTAATAACTGCTTTATTTGGCAGGTGTAATAATAATGAACAGTCAAGCTAGCCAGGGTCCCTTTTTTTTATTTTTATTTTTAGGGTATTTTGTAATAAACCATCTGAGTTAATGACTCTTAAGTTATCCTTTACATGTTTGTGTCATATTTGTATATGTTGTTTCAATAGGGCAGTGATGGCCAGCGAGACAGACCACTTGACTGAGCTCTCGGAGTTGTGGGCATCACGATTTGATGATACTTCTATCCCAGAGGAGAGTAAGTGTGCAGTTTGAGCCAGCATTTAATTCAAACTCATCTTAACTCAACCAAGTCTAAGCATATGTCTCCATGTTCCTGCAGTAAGAGACCTGATGCGCACGGCTGTGGGTCAGGCCAGACTGTTGATGAAGGAACGTTTTGGCCAGTTCAGTGGGCTGGTGGATGACTGTGACTTGGGTCGCGGAGAGAAAATAACCACCTGCACTGACTTGCAGGGCTTCTGGGACATGGTTTATTTTCAGGTAGATTGTAGTTCACTCAAATATCTGCTCTGTTATTTTTTGGATGTTTTTCTAAACTTTTTTTTTTTTAGGTGGAAGATGTAAACAAGAAATTTAATGTTCTGAAAGAGGCAGAAGCAAGGGACTGGAAAGAGGCAGAAGCCAAGCCTGCCCCCAGAAAAAGAGTGGTCAAAGTAAACCTAACAGATTATCAGCTTTATACTTGAATAATGTTGCATTTTAAAGGTGAAGTGTGTCATTTGTCTGTTAAAATGCTTTCTCCTATCCCAGTTTAGACTAAACAACATACTAGATTTGTATGTTGACTTCCCAGAGAAATTAAACTGTGACACAACAACATAGCAAAGCCCTGGTAACCCCCTACAACAGTGGGGCAGTGAGATTTGTGCTAATTATGCAGAAATTATACACTTCACCTTGAATTGTGTTCAGTTAATTAAGTAGAAAAACAAAGCTATGTTCAACTGACAAGTCTTTCTATGTGGTGGTGTATCCTACAGAAGCCTCCTGTTGCAGGAGGGAAGTCTGGAGCAGGTGGTGGTGCCAGCACTGCAGCTAAGGGTCGACTGGCTGCTGTAAAGGCTGCCATGAGAGCCAAGCAAGCTGCAGAACAGAAAGCTACTGAAGCTCCAGATAACAATCAGGATGACTCGAGCGCTGTCCCTGCGGCCCCTGCCAATACACATCCTGCACAGACTGTGGTGTTTCATGGAGGCTTCTTCCAGGTGGAAAGCCCAGTCAAACCATTAGGTAAGAATGCAACACATTACTGTGCCCCTTGAGTTTATAGCATGATAAAAACTTGATTTGTTCAAGGTGTGATCTATAAAATGATTTCTAAAAAGCCTTAGTAGTTATCACAAACAAAACAAGTCCTGGAAATGAATAAAATCTTTAAAAGTCATGTACATTTCTATAGTGAATTAGATGTTTCTTGTGCTCAAAATATTAAAGTTGTGCTTAATATTCCATTCTAGAAATTGCTCTCTGTGAGTGCAATCTATATAAAATGATTTTTAAACATCATTATTCAGTTAGTTAAGCCAGGAATGATTGGGCAAGTCATGGAAAATGTATTGGTCAAAAGGATGGAACCCTGTTTGTTGGTTTTTGTATACATAATTTTTAATAAAAATAATAATTCTTTGATAATCTATTTTATATCTATTTTTCATATAAGATATTTTTCAGAGATGCATCAATTTATTGGCTGGACATCAGCCAAATTATAATTTATTATTATTATTTTATTTTTTTACAATGATCAAGGACGATTATGTCCTGTCAAAAGGGGGCAGAAAAATGTGAAAGACAATTAGCATACTCGTGCTGTGTGTGAGAAAATGTCTCTCGTGTGGAATTACTTTTGAATTGGGTAACAATAACAGCAGAATTGCAGTTTGTAATTGCAGCTAAAAGGAACAAGTTTCATTTAGAAATTGAGAATTTCATGTTTGTTAAGAATGTTAATGTAAGTTAATAATGGGCTTTTTGTTTCAGTGTTTTGTTTATAACTGAGACCAGTTACTTCGAAAGAAATGTAAATAACTTTATTCTGTCTTATGTCTTCCATGTTTCAAAGTTGTGTTATCAGTCATTTGAAACAAGGTAGCATTAATAAAAAGGTGAACCACCAAACTATTTGTATCAGCAGATGATGTTCTAAATAATCGGATATTGGTAATGGCAGACCAATTTTGTATTGGTGCACTGCATCCCTAATATGTTTTAATATATTCTATTTAAAAAATATTATCTTTGTGTCTTAATTCGGATTATTTTCTTCTTTTTAGGTGCTGTTAGAAGGTCGTCTCGAATCAGTGCTGTTTCTTCACCCCATGGTTCTAATTTCAGCACACCTGGCAGACAGTGCAGATCTATTACAGTCTCTCGTGGCTCTCCTCTACCCTGCATGTCTCTACCCACCACACCTACCCGAAACCCTCACCCTGATGTATTACCTGCCTCCACCCGTCAACATTCTGCTGAGCCACAGTCACACAAAGCTCCTCAGATCAGCCCTGAACTCAACCGAACTGCACATATTTCACCAGACACAGAGCCCTGCGCAAGCAACCAACCTCATTTGAGCCCCACCAATACCTCACACATCAGTGGGCCAGCTAACAGTCTAGCAGACCAATTACATGCTACAGTAAAGTCCCATGACTCACCCAGCCAATCTGAAACAGTGCCTGCTGTTCATTCTTTGGAACCTTCAGAACCCATGATTATTCCAGAATCGACGTTGTTTAGCTCTCGCCCCCAAGTGAAAATGGATGTCCGCATGGTTTCTGAAGATAGTTTGCCTGTCCCAGCTGGAGCAGATGCCTGTCCAGGTGCTCTTCCCCAGTGTTCATCTCACGACTTGGAAGCAGTGGATGCAGAGCCCAGTGTTCGTGCCCCTTCCTCCCCTACACTGATGCCCTTCACACCAACCAAAGATCTCACCGTTTCAACATCACTTAGTAATGATGTTGTCATTTCAGCCTTTGATGGGTAAGCCTTCTTAAAACCAATGTGGCATGATATAACAAGCATTATTCTATTGTTACTGGTTCACAATACTATACTCTTCTTGCATTGTCCATACAGCTCTCCGACCAGTACAGATGTTGAAATGACAGGAAATCAAGATGATGAGGTGGTTATCTAACAAGACAAGCAACTCAACTCATCCTCATGTTGTCCCAAACTCATGACTTTCTTCCGTTGAACACAAAAGTAGATGTTAGGAAGAATGTCCACCTCACAGTTTATTGTATGGAAAAATGAATTAATATGAAAGGCATATGGGTTTTGAACAGCATGAGTAAGAGTAAATGATGGCAGAATTTTAATTTATGGGTGAACTATACCTTTCACAAAGATTGTTACTTTTAATTGATAGTTTGAGGAACCTGTTACATAAGACTATTTTGTTTCTCTTTCCTATCCCTAAGGGTGCTGCTGCTTTGGACATTGAACGTTACCTGCAGCCCACAGTTAGATACAGCATGTCTCCAGTACAGAGTCATGCAGAAGAGAGTTTCTCTCTTGGGGTAGTAGATGCTGAGATGGAGAGCCCTGTATCTCAGGCAGAGGAGCACACTCTGGATATCTTGGCAACACCTACAGGTAGTTTATGTACCCAAATAACAATGCTCACATGTGGTGACAGTTTGGTAGAACATGGGGACTCACGCATTCTCTTTCTCACACTTCTGTCTCAGCTCTTCCCAGAATGGTGCTCACACCTCGGACCTATCAGGTGGATTTAAGACTTTCCTTTCTATACTGTTCCCACTTATTTTAACAGGGTTCCCATGCTTTTTGATGAACTATTTTTATTTTTTTTGGTTACTGGCTATTATTTTTTTTTCATATTTACTATAGGTATTTCTGTAACTTAAAGATTTTATTTATTTCCAGGACTGTAGGAACCCTGTTTCAAACACTGTTATATCAAAACTTCAGAAACAAGAACTTCAGTGTTGTTTCGATAATTCAAGTTTCTTTCGCTGATGTTTTGGCTCACTGTTTTTTCAGATGTCGGACAATCTGTTGCTGTTCACCCCCCAGCAGAAGGACAGAGTGAGACAGTCTGTGTGTGAAAGCGACCTGATCACATTCACACCTCCCACACAAAAATAAGAGCACATCCGTTCACTGTTTGAATGTGGATCTTTTTTATTTTACTACTTTGTTGTTGGATTAGATGCCTTTGCTTGTTTGTTGTTTTGATATTTCATAATGAGCATGTTTAGATACAGCAATTATATTTCTATGCAGTTTTAGCCTGAAAAACATTGTATAATAATACAAAATATTGTATTATAAGGCTTTTAAAAAAGTGAGAATCATTGCCAATTAAATAATTGGAAAATACAATATATTTTATTCTATAAATTCACTTCTTTTTCTTACTCCTGCTATTGGATGAGGATTTTGAAGCAACAAATGTGGTGGAGGTCACAGGGGTCATGGCAGGGGGTGGCGAGTGATTAAGATTATTGTCTGGAACGCCCCTTCTGTTTCCATCTTCCTCTTCCCTTCTCTTCACAGACTCCAATTGCTTAATATGTCTGAAACCAGTTCAAATCATCTTGTAAATAAAAAAGATGGGCCTCAAACAATGTGCTGCCTTTTGAATCAAAGATTAAACTTGCTTGAAAGCACAGTTTTTTTTTTAAATACCTTTGCTTGTCTGTTGTTTCTGCAAGAGCAGTTTTGTTCTTCTCTATCAACCGGAGTCTCTCCTCCTTCACCAGCTCCTTGACCTTCACACTGCGTGCATATGCAGGGAAAAAGATCCTAGTGAAGAACTGCTGTGTTTTCTGAGTCCAGTCCTCTAGCTGTTTCTCAGTTCCTGTGACTTCAACAACCTCTGAAGATATGAAATAAGTCCATAATTAGGAATATGTTTGAGGTGGACAAATGTATTGTTTGACAAATAGGTACTAAAGTAATGCCATTATAATGCCATACTAGTGAAATGTAGTTACCTTTAAAGGTGTACTCTGTATTTTTTATTTATTTTTTTTGTCTTGGACTTACACTGACTCCAAGGGCAATGGATGCAACATCATTCAAACAGAACAGTTCTGTTATCAATGCCAATGTAATAAAAAAACAAGAACACACTTCACAGTCAACCATGTGTAATTTAATTTGAGGTCAAGTGCCCAAAAACAGGGCAGTTACTGAGATTATAGGAACATTCCGGGCTCAATACAAGTTAAGCTCAATCGAAAGCATTTGTGGCATAATTTTGATTACCACAAAAAATAACTTCAACTCATCTGTCATTTTCTTTAATAGCAAAATCTGGGTTACAGTGAGGCACTTACAATGGAAGTGAATGGGGCCAATCTATGACCATTAAAATACTTTTTCAAAAGTAAAGCCACAAGACGTAAAAAATATGTGTGAACATGATTTTAGTGTTATAAAATCGTTAACTAAACTTTTCTGTGTAAAGTCATATTCTATTTTAAAACTTTGTTGATATTACATCGTCATACAACCCTAAACAATTATGTTTTAACCAACTTTACAGCTCAAATAATACATGAGTTTTAACAGAAGAATTAATGTAAGTGTTTTTATAAAATTATAAGCTTCATATTTCTGCCTTTACACCCTCCAAAAATTGTCCCCATTTACTTCCATTGTAAGTGCCTCACTGTAACTCAGATTTTGCTTTTATTAAAGAAAATGACAGATGAGTTTAAGTTAATTTTTGTGGTAATCAACATTATGCCACAAATGCTTTCGATTGAGCTTAACTTGTATTGAGCTCGGAATGTTCCTTTAAGCGAGTAGTATTTGGCTGGTCATGTGATTCTAACATGGCAGCCCCCATTAGGAGACCGTCTCCATGTAGTTTTTCTGTTTTTATTAGGTCACTGATATGACTCATGTGAGTTTATACATTTGTTTCAAAATTCCTTTTCATATGTTTTGGAGTAAAATTTTTAATGAGGAAAACAATTACTGAGTGTACCTTTAACACATGCTTTACAAAGCAGCTGTTAATCAAAGCAGAGACTGAAACTAATGCAAGACTGACTACATTCTCCACTTCATCATGCATTTGTTAACACAAACCTTTGGAGGTGAGTGCAGGACTTTGTTTTTCCATTTCTTCAAACAGGGATAGCTGATGGATTTCATAAGATGGAACAGCCTTAATTGAGAAATTCTGATTAGCTTTCACCCCAGCAGAGGTAATGATGAATTCAAATACAAGGGCATATATATTTATTTTTTTTTAATTTGGCGGGGGGGGGGGGGTTACTGGCTTGTTTTGATCATTGGGGGATTACCTCCCCCCTGAAATCTACGCCCCTGCTCAAATGTGATACTAAGTAATATATACAAACCTCAAGTGACTTTGTACTGCCAGCACAAGAGGAAATGCCAGAGTAGGAGATTTTTTTCCTTGATTCATTCTACAAAAAAAAAAAATGAAAATCACTTATTTTTATTAAAAAAAAGTATATTACTATGCAAATATAAGCAGGGATATCTAAAATGTTGTATGAGTAAGAAAAGCAGCACAGACCTGAAGTAACCTTAGCTCTGTAATGTCCTGTACTGTGTTTTCCTGATGACCCATGTCTTGGATTGGCTTGCCTTTCACCTCAGCACAGCCCAGCAATGCCTCAAAGAACTCTAGAAAAGTAATCTACAACCAAAATCATATCAGCAAAAGATATTTTCCCAGCACAAGTAATTCCAAAGATTTTAAACCATTTCGAGACAAGGGAATTCAAAGTAATGTGGCAATGCGTCTTTGAACTGACCTCCAGATCCAGGTTGCTGTGGGTGATATTGTAGATGGCAGGACTTTCCACCGAGAGGATCTCTAGTACTTTAGATACAGTCAGCTCATTGTCATATAGACAGAGGTCCTGTTAATAGCCAAAGGGGTATGTATAAGATATATATATATAAAATTCTTGGTGAATTTAAACCAATTAGATTAGAGGACTGTTACCTTGAGCATCCAAATGAAATGCCTTACAGTCAAGCTTTGGCCAGGGTGGAATGTATTTGCATTACATAGAGCCTGGTAAATGTCCCAGCATCTGTCTGTGTAGTTACACACAACCGCAGCATGCACAGGATGGCAAAACAGAGGCCCTACATTTAGAATACAACACAATTAGGCCTATGATATATTTACAATGGTATTGAGTTTAAAAATAATGGACCTTTAGTTGTGTCTATATCACAGAGACGTACAGTATATCATACTACAATCTGTATCTCTGTACCTTTGACATTCTTTGCATTGGGGATGATGTTTTGCTTCATGAGCTTTGAAAAACATGCTGCAAGTACATTAATTGAGGACCTGAAACATGACAGCATACAATGACTAAACAGAAACACTTAAGAACATTAAACATGAACTCTTAATCACATTAAGAAAACACTCACTCAATGTCTTTGTAGTAAATATGGTATGCTGCTGTGATAATATAGCTGACACACTCTCTTGGTAGAATGGTAGTAAAAGGAGAATGCACCTCGTCTGGTTGAATATCCTCTGCTTTAGACAATATTGTTTGTTATAAAAAGAGAACATCATCACTAAACATTTCAAGTGTGTAATTTCTGCACCACTTATGCCACCAAATAAAAATGGCAAACATTACGATTGTTTTCAGACAGGTTGCCTGAGCACTCTCTCGAAAACAGATAGTCCATTCCAAACTTACAACATTAGTTAAGCCAACTTTATTGGGGTGGTTAAATAAACAGAGCAATGTTCTAAAAGTGACACATCCTATTTTAAAGGGGTTGTGACATGAGGAATCAATTATTATAAAAATATACTATTTTCAGATTCAGAACTTCCTCCTCACTGCAAAAAGAGCATTTGTTGAAACCAAGCTGCCAAAACGACTTGTTCTCTACTTCCTCCACATTGTGATGTCACACTGTGGTAGACATTTGCATCTGATCACCTCCACAACAACACATAAACGCATACTTCACCTTATCACTTCCGCAGCCCAGCCCAGTAGCGGTGAGCAGTGAGATGGCAAGAAGAAAGCAGGTCAGTCAAGAGTCAATAGTAGGCGTTTACGGTCAAGTCTTAAAGGAGAAGCAGCACCAAAACCTAGCATTTCTGACCGAGGGTCAGAATGAGGGTGGAAAATGATCATGTTTTGCTAATATATGTATGTTTTCTGTGCAAAAAAACGTTACTAATATTATGAGTGAAGCTCAAGGAACATATTAAAATAATAAAAAAGTCATGTCATGACCCCTTTAACACTGAAAAAATTGCACACTTCATCTTTAAAACATTACCGCTGATGAGACGATCCATTTGCGCTAGGGTGATTCCATGCTGGTGCGCCTTACAGTCCTTGAGAAATCGCAAGAACTGAAGGTGGGTAAGTGGGAATGTTTTGTCTGGAGACTGCTCATGCCCCAGGCTGCTGTAGAAGCTATATATTTCCCTCAACAAACCAATGTGTCTTAGCACTGCAAATTCCACCTACACAGACATAAAACAAATTGCAGAAAATCATACAATTACACATCACTACAGATTTGGCTCTAGACTTGAAATTAGGCCACAAAACCTGTTTGAGTTCTTGGTCTCTGTGAGCTTCAGGGACTCTGCTTATCAGGGTCTGGATGTTCAAAGCCATGTCAGATCCAAGCAGTGAGTAGTTTGTGCTTGACTGTATCTTAGATGAGTCACCTAATGCACAAAAATAAAGACTTGATGGCTTAAAAACAATATAGATATATATACACACCGATCAGCCACAACATTAAAACCACCTGCCTAATATTGTGTAGGTCCCCATCGTGCCGCCAAAACAGCGCCAACCCGCATCTCAGAATGGTATTCCGAGATGATATTCTTCTCACCACAATTGTACAGAGCGGTTATCTGAGTTACCATAGACTTTGTCAGTTCGAACCAGTCTGGACATTCTCCGTTGACCTCTCTCATCAACAAGGCATTTCCATCCACAGAACTGCCCCTCACTGGATGTTTTTTGTTTTTGGTGCCATTCTGAGTAAATTCTAGAGACTGTTGTGTGTGAAAATCCCAGGAGATCAGCAGTTACAGAAATACTCAAACCAGCCCATCTGGCACCATCAATCATCCATGCGATTATCTAATCAGCCAATCATGTGGCAGCAGTGCAGTGCATAAAATCATGCAGATACGGATCAAATCAAATCAAAATCAAATCACTTTTATTGTCACACAACCATATACACAAGTGCAATAGTGTGTGAAATTCTTGGGTGCAGTTCCGAGCAACATAGCAGTTGTGAAAGTGATGAGACATATACCAATCTACAATAAACATAAAATTTACACAACACAATTTAAAATCTAATATAAACATAATTACACACAACACAATATACAAATAATAACATACACTGTACAGTATACAATACACACAATACAATAAAAAAGTATATATAGTATATATAGAATGTACAGTAGGTTGTATTGTACTGTATTGACATTCAGGCTGTCGGTTGATAGTAAGTTGTTAAGAGAGAATATAATATAATAATAATATAATTTATGACAGTCCGGTGTGAGATATAAGAGTAAGAGTAATAAAGTGCAGTGCTGATGTATTTTGATCGTGGGAAATCAAGAGTTCAAAAGTCTGATTGCTTGGGGGAAGAAGCTGTCATGAAGTCGGCAGGTGCGGGTCCTGATGCTGCGATACCGCCTGCCTGATGGTAGCAGTGAGAACAGCCCATGGCTCGGGTGGCTGGAGTCTCTGATGTTCCTCCGAGCTTTTTTCACACACCGCCTGGTATATATGTCCTGGAGGGAGGAAGCTCACCTCCGATGATGTGTCTGGCAGTTCGCACCACCCTTTGCAGGGCTTTGCGGTTGTGGGTGGTGCTATTGCCGTACCAGGCAGAGATGCAGCCAGTCAGGATGCTCTCTACAGTGCAGGTGTAGAACCGTGTGAGGATGTGGCGGTTCATTCCAAACTTCCTCAGCCATCTCAGGAAGAAGAGGCGCTGATGAGCCTTCTTCACAATGGCTTCAGTGTGGATGGACCATGTGAGTTCCTCAGTGATGTGGACACCCAGGAACTTGAAGCTGCAGACTCTCTCCACTGGTGCTCCATTGATGGTGATGGGACTGTGTTCTCTGTCTTTTCTTCTGAAGTCCACCACAAGCTCCTTTGTCTTACTGACGTTGAGGGAGAGGTTGTGCTCCTTACACCAGTGTGTCAGAATGTGCACCTCCTCTCTGTAGGCTGTTTCATCATTGTCAGTGATCAGACCTACCACCGTCGTGTCATCAGCAAACTTAATGATGGCATTGGAGCTATGTGTTGCCACACAGTCATGTGTGTACAGAGAATACATCAGGAGCTTCAGTTAATGTTCACAAATTTAATCTCAGTGATTTGGACCGTGGCATGATTGTTGGTGCCAGATGGGCTGGTTTGAGTTTTTCTGTAACTGCTGATCTCCTGGGATTTTCACTCACAACAGTATCTCGAATTTACTCAGAATGGTGCCAAAAACAAAATAACATCCAGTGAGGGGCAGTTCTGTGTACAGAAATACCTTGTTGATGAGAGAGGTCAACAGAGAATGGTCAAACTGGTTCAAACTGACAAAGTCTACGGTAACTCAGATAACCGCTCTGTACAATTGTGGTGAGAAGAATATCATCTCAGAATGCCATTCTGAGATGCAGGTTGGCGCTGTTATGGCAGCACGAGGGGGACCTACACAATATTAGGCAGGCGGTTTTAATGTTGTGGCTTATCGGTGTATATGTTTCTATATATTTGGGGTAAAACACTGATGTATGTATGGGTTTTATCTCAAACTAAACCCAGAGAGGGGGAGGACATTTTTCCTTATGGAGGAAATTTGCCTGATACATTGGTAAATTGTATAGTTTAGCAGTCATTATGCAAAAGTATTTGACCACAGAATACCCTGATTGACCTGAGAGCTGTGTAATTATACTGTATATGATAAGATGTGTAATATATTGCTCTTGCCTGGGGAAGGAGTACTAGTCCCATTCACACCAGGAGTGAAAGCAGGAAATTCAGCCATGCAGTCCTTAATAAACTCCCCTTCAAATGCATGTCCATTTTCGAAAGTGTACTTTCCCTGCAAAATACAGTTGGCAGTGTAGACATGGAATCACACAACCATCTTAAAGGGATAGCTTACCCAAAAATGTTGTCATCATTTAATCACTCTCATGTCTCAAACCGTTGCACTTTTATTGGATATTTTCCTAAGGGTGTCATTCTTCCTAACATCTCCTTTTGTATTCCACAGAAGAAAGATAATCATAAAGGGTTGGAACAACATGAGGTTAAAGGAATATTCTGGGCTCAATACAAGTTTGTGTCTTAATGTTGATAACAAAAATAAAATTTGTCTTGTCACTTCTTTTCTTTAAAAAAATAAAAATAAAGCAAAATTCTGGTTACAGTGAGGCGCTCACAATGGAAGTAACTGGGACCAATCTATAAACATTAAAACACTCACTGTTTAAAAAGTAGCCATGTAAACAAAATGCATGTTAACATGATTTCAGTGTGATAAAATCACTTTCTAACCTTTTCTGTGTAAAGTTATATCCAATTTTACAACTTTGTTGCCATGAAGACATACCATAAACCCTTGTAATCCTGGTATTTTAGTAATCTGCTGCAAAAACAGTGATTTAAACAACTTTACAGCTCAAATAATACATATAATACAAGTTTTAACAGAGGCATTAATGTAAGTGCTTTTATACGATTTTAATCTTCACTTTTCTGTTTTAAACCCTCCAAAAATGGCCTCATTCACTTCCATTGTAAGAACCTAAATTTTTGCTTTTTTTGAAGAGAAAGAGGGATGACACAAAATTATTTTTTGTGGTAATCAACATATTGCCACAAATGCTGTTGATTGAGCTTAACTTGTATTGAACCCAGAATATTCATTTACATTAATTATGACAGAACGTTCATTTTTGGGTGAACCATCCAAGTGAACTGTCTGCGTTGCAGCATCCCACAAGACGACAAGGCACACTCACTACACCACACGCTCACTCAAACTAACTTGATCATAAAGTGATTCTATTGGCTAAAAGAACTATGAAAATCGTTTACAATCCTATGCAATATTGATGTAACTGCATAACGACAACAAAGAATAACTTTTATAATAGCTAATAATTGGGGCCTGTAGCTCAGCAAGTAAAGATGCTGACTACCACATCTGGAGTCGCGAGTTCCAATCCAGGGCATGCTGAGTGACTCCAGTCAGGCTTCCTAAGCAACCAATCACCCAGTTGCTATGGTGGGTAGAATCACATTGCGTTAACCTCCTCAAGGTCTCTATAATGTGGTTCTCGCTCTCAGTAGGGCACGTGGTGAGTTGTGTGTGGATGCCGCGGAGAATAGCGTGAGCCTCCACATGCGCTAGGTCTCCGCAGTAACGCGCTCAACAAGCCACGTGATAAGACGCATGGACTGATGGTCTCAGATGCAGAGGCAACTGAGATTCGTCCTCCGCCACCCAGATTGAGGCGAGTCACTATGCCACCACGAGGTCCTAGAGTGCATTGGGAATTGGGCATTCCAAATTGGGGAGAAAAAAATTAAATAATAATAGTTAATAATAAATTACATGTGACATCATTTTATTAAACCAAAGATATAAATAGTGAAATTAAACATTTCTCTGTTCTGTTTTCTCCAGTTAGTTCACAAGCTAACCGCTTAGCCTATTAGCTTAGCATCCCGCTAGCATCTTCTCTTCATTATCATCACATTTCTCTTTCTTTTAAGTTGTGGCATATTTCATAATTTTACAAAGTTTTCTTTTTTTTTATCTTTGTGGTTAAGTTTAGGTTTAGGTTTACGGGTAGGGACAGATGTAGGGTTGCTGTGGTACTCTAAAATAAACACAGCAAACACAGTGTGTGAATGTGACACTCGACTGTTGCAAGACTTGAGACCATTTCTCTGGTTATTTGAAGGGGGCGTAACTTATAGTGGGAGTGCCTTGTAGTAGTCTTGCAGGACGCAGACAGATCCTTCTCAAACTGTCCCTTTCAGAGCCGTTACAAAGCTGACTTACCTGTCCATGTTTTTTGTCATGTTTCCATTCTCCACAATACACAGCACCACTGGCGTATGAGAACTTTCCTCTACCATGACGCATGCCCTGAACAAATTCCCCATTGTACTCATTCATACAAGGGTACTGAGAACAAGGAAGTCTTCTACGAAACCATGTGTGCGTCCCTTTTCCATCCTACGTTAAAAATAAAATGTTGTTAAACTTTTCAGTAAACATTTCAAAAAAATCAGACAGGATATAGAGAATGACAAAGGCAAAGTTAGTAATTCACAGACCTGGACACCACTGACCCACTGTCCACTGTATTGCTGATCCAACTGAATCCATCTCATTGTTCCTTCTCCATTTTGGACATTGTTCCTCCATTGTCCCTCATATACATTCCCAGATGGGTAACTTTAGTGAAACGCATATTTTAGTTTACTATTAGATCATCAAGAAGCTAAGCTGAGCTTAAAGGGTTAGTTCAACAGTTATTCACCCTCATATAGTTAGAAACATCTAGGACTTTCTTTCTTCAGTCGAACACAAGACATTTTGAGAATGATGACCTGTCTTTTTCCCCATACAATAAAAAAAACTTTCCAGTGCCAAACATCTCCTTTGTGTTCCACAGAAGACATATGGGTTTGGGACAGTATGAGGTTGACTAAATGATGACAGAATTGTTATTTTTGTGTGATCTATGTCTTTAAAACATGGATTTTGTATTAAAAAATAAGTACTTCACATTAAGATCACATACTGGCGCACTCCAAAGCCCTCTCTGCAGTTGTTCAACCAGTCACCCTTGTACCATGATGTTTGGTTATAGTGCATTATCCCCTGTAACCACCACAGGACACCAGTCAAGATATTGATTATTAATTGTGCGTGAGAGATGTTCAAACAATGGATATGTGTATGTACATACCTTCCCTTGTCTTCTGCCAAGATACCACTGACCTCTGTACACATTAGAGGTTTTGGCACATTTGTACGTCCCGACACCATGACGGATACCATGGTGCACCTGTCCCTCATAAGTGCTGCCATCTAGCCAGGTGTAAGTCCCATGTCCCATTGGAACATTTGATTTAAAATCACCCTGCAAATTTAATAGTAAAACGAATAGTTCAAAAAAATAAAAATTCTCTCATCATTTACTCACCCTCATACCATCCCTGATGTGTATGACTTGTTTTCTTCTGCAGAACACAAAGATTTTTAGAAACATATCTCAGCTCTGTCAGTCCATTTAATGCAACTGAATGGTGGCCAGAACTTTTGAAACATGGCCAGAGCTTCTGAAGACATGGATTTAACAACCATATGGATTACTTTTATGCTGCCTTTATGTGCTTTTTTAGAGATTCAAAGTTCTGGCACCCATTCACTTGCACTGAATATAACAGATCTATAGTAAAACAATTCAGCAAATGAAAGTCATACACATCTAGGAAAGCATGAGGGTGAGTAAACGATGAGAGAATTTTCATTTTTGGGTGAACTATCCCTTTAAGGAAGTTTCTCAATGCATAATAATTGGCTAAACTCCAGTAATTGCATGTGTAAATATTTAACTGTGATATATATATATATATATATATATATATATATATATATATATATATATATAAATAAAAATAAAAAAAGAGAGATATTATGTGAAGGACTAGCTACTTTCAACCTTAACGTAAATGTTTATACAACTTAAGTGTCCCCCGTGAACTCTTCACATACCTGATACTTCAAACCGTCCGACCAGATATATTCACCACGGCCATGCATTAACCCGTTTGAAAAACTACCCTAATGAATGCAAACTGTTAGAAATCAGTAAAATATTGTGTTATTCAATCCACAATGTTCACGTTAATAATCAGTCACCTTGTATACGTGTCCACCTTGAAAATAAGCGACACCTTCTCCATGAAATAAATCTCCACACTTGTCACCCTCATATCTGAGAACAAAAACATTGCGAATGCAATGTTGAAAAACGTCAACACATTTTTGTTTTAGTTTGTAGGAATGCTTGTCTAACCTTTCCACGATTATATTGTGAAGAATTGGAACTTTATTATGGTTCGTCTGAAAGTCATTCGTGTGTAGAGACACAGCAGAACTTGATTCTTGTCCATCCTCAGGCTCTTCGACCGACTCTGACACTAAACTTGATGTGATGGATTGTTCGGAGACCTTACTACATGATGCCTCTGGTGTAGATCTGTCTGAAAGTTTCGTTTTGTCTCTTTTAGACATAGCCGGTAGAAAGCAAGTCAAACTAATGCACTAGTTCTTATAGACGTCGCATCACAGTGTACATAGCAACAAGATAGTGGTTGCTATGGAATGTTTCAGTACGGCTAGTGAGATGGGCCAAAACAAACCAACAATTAAAGGAATATACCAGGTTCAAAACAAGTTAAAGAGATAGTTCACCCTAAAATGAAAATTCTCTCATTATTTACTCCCAGATATGTATGACTTTCTTTCTTCAGCAGAACACAAATTATGATTTTTAGAAGAATATCTCAGCTCTGTTGGTCCTCACAATGCAAGTGAATGTGTACCAACATTCACAAAGGCAGCCCAAAAGTAATCTATAAGTCTCCAGTGGTTTAATCCACGTCTTCAGAAGTGATTTGATAGATGTGGGTGAGAAACAAATCAATACTAGAGTCCTTTTTAACTAAAATCTCCACTTTCACATTCTTGTTTTTGACGATTCGCATTCTTCGTGCATATCGCCACCTACTGGGCCTGGAGGAGAAGTTATAGTAAAAAAAAGACTTAAATATTGATCTGTGTTTAACACTGTAGTTTTACGGACTACTTTTATACTACCTTTATGTGCTTTTTGGAGCTATAAATGTTGGTATCCATTCACTTGCATTGTGAGGACCAACAGAGCTGAAATATTCTTCTGAAAATCTTCGTTTGCGTTCTACTGAAGAAATAAAGTCATACACATCTGGGATGGCATGAGAGAATTTAAATTTTTGAGTGAACTATCCCTTAATCAACAGCACTTGTGGAATAATTTGATTCAAATAAATAAATTGATAAATTCACTGTTACAGCAAGTGAATGGGATCAAACACTAAACATTAAAATACTCAGTTTCAAAAGTATAGCCACAAGACAAAAACAATATTTTAGTGCGATAAAATCACTTACTAACCTTTTCTGTATAAAGTTATTTCCAGTTTTACAAATTTCTTGTCATAACGAGATTTTGTAAAGCCTAAAACAATCAAAAAGACAATTTAAACAACTTCACAGCTCAAAATAAATAAATAAATACACAAGTTTTCACAGAAGAATTAATGTAAGGGCTTTTATAAAATTATAAGTTTCACATTTCTGACTTTAAACCCTCCAAAAATTGGCCCCTTTCACTTCGATGTTATTGCCTCACTGTGATCTTCATTTTTTTTTTTTTTTTTTTAAAGGAACGAGGTGAAATTGTGGCGATCAACATTATGCCATGCAAATGCTGTCGATTGAGCTTAAGTTTAATTGAACCTGGAATATTCCTTCAACAGGATCTTTACAGGAAGTGTCAACTTCTCATTCACAGGACACAGACTCCATAAAAACAATTTGTACATGACATTACAGTTAGAAGACAAGCAATAAAAAACTACAAACACCACTAAGCACTAAAAAACTTCCTTTATTTTAAAAAAATATAAGGAAATAAAATCCTTTATTAAAACAAATATAGTTTGATAGTCACTGTCATTTACAAACAAATCGAACAAAAACAAGTGTTTCAGTCCTGAACAATCATATCCAGATTAGCAAGGTGTCTCATGGTGGGACGTCCGTGGGGACAGTTCCAGGGCTGCTCAATTTCCCCCATGTGAACCACAAGTTTCTTCATTTCACTGGCGTTCAGGGCAGTGCCAACCATCACCTGTGGTCAACACACAAGCTTTCACAAACTATATGGAAAAACTTGTTAAAATGGCCATTCTCAAGTCATTATATTTTTGCATAAACAAAAGGAAGCCTATTTTAAGACCATTAATTTGCATTGTGATAATATTTACATGACAATTAAGCACAGGGACTAAAAACGGTTCAAGGAATGAGAACGGAAAATGAACAAAATTTTTAGCAGAACGTAACCAAAAACTGGAACAAAGTGATTTTCAGTTGTTCCGGAGTGAAAACTTTATTTTTAAATGCTGTTAACCGGTTATAACCGGTTAATTTTGTTCCGATAATTTTTTACATGAAACCATAGGCCAAAGGGTTTATCACAGTTAACTTTTTTGGAACTACACCACTTCATGCTGCCTGAAAAAAAAATGAAACGTGCTCTGATCTTGAAGGAAACTGCTGCATCACACATTTCTTTGCCTAATTGCCCGTTGTGGATGAATCTTTCTGTGAATGAAGACCTTTCTAACAGCTGTATATAATTACTACATATACTGTACATGCACGGTTAATCCAGATAGAATGAAAACATTATTTGAGGTGAAAAGTACATTTCTCAGTTGTTGCCAAGTCTTCACTGAATTATTGTTAGACATGATGCATTAATACAGATTTGATGCTGCCGGGTTTTGACTCAGAAGCAGATCTGTAATTAAAATTACACTTAACTGTTACTTAACTGCTTGTTATGATTTCTATGTTGATAAATCCACTACACAGGAAAAAAATAATTTCTTATTTTCGCTTATTTTGGTGAGGAAAATGGCTTATTTTGGGCTCGTTTCTCTTGCAAGATCTGGCAACACTACAATAGGTATTTCACCCACCCCTTAGCGCAGAGTACTGTCATTTTAAAAAGAACGATATTATTGGAAAGGCTTTTATTTTGTTCTAACCGGTAACCTTTTGGAAAGCAGACCTCGGAACTTCTGAACCGAGAAAAAAATAAAAAAAATAAAAAAATAATAATTAAAAAAAAAAACGAACCAAATGAAAACTGATTAAGCACATTTTCCCCATAAAATTCTCATTACAGTAATGCAGGTTTTTTCTTTAACTTTCTGACACCAAGGACCCTGAAATTTGGCGATCACCTTGCGAGGGACCCCTGTGTGCGGACAATAGTAAACACAATTTTATAAAAAGACTTCTTGTTTGTTTGTTTGTTGAAATTATATTTTATCTGGAAACTATTTACTTCTTAAGTTGACAATGTATCTTTCTAATGGACTAATGTTAGATGTAAAAACCCAAAGAGAAACATTTTCAACTCAATTCAAAAAAATAATATAATACAAATATTTTATTTGTAATATTGATAAAATCACAAAGTATACAAAAACAAAAAAAAATAAAGTACTGTTTCAGTGAATTACAACCCTTATTAGAAAATTTTTTTTTAGTTTCATAATCTATGAAATTATATGCCGATTTAATATTTCTTACTATAGCTGGCAATACAATAAAATAATTGTGATGATTCCAAAATGAAATGGTAATAATGACAAGCATTTCTTTTTCTTTCTTTTTTTTTATTCATTCTCTGAATTTTTTTTGCAGACCCCCTAGCCCCCCGGACCACAGTTTGAAAACCCCTGCTTTTATGCATTTTTTTTCTGGGGTTTTTGTTTGTAATTACCATTATTATTCTTTTCAGTTTGTATAATATATTATTTTTGCATAACAGTAATGAGAATGAGATTTTTTTTTAGTCCTAAACATAGTTTAGCTTTGTTTTAAACGATATAATTTTTTTTCCCATTTGATTTTGGGGTGAATTATGACCCACATCCGTTTTGTGAGATTCACCCTAAATTACACTGCCTGGCCAAAAAAAAAAAAAAAAAACAAAACAAAAAAAAAAGTCACACTCAAATATTTAGTTGGACCGCATTTAGCTTTGATTACAGTGCGCATTCATTCTGGCATTGTTTGGACAACTTCTGCAATGTCACAAAATTTGTTTCCGTCCAGAGTTACATTCATTTTCTTGTATTGATGACGGGAGATTCAAACCACTCTGTAAAGTCTTCTCCAGCACATCCCAAAGACTTTCAACGGGGTTAAGGTCAGGACTCTGGTGGCCAATTCATGTGTGAAAATGATTCCTTATGCTCCCTGAACCACTCTTTCACAATTTGAGCCCAATGAATCTTGGCATTGTCTTCAAGGAATATGCCCGTGCCGTCAGGGAAAACATCCATTGATGGGATAACCGGGTCATTCAGTACATTCAGGTAGTCAGCTGACTTCATTTTATTGCCGCATAACATTGCTGAGCCTAGACCTGACCAATTGAAGACACCCCAGATCATAACACTGCCTCCAGAGGCTTGTACAGTGGGCACTATGCATGACGGGTGCATCGCTTCATGCACTTCCCTTCTTACCCTGACCCCATTGCTTTGGAATAGGGTAAATCTGGACTCATCAGACCACATGACCTTTTTTCATTGCTCCACAGTCCAATCTTTATGCTCCCTAGCAAATTGAAGTCATTTTTTCCGATTAGCCTCACTAACATGTGGCTTTCTTGTGGCTATACAGATGTTTAGTCCCAATCCTGCAACTTCTCATTGCATTGTGCGTGTGGAAATGCTCTTACTTTCACTATTAAACATAGCCATGAGTTCTACTGTTGATTTTTTATGATGTGACTTCAAGCGTTTTGGTGATCTCCGATCATTATCATTCAAGATTTTTTTCCGACCACATTTCTTCCTCGAAGCTGACGGTTCACCACTATCCTTCCAGGTTTTAATAATGTGTTGGACAGTTCTTAACCCAATTCCAGTGATTACAGATATCTCCTTAGTTGTTTTCTTTGCTTGAAGCAGGCCAATAATTTGCCCCTTCTGAAACACAGTAACATCTTTTCCACGACCACAGGATCCATCTTCCGACATGGTTGTTTAAGAAATGAGAAGCTACACACTGCATCAGTTAGGGTTAAAAGAATTGTTGCCAGCTGAATCATATTAATCACTGCAATAATGATCCAATCATAGGCTCTTAAGGATCTGCTTATTTAAATCCAAACGGCAACTTTTTTTTTTGGCCAGGCAGTGTATGTTCTAATAAAACACAAATGGAATAGCAGGGGTGCTCAATCTTGGTCTTTGAGATCTACCTTGCTGCAAAATTTAGATCCAACTTTAAGTTACACCTGAACCAGCTGAGCAAGGGCTTCAAGTTCACACACAAAAAAAAGAAAAAGTGTAAGAATAGGGTTTTCAAAATTCTCTGCAGGAAAGCAGATCTCCACAAGCAGGACTGAGCACCCCACCCTATAAAAAAACAAGTTACTTTTATGAATCAAGGATAAGGAAAGACCAGCTGCACTCACTGATTTGCGACATGCCCTGGAAGCAAACATCTGCCTTACTCGTGAAGGTCGACACATGATACCTGGACTGTCACCAAGCATGAAGATGAGTTCCTCAATGTCATTTGGGCCAAACGTCCAATTCTTACTTGTTGGTAAAGACACCAGCTTCACCCTCTCCATAACCTGAGCTAAAACACACACCACCATCCAACATCAATTTGGAGAAAAATGTCACAAACAATATGAGCCACTCGTTGTTAACCTACCATCTTCATCAATGAGGAAGTCAAACCCATTCTTTCTGAAGATTTCAAGGTTTTCTATGAGCACCGTTTCACTGACAGCAGGGAGTTGGAGATTTTGTGGACTGCATATGGAAAAAGAAAAACATTATTTACAAAATAACTTTTTAAAATAATGAACACCTGCCCCCATTTCGAGTTAACTGTGCAGTATTTAAAGGGTGACTTACACTATAAGTCGCTGTCCCTTTAAGACAGTATTCTGTTGTAGCATCTCAAAATTGTACTTTTCATCGGTGGCATGCTGGTCGATTATGAACAGGTCTGATTTAATCTTGGTGATGATAAAACCTAAGTTGAACTGACCTATGATCTTCATCTCTTTGAACATACCTTTGCTGTAGAAAAAAAAAAAAAAAAACCCAAACCTTGTCAGTGATATAAAAAAACGTAAAAGGTATTGATCAAACAAAAAGTAATCTAACCTTATTTCTTTCTTAAGCTCATCCTCAGCACTTTGGTTTTCCCCAGGGCTTATCTTTGCCCTAAACCGTCTGTATTTTTGCTCTTGATCATTGTTCTCTCTCTGCTGTGCGTGTAGTCTCTGCATCCTTTTAGAAAGTTCCTGCAGAGAAAACTGCAAAAGAACTGTTTTCTTCTGTATGCTAACAGGTGAATCCAGCAATTCCAGAGAAGCATTATTCTTTTTGGAACCCAGAAAACAGCTTTGTGCTAGAGGTTCATTTTCACATCTAGCTCTTTTTGCCTCAGGACTGGAGATTCTGTCCTGATGTTGTTCAGACTTTGTCTCTGGCATCAAAGTTTCATACCTCCTGAACTCCTTATCTACAGGCTCATCGATAGTCTCTGCTTTAACACCAGTTTCATCAACAATTAAGTCTGGTAAAACAGACTCAGAATTGTTTCCATGTAGAATCTCTGGATCATCTTCAGTAGAACTTTGATTCACGGCCCCAGAATCAGCACCACTATCAAAGCTGCTTTTATATTTTGCTAGAGAAACTGCAGATGTTTTTACAAATGAATCAGTACTTGACACAAAAGGGGATTTTAAAGGTGGCCTCATAATGTCATTGGCTTTTTTAGAGCAGCTGACAAAAGAAAGCATCTTTTTCTGAGATGGACCAAAACAAATACTTTTATTACTAGATTGCTTTGACCCAATTCCAGGAGCCTGATGGTTTGAAAATGCTTCTTTAAGTCCGGCTAGATTGATGGAATTCTTTGGGCTGCAAGTAGGCAGCTCAGAGACATCATCTGGAATTGGCACAGAGACAGAAACCATTTCATGGTCTTCTGTCACAGGACTTGTCTCGGACAGACAGCACAGACCTACAAGAAGGAAGAACATCTGAAATGAGATACCATGACAACACATTAGATAAGAGAATGTGTTCAAAAAATGAAAGCACTCACTGGTAATTGGTGGTGGTATGTGATTAAGACTCATTTTATTAACACCTGTCTGATACATAGCAATGAGTGAGCTTTTCAAAATGGCCAGCAAGAGTTTTTCCTCTTGCAGAAGGATCTGGCGTTTGTCTGGAGTGACATTCACATCAACACAGTCTAAAGAGAAACAAAGGATGCAGGAGAAGTGGCAAGTTCCATGAATCTGACATTGTGTAAACCATATTTACACGGAAAGCTCAAGGTAATTAGTATTTCTTAAATCTTCTCTTTCAAGTCTTACCTGAAGCAACGGAAATGTTTAGAGCAACAAAAGGGTACTGATGCCGATTGTACATATGATAAACCTCATTGACAAGCTTGGAGACCTGGAAATATTGTACAAAGGCATACATGAAAAACATAATACTTTTTTATATATAATGATTATATGTACAATAAGTTATAAAGGAAAATAAAAAAAAGCATACCTTTACTGGATCACAGGGTCTTTTATTGATAAAAAAGAACTGTCTGTCAGTAGCACTTCGACCAACACCATGATCCCCTTGTGACACAAAACCGTCAATTCTAGAATGCAATAATACAAATAATTATCACATTCTTTCCACTGTAATGTATAACTAATTTATAGCATGATTGTAATTAGGGATGTGCCACGGTGGTCCACTAATCCTCCAACAACTGACTAGTCGATTAGTGTTGTTGTCTACTAACCTTCATATTTTTAGTGGTGGTGGTTTTAATGGGAGACACAATTCTCAAATTAATTGAGAGATGCAACTTCACGAAGAGCATTTTTTTGTGCTTAAAAGTGAATAAGTCAGCACAGTTGAACCTTCAGCAAGAAGTTTAGTCTCTTTAATGCTTAAAGATTAGTCGATTTAAGCACCACTGCTGTTTCAGCCATCAAAGCGCTGCATCAACAATACAAGATGTTCACTTTCAGACGTTAAATCCTCTGATGTGAGTAATGTTCGTTTATATGTGAGGTGCTATGGAAAGATTAAAGTCTTTCACTGATTCTGTCTGAAACTGCGTAATAAATAGTTCAGCAAAAAATTCACTATAAAAAATCCTATTGTTATAAAGTGTTTTTATGTTTTAATGTTATCTCGTGTTACATTAAATGAGATCATATGACTATTCGACAACAAAAAAATGATGCACACCTGGCGCTGAGTTGTCTAATCAGCAGGAGAGAGATAAGGAGGGGCCAGGATGCCAGTTCGAGAGAGAGTGAGAGATGCACATGTTGTGTGTGTGCATTTTTGTATTGTTTGCTAGAAAGCACTTTTATGTTATGTTTGAGTTATGTTCTGTCATTAAAGTTGCTAAGGTTGCTTTCCAGCCGGTTCCTGCCTCCTCCTTGCCCATGCTGTGAAACTTGTACAAATGTGTAATCCGCTCACCTTTCACAATCCATCAGACACAAGAACTCCATATTGGTAGGGCTTTACATAAAAACATAATGTAGATATTCGGAGAAGGTATGAAAATGTTTACACAGAAAAACTCACAGGAAAAGGTCTTTCGGGACATTTACCCCACTGAGACAATAGTCTTCCAAAATTGATTCAGTGGGAGATATTTGCTTGAAGGGAATTAAACTCTGTAGCTGTGGACAAATACAAATATCACAAGATACTGTCAAGCAACAGTGATAAAACATGCTGTTAATACATGTACTTTGTTTGGGGGGGGGGGTCATTCTAAATATTTTACCATACAAAATAAGGTTTTGCTTATTAATATTCTCACTTGTTTAGGTCCAAAAACAGCTCCAATGTTGTCCCGCATGCTGTTACTACCACTGGTGCACAATACTGTAGTGCGCTTGCCTTGTCCAATCTGGTTGGTGCATGTAATTCGCACACCAGTGGAGATGATGCAGTAGGACTGCAAGACATAAATCATCTTGGAATATTCCTGTAAATATATAAAGATTCTGTTATAGGGATAGTTCACCCAAAAATATAAACTCTGTCAACATTTACTCACCCTCATGTTGTTCCATATCCATATAACTTTCTTCCTCTATGGAACACAAAAGATGATGTCAGGCAGAAATGTAAGACTGATTCACCAATTAGCTTTCATTGTATGGGAAAAAGATGCAATGAAAGCGAGTGGTGTCTGACCTGTCAGTCAGTCCCTTTTATTATGCCTCCCCTATCCTCAAGTTCCACGGAAGAAAGTCGTACGGGTTTGGATGGATATGGGAGTGGGTAAATGACAACAGCATTCTCTAACCCTTTAATTCTTCTAAAAATATGTATGGCAAGAATTTCTCAAGACCTTTTTAATGTTTCGCTGAAACTCCTTGTGTCGGACAGGCAGCGTGGAGAAGAGCTTCTGAAGATTGATGGTGGTGCCATGCTGGCGGGGATGGGGCACACGCTGGGTAAGACGCCCATCATGGTCAAACACCAGCCGAGCTCCAATCTGAGCGTTCTCATGACAGGTCACAACACTAAGGTCACTGCAGACAGCCCAATTAAAAGGAGCAGCATATACTGCCTTTGAGAATAACAATCAGATATCATGTAGTGCTCATTATTGCACAGTATTCAATACCTAAAGTGTGCAGACAAAGTTCCAAGATTAAAAAATATGTAGAGCTGTCAAAATTTACTTGTTAACGCATGCAATTATTTTAAAACGTTTAACGTATTAATTTTTCTCAATCACGATTAACGCATTTACCTATTTGACCTTTTTTCTGCTCCGTGTCATGTCTGAACACTGGTTGGAATAGGACAGAAACTTTGCAATGTGTCCATGGTCATTACACTGACGCACAGACCACAAACAAACACATACAACAGTGATTCCGTGTCCATGATCAAGTGATGAAGAAATTACCTCTTTACCATATTTTTTGTACAAAACAAACCCATATGGGACCTGTGAAAAGCTGCATTCACATGACTCGCTGGAGTGAAGCATCAGCGCCTCCCCGGCACCATGTTGTGCTTCTGTCTTACCGGACATTTCAGATGGCGTATCATTTACATGCTCAGTGTCAGTGCTCAGAGCATAACAAGACATTCTCTGCAAGTGCTTTTCATGTGGAGTTCAAAGCGCCGTGAAACGTGTTAATGCAATGCAACTTCATGATTGCTGTAGCAAAGTGAATAGCAACGATTAACTGGATAGTTCACCCAAAAATACAAATTTTTGCCATCCCAAATGTGTATGGCTTTCTCTATTCTGCAGAACACAAATGAAGATTTTTAAAAGAATATCTCAGCTCTGTAGGTCCATTCAATGCTAGTGACTGGTGATCAGAACTCTGAAGGTCCAAATATCACGTAAAAGCAGCATAAAACTAATCCATATGACTCCAGTGATATAATCAATGTCTTGTGAAGCAATACAATCAATTTTGGGTGAGAGCAGACCAAAACAGAATTCATTTTTCACTATAACTCTTGACACCAGTCTCCTTGGCAATCGTGATTTCAAGCTGCAATGATATTTTGGTTTGTTCCCACCCAAAACCAATTAGCTCACTTTAGAAGACACTGATTAAACCACTGGAGTCATATGGATTACTTTTATGCTGCCTTTATATATTATTTGGACCTTTATAGTTTTGGCACCATTCACTTGCATTGTATGGACCTACAGCGCTGACATATTCTTCTAACAATCTTCATTTGTGTTCTGCAGAAGAAAGAAAAAAATCATACACATCTGGTATGGCATGAGGGTGAGTAAATGAAGAGAGAAATTTCATTTTGGGTGAACTATCTCTTTAATATTGTGCAGTATGAGAGTTTAAGCAATTCACTGCCCATTGCAATGAATGCTTCTACTATTTATTTATTTATTTTTCAATTAGTCAACCTCCCACGTAGACTTTCGGAGACGTTTAATTTTACTTGAATTGGTGCTATTATAGTGCATTTTGTCTTTATATTGAGGAATACTTTGTTTAAAAATGTTAATTTTACATGCTTTCTTTTCTGAGGAGGAACTAAAAGTATTTTGCCAGGAAAAAACATAGCCTATCTTGATTAACTATAAAAAAAAATCCTGCGATTAATCGTGATATTTTAATTGACTGACCGCACTAAAAAGAAGTCATCTATAGGGTATTACCTGAGAGCACACAGTGAGCTGAGAGCTTCGCCACGGAACCCAAATGTCTCCACACGAATCAAGTCGGAGAAATCTCTTAGTTTAGATGTGTGATGTTTTAAAGCTGCAAATGTGGAGAAGACACATAAGATCATGCCAGACCTCTCTGTTATCTCAGTTCCTCAATGTTCCCAATGCAACTTACTTAGTCCCTCAAAGTTTTGCTCCTCAACACCTTTTCCATTATCAGACACTTCCACTAACTCCGTTCCACTGTCTTTTAACTTGACATCTATATGAGAAAACATATGTAACTTGACATCAAATGCAATATGCTCCATCAGGTCTAACATCCCTAGAACTTACCAACATTAGTGGCACCAGCATCAAGGCTGTTCTCCACCAGCTCCTTCACAGCTGTGGCCAGACTCAGAACCACCTGCCCCGAGCAGATCTGATGCACAGACTGTTTGTCGATTGCTTTTATGGCTCCAGCAGACCCTGTGCTGGACATTTTTAATTAGCCTACACAGTGAAGCTAGTGTAAAATAGTATTTAAATTGCAGTAAACAAGCTCAGTAAGCTATTATTAACTTACCAAGTGTCTGACATCCTTCCTTTACAAATAAATATGTTGTCAGTCAGAGAAGCCTAACTTTAAAGCGTTGCATTGTGGCTATTTTGATAGCTTTTGGTACATGAGGTATCCAGGGCAAACAGGGAGCGACATTTGCATGTGTTTTAATTACTAAATGAGATATAATTATTCTTCAACAAAGAACCCCCACTTTTAGATTAAACTGGACCACACTGACTGCACTATTTCATGTGCCGATAGCTGCACGCGTATACAAGCGTCACTCTCAAAACGTTTCCCGCGTAGTGACGCAAGACGTCACAACGTTTCGCGTAGCATGTGACTGTTTTTGTGACGTGCTTGTTAATACAAGTATAAATAAATAAATACATATAATAGGTTTTCATTTACATAAAAATATGTATAGTTTTCCAATTGTAAAAGCAGTGTAGCAAATTTTACTTTGTGCCATTTTATTTTGAAAGGTTTCATCACCCCCGCGTGCGGTTGCTGGAGTAGGGACTGTATGCAAAGTTGTTATCACAGTAGAAACTGACATGACAACAGTGCAAATGTTATGTTCTTCTGGCATGTATAGTTTGTGATGATAATAGTAATTTGGGATAAATATACAAAACTTAGCTACGTATAACATTTTAAGGCGCTATATCGTGGTTTGTTCATCATATACTCAAGATTTTGAGACACTTCCTTACTCCTTCACTGAAGAACATGGCAGCTGACTATTACAGTGATATTACTATTACAGTGATATTTTTGCTCGGCTTGTTTTAAACTTGTGAGTGGAATTTCATGACTTAAAAGGACTGGTTTTCTTGAACGGTGGTCCTTCTGAATGCAACCAACGGATGGGATACACATGAGTGCGTTTTAGCCGAAAACGCCAATGTTTCACACAACAGAGACTCTCATGGCTCAGGAAAGTTCGAGTAGAGTTGTAGTTTCTAATGTGAACGTTCAAAGCCTTCAGATCCGAAGGGGCCTTTCTAACCAGGATAGGGGATCTAGAAGAGGAATATTCCGCTGACGGAAGATGACGTCCAATTTGACAGTGAGTCCAATAAAGTTGTGACTGCTGAGAAACAGCGACACCATATGTGTTTGAATGCAGTAGTCTACTGGTATTCAGTAGTGGCTTGAGTTCTATAACATAACAATCAAAGTCATGAGCAAGATATGTAGCTAGCATTATAGATTAATTTTAATGCCTAATCTTACCTGGAAGCCAAAACAGTGTAGAATTTGGTGAGTTTACTCACCCTCATGCTATACCAGATGCGAATGACTGTCTTTCTTTTTTCTGCAGAGCACAACGGAAGATTTTGAAAAGAATATCTCAGCTCTTTAGGTCCACACATTGGGAAAAAAGTAAACTGTGGAACTTAGCAGCCCCAAAAAGCACAGAAAGGCCGCATAAAAGTAATCCATACGACTCCAATGGTTAGGCTAAATCCATGCCTTCTGAAGCGATATTATAATGGATTAAAAACAGATCAAGTCCTTTTTTACTATACATTTCCACTTTCTCTTCCACATTCTTCTTTTGTTTTTGTTTTTTGATGATTCTTATTCTTCGTGCGTATTGCAACCTACTGGTCAGGGGTGGTCAAATGTTGAGATTTATAGTAAAAAATAATTTCAGTAATGATCTGTTTCTCACCCACATCTATCATATTGCTTCAGAAGACATGGATTTCAACACTGGAGATGTATGGATTACTTTAATGCTGCCTTTGTGTGCTTTTTGTAACTTCAAAGTTCTGATCATCATTCATTTGCATTGAATGGACCAACAGAGCTTAGATTTCCTTCTAAAGTCATCATTTGTGTTCTGCAGAAGAAAGAAAGTCATACACATCTGGAATGGCATGAGGGTGAGTAAATGATGAGATAATTCTCATATTTGGGTGAACTATCCCTTTAATATTTGATCTGTGGGACTTCTTAGGGGTGTGGGGGGGACTTGAAAATGTTTGAAGCTGATAAGTTACATAGACTTTACCCACCCTTGCTGTACAGACTAGATGCAGCAGTACTCTATTTGTTTAGCTGTTAAGAGAGTACTGTTAATGCTCATTTGATGTCTAAATGGATTCCGATGAATATGACATTATGGACTTAATTGCTAAAGTTATTGCTGAAGGTAAGAAATTCACAAGGTGTGTTGTCTTGTTAGACTAAATTTGGTTTGTTTTCACTGATCAAACAAATGAAACTGTCAGATACTGACACTTAACGAACATTTGGACACTTTGCTTATCCAACAAGTAGCCTACTTATTCTTTTGAGGATTTAATATTTCCATACCCATAATAAAACAAACTATTCACTCCTTTTCTTTGTTGTATTAATGTAGTCTCAAACTCCGACAATAACTGTGAGGTGCTGCTGGTGGGGAAACAGTACCCATCAATCCAGGAATTTGCTTCTGCCATTCCCAACCAACTACTCCTGGGATCCCTACTGGAACACTTGTGCTTTGTTTACCAGAGTGACCCTACACGTTCACGCATGCTGTTCAAGGGTGAGTCACCTGATATCTATACTGCCTCAAAAAAATGTACCAGTGAACTATGTCAGAATATTTTGTCTATTTATTATTTGTCTCTAGTTTTACTTTTTTGGAAACCTAATTGATAATAGCTACTTGAATATCTCTCAAAAACCTCACCTGTTTCAGTGATAGGCCAGCGTTTAGCAGCCATGAACCTCCTCTCTCCATTGGCCATCAGTGATGAGTTTAGCACAGTTCGTCTGCAGCACAACCGGGCATTCAGAGAGCTCCTGCATGCAACCAGCCCTTCACTTTTTCCGCAGGTAATGCAACATACTGTATTTAATCATCAATGTAATTTTGTTCTATTATGATTCAATTGAACTATTCAAATATACACATCAACAAAACCAAAAGTTGTGAAAAACCTTGTGCTTTCTGTTCATCTTTCGGCTTTCTGCAGGATCATCGATACTTGAGTGCAGAAGGCCAGACTCTAAGGTGAAAACAGTTCCACTTGCTGTGCTTTGTAATACACATTTACATTTAGTCATTTAGCAGATGCTTTTATCCAAAGCGACTTACAAATGAGACACATAGCAAGCAATTTGTCATACAAAGTTTATCAACATCTGCAGTATAGGACTGCCAAGTTCTCACAGTAGCTGGAGTAGTAAAGATGCTAGCACAGAACAAAGAGACAGACAAGGAACAAAAATGTATTTGTACATTAAGTGCAATACACAATGACAATTCGATTAATTCAGATACGCTTATCTATCCTAGAACCAAAGATGGTCTTTTCCAAGCCCAAACATCCCGTTACCTTAGTGAATTTGAAGAAATCGCAAAACTGGGTAAAGGATCATATGGCATAGTGTTTAAGGTAATGATTTTTGTGTGTGACAATCGTATTATACTCAAAAGACATTAACCACATAATGTTGAAAGGTGCATCCTAAAACCACTCATACTGTTTTAGGTTACAAACAAGCTGGATGGTCAGGAATACGCAGTGAAAAAAATTCTCATCAAGAAAGTAACTAGAGATGACTGCATGAAGGTAAGGTATGGCACAGATTGAGCTTGCATTATTGTTGGAGGCTGTTCACACAACATGTGTTCCTACAGTGTAGCGGAATGAATAATTTAGCATGTTGCCCCTTAAAAACGCTACACTTATGGTGCCAAAGACATCCATCTAGCGTAGGTTTCCACTGACCAACAGTTGTTCACCTCAAAATTCCAAACGATTTAGCAGTAAACGGCCATATTGGGTCTGTTTTTCTTTTTCACAGGTTCTTAGAGAAGTTAAAGTGCTCTCTAGCCTTCAGCATCCAAACATCATTGGATATCACACTGCATGGATGGAGCATGTTCAGCCTACTGTGAGAAGCAAGTAGCTCTATTGATGTGATCTTAAATAAGCTAACCAAATAATTCAAATATCTGCATATATTCTATGTTTCTTGTTGATATAGAAAGCATGCATCATGCAAAATGGTACAAATTGGGAACAATTTTCTGTTTCCTTCCAGATCCCAAATCTCTTGTTTCTCAAATATTTCCAGCCTTAGAGAAATCTTCACAGAAAGAAGGGTAAGATGACAAGAAACATGTTCAACATTTAAATAAGTGGCATTCCAATGCATATTGAAAATGAATCATGCTTTCAGATCCACACAGGAAAGCACTGACAGCAGCAGTGGATCGTTCATTGTTTTTGAACATTCTGACCAACTAAAAGACAATCAAGTTACATTAGAAAGCTTCTCAGTGAAGCCGTCAACGTCAAAAGAGGAAATTGGTCATGCTGTGTGCCCTAAAAATGTCCACAACCCTCAGAACTTTGTTCCATGTGTGTTCCTGGGAAAGCCTGGCACTACAGTGAACAAATGCCCAGCAGCTAATTGGGACAGCTCGACACTCTCAAAGGACGACCTCAGTAAAACCAAACTGGAATTAAACAAAAACTCTCACACTGATATGGACACTCGTGAATGGTCCGAAAAGCTGGCACATGAGGTGTGGGGTTTGTTGATATAGAACTAACTAATAATTTAATTGAAATCAGAAATAATAATTTTCTTCAGCTAACCTTAAATAAGGACATATGGTACATTTTTGAAAGACCTCATGAAATCACTTGGCATGCAGGTTTCTTTGTGTGTTCTCATAATTCCTGTTGAAAAAGGACTTCTGGGTGGGATATATCGAAGGTCTAGTCCCTTTAGTTACATCACAGCCATTTACCACGATTTGCTTCTTGCAAGGCTGCTACAGATGGTATGGGTGGAAGGGACATTTTCATTTTAGAGAGCATTTGATTGGACAAGCATCTGTGTAGTGCAAGTTGAGTCATCAATATTTTTGGTCCATTTTAGGGATGTTAATAATTAATCGATGATCGATTATTCATCATTAATAACTTGATCGACTAAGCTTGTCGATCGTCGATTAATCACAAATGCGTTCGGTAGTCAGGTGAGCAGATGGAGAAAAGAGTGTCTATACAGTTATCCGCCACTAGATGGGGCACTGCAGCTTGTGCGCTACATGTCACGTCCTGTCCAAAACACAAATGCGCATCTGTAACTTCCTTGCTTGTAAAAATGAAGTGGGCTCAAATTAATCATGGAGCGTTTTTCTATAAATGAACATTACATTTAGTGCATACATCGTGATAGCGTTAAAGAACAACATGACATCAAGTAGTGTTGATTCGCCGGTCTTCCTGTATCATCCACACCGACAGTCACATCAGTTCTCGCCGGAAGAGCATGTAGGTATATTCACCTGAAATCTCACCATCACCAGTATAGAAGCATGTTTTATTGACTCCATTGCGTGTTATTATTTGACATAAATTCAAATAAAAAGGTCTGAAATATGTAACGATCCAACAAATGTGACGTTTTAGTGAACTTGAATCTGTATCGTCTATAAAAGTTATTATTGACTAAAATCTGATTTTTTTTTTCTGCCTGTGTGAACAGCCTTAGAGGGACAAAACTCAAATTTTCTCTATATAATTATATATATATATATATATATATATATATATATATATATATATATATATACACACGTGTGTTTTATTTTTTTCCTAGTAGGGCCTGTAATCTGTAATGTTTTTTTCTTGTTGCTATGTACAGATTCAGTTTCACTTAATGCTTTATATACAAATGCAACTGTGTGAGCGATCCTTGAAAGACTGGATACAGGAGAGGAACACAAGAACTATGGAAGAACTGTCAATTTCACAAGGTAAGACCCCTGTTTTCAAATGAAATAGGCATTTCTAGAAATTACAGCAATATTCAATATACAGCAAATATCTGTTATTCTTTAAATGCCATGCATTGGGATTGGCAATACACTATTTGCGTGCAATTTACAGTGCATAAGTCATTATATACTCCCTTTTACCTGTTTTTGCACCGGCTGACATATGCCTGAACAGGAAAGACAAGAAAAGCTAATTTGCGGATCCAAATTGTTTAAACGTTGAGATCATTTAATTATATTGCTGGATTATTGAAGTATTTTTAAACCTTTTACTTCTTTTAATTCACAGATCCTTGTGAGTCAGCTGACTGTGAACAAGCATTGAACATTTTTAAGAAAATACTTGAAGGAGTGGAATACATTCATTCCCGTGGAATTATGCACAGAGACCTAAAGGTATGTCTACATTCACCAATGGTATTATACTTATTTCTGTTATTTTTGTCATGGGTAATGTGAAAGCATGACTATGCATGGGAGGAGGCCTGGTGTTTTGATAACCGACATTGGATTGCCGTGGCACAACAATTTGCAAAGCAAACTGGTGCTTTTGAGATTAGACTTTCAGTCTACTAAAACAACCGATAGTTCCCTTCTAATGTAGTAAGCTTTTTGATGTCTGTGCTATGAATAAGTTCAAAATTACATCATCTCTTCCACTATGGAAACCCTGTGAAGAGATCAGCAAACAGGCATTGTTTACATAATTATTTACACATTCTAGGTTCCTATGGTCATGTATTTAAGAGGTGCATTGACATGTTGAATATATTTTTTCTCATCATTGCTATAAAAGTCCTGTTAACAGTTGCTGTAGACATTGCACAATCCTTTCTCCAATAGAATTAGGTGTCCATGGCTTTACATAGCCAACATGGTATCTAAATAACATAATTTTACTTTAGAAAAGACATACAATAGAATCAGTCGTAGATGCTCCCAACTTTGACCAACACTATGCTTATCCCTTATAAACACACTCTTTATCTGTTTGTCACATGTTTGAATAGTCTAGCACTACCCATGAATCCCTGAAAATTTGGGTCTTTAGACAAACGAAAGGTTTAACCTCAGGTCAAGAAAACACAGTTATCTTTAAAATTCCTACCCAAATATCATTTCAGTGAATAATCTGTAGAACTCTTAAAGGAATAGTTCACCCAAAAATGAAAATTGTTTCATTATTTACTCACCCTCATGATATCCCAGGTGTGTATGTCTTTCTTTCTGCACCAGAACACATTTGAAGAAAAATAGAAAAAATCTTAGCTCAGTAGGTCCTTAAAATGCAAGTGGATGGTGATCAGACCTTTTGAAGCTCTAAAAATCACAGACAGTCAGCATAAACTTCATCGATATGACACAAGCGGTTGAATTAATGTCGTCTAACGCGATCACTTTTGGCATGAAAAAAGATAAATATTGAAGTACTTTTTAACTATAATCCAATGCATCGGGTAAGCTTCATGAGAGGGTGGAGTCCAAGCAGTCTCTTGTGTGCTGTATTCACATTGCCATGATACAGAAGTAATCTCACGTTCTCCACTCGGTTCAGACATCCAGGATAAGCACACAAACGCACCATTGAGTAAAAAAAACATAAATAAATACAGATCTAAACCAACCAAGCTACTGTACAGCATTCCTCATTCTCACTTGTAAACAGCGCTGCTCTTCCGGCTGTGACACCCGTGCATCAGTTCTCACGTGTTTCAAATGCCAATGCGATTACGTCTTACGCATATACCGCTGTAACGGAAGCATGATTTAGAGTTAAAAAAAGTACTTAAATATTTATCTTTTTCTCACCAAAAGTGATCTTGTTGCTTTAGAAGACATTAATTTAACAGCTGGTGTCATATGGATGAAGTTAATGCTGTCTGTGATTTTTGGAGCTTCAAAAGGTCTGATCACCATACACTTGCATTTTAAGGACCTACTGAGGTAAGATATTTTTGTATTTTTCTTCAAATGTGCTCTGGTGATGAAATAAAGTCATACACACCTGGGATATCATGAGGATGAGTAAATAATGAGAGAATTTTCATTTTTGGGGGAACTATTCCTTTAAATCACTCATTGTGCATATTTATTTTGATTCTCATCTTCTATTTGGAAAATAAAAAAGATTTTACATAATTAAAAATCTGTTTCTAAACTGCACATTATGGGTCCTCTGCATATTGTATTGTTTTTTTCTTGAATTATTGGAATAGTGTATAACACCTCTAAATTTGTGCAGGATCACTGTAAATGATCACTGTAAGTTCTCGGTGCAAGTAGCATTTCAGTTTAGACTCTCTATAGTCTAAGATTGATCAAACTTTCTGTGTGGATTGTTGAAAATACTCTTGATGAAGAGGCAGACAACTATCAAGCTTCACAAAGTTCAAACACAGTTTTGTTGTATTGCATTATGGGTTTAAAAACAACTATTTTGTGTGTATTGCCCATTTATGTATATATTTATTTATTTACAGCCTAGAAACATTTTCCTTCATGGACCTGAATGCCATGTGAAAATAGGGGACTTCGGATTGGCATGCAAAAACATTATAATGGACAAACATGATCAGCTGCCCTACAACTCTAAAACTGTGAATACAGGTGAGGGGCCTTCAAACCTATTCTATATTTACATTGAGAAGTTAAGGATTGTTATAGCTGTTATTACAAATTCTGAACTAGAATACTTACAAATACAGTTTAACTTTGAATACACTCATTTCCTGTTCGTTACAAAAAAATGATTTAACGGAAGGTAACAGTAGATGGCGCCAGTAAATAAATGCAAACCTTAGGAATGAAGGTTCTGTGATGCCTCTATTTGAAAGTCAGTCCAGAAAAATGTCTGATCTTTTTTTTCAGACTTATCGCACACCCGTGGAGTGGGAACATTTGTTTACGCTGCACCTGAACAACTTGAGGGTTCTAACTATGATTCAATGGTAAAGAGTCCAGATAATATAAAGTAAACTGTTATAAGGCTAGCCTATACAGTCATAACTGTTGTTTATAAGTACTGTACCTGAGTTTGTGTATTTTCGTATATGTATATCTATTATGTGATAATTGTTAATTCATTCATTTATAATTATTTGGTAAGTATATAGAATAAAAGAAAAAAGAATATGATATTCAGTGTTTTTTTATACAGTCAGATATGTATAGTATAGGAGTGATTGCGTTGGAGTTATTCCAGCCATTTGGGACTGAAATGGAACGTGTACACACACTTGGAGAACTGAGGAAGGGCCAGGTTCCTAATACGCTGTCCAAAAACTGTCCAATTTTGGCCAAGTATATCAGACTGCTGACCAGCTCTGGTCCTTCAATTAGACCAAGTGCATGCCAGTTACTACAGAGTGACATCTTCAGCACCAATGACATGGTATGTGTGGCTCCAAAACACGTTTCTCAAAATGGAACAAAAAACATTTTGATTTGTGCATAATCTCATTTTCAGCTATCTTTATGTTTTGAAAAATCTCACGTTTGTTTGCATACTCTATTCTAGGTTATCCACAGTTTAAAGCGCAAGATTGATGAGCAAGAAGAAGAACTCGTTCAGCTCAGGAGAAAGATCAGTGAGCTACAGATCTCTCAAAATGCAAAACACAGTCCAGAAAAGACATAATAATACTGGCTCTTTTGTACCCCCAAATACTTGTGCATTATGTGAATTGTTGTTTGGAAATGGTTGCATGTGTGAGTGCAGCTCTAATTGTATGTAAATAAATGAGTGCCATATTTTATTTGATGAAACAACTGGTGCAATGGTGCATTTGTCTTAATTTATCCTACTTTTGAAAGTTCATGAAATAGAAAACTTGCAATAATAATCATAAATATAAATAATACCAGAGGTTCTGGTTAAGACTGACAAAGTAACTTTTATTGACGTGATAACACTGCAAACCATTAACAATTTGTTCAAAATGTTATGCTCTTTTGACTGAAACTATTAATTAGATATAATGAAGCAATAGTTAATGCATGGAATAAAATATATATATATATATATATATATATATACATACATGCATACATACACACACACACACACATACTCATTCAACAACTTCATTATATACGTTGTAATTAACCATAGGATTAACATTCAAATAGGTTTTCGAAAGAAAAAAAAACAAAAAACAGGATTTTCGATGTGGATATAAAGCAGCCACGACCTACCTTACAATCCACCAATACCATTTTTCTCTATTAAACGATTAAGATCTGGCTCTACAGTTATACCGAAATTACCCATGAATTAACATTTAAAACGTGGTATTGTTTTTTTCTTTTTCTGACGAGTTAACAGCAACAAAGACATTCAGCCGCCTTGATGGTCCTTCAATAAGGCCACATCCACACGAATCTGGGTTGGCTGACATAACGAAAGTACCCGGATGGACCCGTGGGAAACTACGTCATTGTTCACCGCCGGACGCTCTTTGGATTTTAGAATGGATGAACACATTTAAATTAATCATAAATTTACAGGTACGTGCATTGTTCGATTTACATATGACTTATGATTGCTGCAGGTGAATTTTGATCACCGTGCGCTGTGTGGTTGATTTAGTTGCGTGGCACGAAACTGAAAACACCGGATTTCGCAATGAATCTACCAGAGGAGCTTTCAGCGGCTTTGCCTTGTCGGCCACAGCTCCGCTGGATTTTAAATGCCGAGCTCCTCCTTTCTCCCCATTTTCGATTAAAATCTAGTTTCACCTAATTAAACTAACTGCCGTTGTGTTGTTCGTGTTAATAAAGGATAACATCACAAATATCAACAACTTGATTGTTAGACGGGCTTGTGGAAGTGCGTGACCGTGTTCACGCCGTGTTCCATCTGTATTGTTAGGTTCCACCGTTACCATGGCGTTTATAGCTACACAAACGCGCGGGCTTCGATTCAGTTAAAAACCTTCGCGCCGACAAGAAAGGCATCTGACTGCTCACATTCTCTGACATTTTTGTTGTTGTTGCAAACGTTAAATTAAGCCTTAAAGACATATATTGTCAGTATTTGCTATTTTAATCGTTAGGCAGAGGCCTATCTCGCCCGTGAAGCCTTTAGCCGATCACGCCAGATAACAGTTGGCGTACGCGCGGAGAGCGTGTGTACTACACGATTATTTCTCTACGCAAAATCACACACGGAACCGCCTGCGTACATTTTAAACTGGGTTTTAGCGTCTGAGTTTGAGACTAACTAATCAACAGTTCAATGGTACACACATTTACTGAGGTTTTGTTGTGGAATGTGTTGATATCGGAGTTTCCCGTAAACTAGCTATCATGAATTAGCCAAGGCCACGACTCCCCTGACGTTCAACTCAAAATATCAACACACATCGGTTACACTAACACAATTTATTTAGCTTTTGTTATTAATGACTGGTAATATTCCTTTATGTACTACCAAATCAATATCATAGATTATTTCGTCATAGAATGTGCTTTTCATAATGCGGGTCTATTGGTTGTTCAGTCACTTTCAGTTTGGCGCGACGTCTCTGAATTTTGGTAGAGAAACATTTCATCAAGTTGTGTTCTACGCTTTACCGATGTTTTTGAGCCTTTTTAACATTATAGAGTAGGAACAGAGGCGCCCTTCTAGTATGAGAGCACGTGTTTCTTTCAAAGTTGTATTTAGTTTTGTTTATTCACCAAGTAGAAACAAGTAAAATGACAGGGAACGCGCTCTTTAGTCAACGTCCATCAAGGAAATACATATTGTATGTTTATCAGTAACTTGGTCGAACTTAATGGAATAGTTACCCAAAAATGAATGCAAAAAAAAAAAAAAAAGAAATCTCTCAACATTTACTCACCCTCATGCCATCCCAGATTTGTATGAATTTTTCTTCTGCTGAACACACACACAGAAATATTTTTTAAATAATATCTCAGCTCTGTTGGTCCATACAATGTAAGTGATTGGTGGCCAGAACTTTGACGCTCCAAAAAGCACATAAATGCAGCATTAAAGTAGTCTGTACGACCCCAGTGGTTAAATTCATGTCTCAGAAGCGATATCATATGATAGGTGTTGGTAAAGGCTGATTATACTATGGAAGGAGCAGAACTTTTTTCTCCTGGACAAACTAAAGCACCCTAGGCAAACGTTTATACTATGCATCATTTTAAATGTATTTTGTTTAGGGTGATGTCACGTGTTTAACATATTGTTCCAGCCACAGAAGTAAGGCCATTGATGCAGTATTTTCTCTTGGGTGTGCCACTTTTAGTGCTGGATCGCTTCTTTGCTTTAATCAAAGAGGTGGGTGACTATATGCATGAAAATGCGAATGGCCAAAAACAAAAGAAGAAAAATGTGGAAGTGAAAGTGGCGATTTATAGTTAAAAAAAAAAAGACTTCAATATTGATGTTTTTCTCACCCACACCTATCTTATCACTTCAGAAGATATGGATTAAACCACTGGAGACAAATGGATTACTGTAATGCTGCCATAATGTGCTTTTTGCCGCTTCAAAGTTCTGGTCACCATTCATTGCATTGTATGGACCTACAGAGCTGAGATGTTCTTCTAAAATATTTGCGTTCAGCAGAAGAAAGTCACACACATCCTGGAAATTTTTAATTAACGAAAAAATTACTGTATTAATATGACAAACATTCATGCAGTAAAGGCTACATTTTTCCAATATTATTGCCAGATATTCCTACCGACCTCATGCCGTAACATTTTCAATGTTTGATACACATTTGAACAATTAAGTATTTTGTTGTTCTGCCCTGTTAATTTGTGTTATTAGATTGGTGAATGTCCACAAAATAGTATGAGAAAGTTAGAGAATACAAGAAAGGTCAATAGTATGCAGGCCTTTTTTTTTTTTTAAACTTCATGACATCCATGTCATATTTCCTCTTTATTGATATTGCTGTATGATGATAATTCTTGTTCCACCAAACCCAACACATGATGAACCAACTCCACATACATAAAATAAAAGCTGCTTTTGTGGCAAGGATGATTGTCTTATGCATTGACATACATATTTGTTTTAACACAGAAAATGAATAATGACCATAGTTGACAAACCTCCAGAAAAACCTGACCCCGAGTCAGTGCGGTGCAAGCACTCCAGCTCCCTGACACCTTTCTCCACCAAAGACATGGAGAGTAGCAGTTCGAGCTGGAGTATTAGCCCTTCTGCACCTGAGCTTTCAAGGGCCAAGACTGCCTGCATGGCTCCAACCATTGGAGTGACTGTGAATAGTAGTAATAATACGGCTCTTGACAGGCCCCGGGAGCAAGGCAAGTGCTTTTCATTACTGTCAATGTTAAACAGTTGCCGTAGCACCATATTTATTGTGTAGGACTAAATGTAAGCTCATTATTCTTATATTGTTTGTAATGTGTGGCTGACATTCATCTTTTCTACCGTACAGTGGTGATGACCAGTGAGGATGGCATCGCTCTTCCTCAAAAGGTCCTCTTTTCCCCAGAGCGGCTCAGCTTGAAATGGAACCAGGGTCACCGCATTGGAGCAGGTCTCCAGAACCTGGGCAACACATGTTTCCTAAATTCTACCCTCCAATGTCTGACCTACACTGCTCCCCTTGCCAACTTCATGCTAACCAGGGAGCATTCCAAAACATGTAAGCGTGCTGCACATGTGTCCTGCCCTGTGTGCTTACACAAGGTTATACATAAAGGGCCTTATTCATAAAACATGAGCAGAACTAGGCTAATTTTTAAGTTGTTCATAAATCCATTTGCACATAAATTGTCATTGTATTAAATGCAACAGTTTACGTAAGAATGGTTTTACACACGATTTACACCTAAATTTGTTCTACTCGTGAATCATAATTAAGGCCCAATGCTTGCCATAACTTTGTTCTGATGTTATATGCATGTTGTATGTGTTTCCTTTTCCCATGAAGGTCATGAGCCTGGATTTTGCATGATGTGTACCATGCAAAATCACATCACTCAGGTGTTCGCCAACTCTGGAAACGCCATCAAGCCCATTGGAGTGCTTAATGAACTGAAACGTGAGTGTGTAATTTAAGACCTTTTGACATTTTACTCCACATTTTATATTGCTGGCATTGCTTTCCTGCCAGACTGACTTAAAAGAATGCAAATCAGCTGCTTGAGTACTAAGTCAAGTCTTAAGTGTTTATATCAGTGCTAGATATGAGTTGAGGGTTAAGGCGAGATATTTATTAAGGTTATGTCATGAAGTCCTGATTAAAAAGGAAATCTTCTCTAGCTAAGCGATAAGGAATGGTCTGGGATGACTGTTATTTATTACATGGTCCGCTGCTCTTGTTCTTTTTCCCAGGCATTGGAAAGCATTTCAGATTTGGAAGTCAAGAAGATGCCCATGAATTTTTGAGGTACACAGTGGATGCTATGCAAAAATCCTGCCTGCCTGGAAACAAGTGAGTCTAAACAATGCAGTTCTGTTTGCCTGTTTATAAGGCATGAAACAAAGATTTCCTGATTCATCTATGCATTCACTTTTCAAATAATCAGTGTTTAAAAAATTTGAACTCATTCTTTTAAGAGCACTTGACTTTATTAGAGGATTAGAGGAAGAATGAAGTATCGTATTTACCGGTTAAACAATGCCAATAGTTGCTTTATTTTGGGACTGTCGGTTATCAGGAAAAATCAAGGGCGATTGTTTTTGTTATTCCTCCATGTTTCTCTGGATTCTACAGTTAGAAGGACTTGATTGTACAGTATTACAGTGGCTTCGAGAGGTGAAATAAAAACAACTACTGACTGACTATAGATATTTATCTATTATTTGCAGTATATATATAAAACTCAGCAAAAAAAGAAACGTCCTCACTTTCAACTGCTTTTATTTTCAGCAAACTAAGCATGTGTATATATTTGTATGAACATTTAAAGATTCAACAACTAAGACATAAACTGAACAAGTTTCACAGACATGTGACCAACAGAAATGGAATAATGTGTCCCTGAACAAAGAGGGGGTCAAAATCAAAAGTAACAGTCAGTATCTGGTGTGGCCACCAGCTGCATTAAGTACTGCAGTGCATCTCCTCCTGATGGACTGTACCAGATTTGCCAGTTCTTGCTGTGAGATGTTACCCCACTCTGTCACCCCGGACATTTCTGGGTGGAATTGCCCTAGCCCTCACCTTCTGATCCGACAAGTCCCAGAAGTGCTCAATAGGATTGAGATCCGGGCTCTTTGCTGACCATGGCAGAACACTGATATTCCTGTCTTGCAGAAAATCACACACAGAATGAGCAGTATGGCTGGTGGCATTGTCATGCTGGAGGGTCATGTCAGTAGGAGCCTGCAGGAAGGGTACCACATGAGGGAGGAGGATGTCTTCCCTGTAATGCACAGCATTGAGATTGTCTGCAATGACAACAAGCTCAGTCCGATGATGTTGTGACACACTGCCCCAGACCATGACGGACCCTCCACCTCCAAATCGATCCCGCTCCAGAGTACAGGCCTCGGTGTAACGCTCATTCCTTCGATGAACGCGAGTCTGACCATCACCCCTGGTGAGACAAAACCGCAACTCATCAGTGAAGAGCACATTTTGCCAGTCCTGTCTGGCCCAGCGAAAGTGGGTTTGTGCCCATAGGCGACATTATTGCTGGTGATGTCTGGTAAGGACCTGCCTTACAACAGGCCTACAAGCCCTCAATCCAGCCTCTCAGACTCTCTCAGATTATTGCAGACAGTCTGAGCACTGATGGAGGGATTGTGCGTTCCTGGTGTAACTCGGGCAGTTGTTGTTGCCATCTTGTACCTGTCCCACAGGTGTGATATTCGGATGAACCGATCCTGTGCAGGTGTTGTTACACATGGTCTGCCACTGCAAGGATGATCAGCTGTCCTTCTTGTCTCCCTGTAGCGCTGTCTTAGGCGTCTCACAGTACTGACATTGCAATTTATTGCCCTGGCCACATCTGTAGTCCTCATGCCTCCATGCAGCATGCCTAAGGCACGTTCACGCAGATGAGCAGGGACCCTGGGCATCTTTCTTTTGGTGTTTTTCAGAGTCAGTAGAAAGGTCTCTTTAGTGTCCTAAGTTTTTATAACTGTGACCTTAATTGCCTACCATCTGTAAGCTGTTAGTGTCTTAACGTCCATTCCACAGGTGCATGTTCGTTAATTGTTTATGGTTCATTGAACAAGCATGGAAAACATTGTTTAAACCCTTTACAAAAAAGATCTGTAAAGTTATTTGAATTTTTACAAAATTCTTTAAAATACAGTGTCCTGAAAAAGGGGCGTTTCTTTTTTGCTGAGTTTATATAGTTTATAATATTGTTTATAGTTTAAAGTCTTGTGTTATGCACAAAATCGTTTTTTCTGGTTATTATTTGGATTTTAGTTGCACAACAAACTGCATCTGGGAGTTTAATAATTTGGACTCTTGTAGCCTCCATGTCTGTGCCTGTCATAGTAAGAAAAGACCAAAAATTATTATTTTTATATTCTATAAGTCTATTTTAAAAACTGTCTGTGATTAATCGGTTATCTGCCTTTTCCACCACCTTAGTTATCAGTATCGGCAAAATCCACAATTGGTTGACCTCCAATATGCATGACAGAGGCAGTCAAAATCAAACACTTTGTTGACCATGTAATTGTGTCTTGTTTAATACTCCAGTTTATTTTATTTTGTCAGACTGGACAGGCAAACACAGGCAACCACTTTTGTACATCAGATATTTGGGGGTTATCTGAGATCCCGAGGTAGGTCATCAGTTTCTCATTTGTTCTTTCTGAATTATGCATATTCTGACAATCGACACACATAACTTAATTGATTTTGTTGTCTAAAGCTCTGCCATACTATTACATGTTTTTGTAGAATTTAATTGAATGTGTTTGAATAATAAATGCACATGTCATTTTCACAGTCAAATGTTTGAATTGCAAAGCAGTCTCTGACACATTTGACCCTTATCTGGATATTTCATTAGAGATTAAGGTAAAGGAAGCTCCTCTCTTGACATAAATAAATTGTCTTAAAAGATGACGCAATTAACACGTTTAGAGATCAGATAATTGTTTAGAGTGGTTACATTTAATGATAAAAACCTTCTTCTGTTTGTATGTTTATTTGCAGACTGCTCAGACACTTACCAAGGCATTTGAGCAATTTGTTAAGCCTGAGCAACTTGATGGGGATAACGCTTACAAATGCTCCAAGTAAGTTTTTTTTTTTTTTTTTTGTGCATATTAACACCACTCTCCTGCATTGCCCACTCTTGAAAAGAGGGCCTTGTTACTGTTGTAACTTGTTACAATTTTCTTTTTTCATGAGTGGAATTATGCAATTTGACTTCATAGGGTGACTGGTCTTGTGTTCCCTCTAATTCACGTTCCTTTAAGCTTATTGTGATATGTCTTCACAGATGTAAGAAAATGGTTACCGCCTCAAAGAGATTTACCATACATCGCAGTTCTAATGTCCTCACTGTCTCACTGAAGCGGTTCGCCAACTTCAACGGAGGAAAAATTACAAAGGTAGTGTCATAACAAAGGTTTAGCAGTTAATTCTGTAATTGCTTGCTATGAACCTGGAAAAACTTGCATGACTAGATCAATAATCCAGATCAATGAACTGTCACTTTCATGCAGGATATTTATTAAAACTTAGACTGTCAGTAGGTTAAGATAATTGAGTAATTTTCTTTTTTTTTGTAGTTTAACATTCGTCTCATAATTGCAACTTGCTGAGATTTTTTCTGTAAATGTATATTTTTCCTTTCAAAATGTAGAGCATTCAGTTTTAAAGGGTCATGAAACCCCAAAAATTATTTTTTGTAGCCTACACATTGCACAATGATCGTTTTCATTATGTTTAATACTAAAGGGAAAGTGGTTAATTTTTTAAGCATTTTGTTCTTCCGGTTTAAAAACGAAAGTTGAAGCAATGTCACAAAACGTGAGGTACATATGTTTTAAGTCTAATATATGATTGGTTGAAGAGTACGTGTCTATGTCATTAGATTCTGAGCGTTTCTCTACATAATTCATGAGAAGGAATGCTTCCATCCAATCACTGCACTATTTTATGCATGATATTCAATTACAGTGGAGAATTCAAAGTCACTCATGGACGTGACCGCGGAGATGTGAGGGGCTTTTGCACTAAACACCGTGGTGAGATTGAAATCACTCGTCTGAACGGACAGCAGTCCATAACCAGACTGGAGCGAGCTTGTTTCTTGGCCACAGTTCTGCTACTGTATTGCTCCAAACAATGAAGCAGCTGTTTGTTTAGATGCACGTATTCCATCCCGTCTTCCCCGTACGTCTGATCATGGACAGGATAACACGATGGCTTTTTCAAAAACAGAAGACAGTGATGAAAACCAAAAACTCAAAGTCATGTCAACTTTCTATTTGGTATTGTGCGAAAGTTACTGGGATTTAAGTCTAAAGGGTTTACCCGCATTCCGTCGTCAAGACAACAAAGTTAAAATACTGGATAACTTTACACAGACAAGGTTAGTAAGCAATTTTATCACATGAGTCATTATAACACATATTGTGGCTATACTTTTGAAACATTTTGTATTAAATATTTTGTGTATTGGATCCATTTACTTTCATTGTATGTGCAATGAAAAGGCGATCAAAAGTGTTTTCTTTGGTAATCAACTTTATGCCACTTGTATGGCATAAAGTATTGAGTTTTTGGAGTTTAACTTGTAGTAAAGGATAAACATTCCTTGTCAAAAAAAAAAAGAAGGAATTTATGGTAGTCTCAAAGCAGTCCTTGTTTAGATCTGCTCAAAGTGCTGTTCGTACTCATTCTCAAAAGTTTGAGCATAATATCTAGGCCTGTCGCGGTTATTAAATAAATGTCTGATCGCGGTTATTTAATATAGCCAGGATTATTTGAGATGATCACAATTATTGTGCACTTAAAGCTAGACTATGTAACTTTTTTTGTTAAAAAATAACAAAATGTTATTAATGAGAGAGTGCAACAAAAATCCATCTTCCAAGCCATGTCTTTACCCAAATACACTTTGATAAATCTATAATAATGATTTAAATTTTAGAGCTGTCAGGAGGGAATTCGTGGGAAATCGCATACATACGTCATTCGCCCGTGCGTGTTCACGTCATATCCGTACACAGAGAAAATAAACTCTGGTTACTGTAGCGCGTGTATGGTGTGGGAGTAGCGTGAAGCTCGAAGTTTGTTGTCACAACGAACGAGAAAAATTGACTATGGATCATTCAAAACGGCAAACCTCTGGAAAATCGCTGGTTATAAAAACAAAGAAACCCCGAACAGAGCAGAGTCTACAAGCAAAAAGGGAAAGCGACAGAGTCCGTAATAAAACCCGAATCAACATCGGCTTGGCTTTTCAGAGGTGGCGACAACTCGGAGATCTGAAAGGATTTAAAAGCGACCCAGAGATGGCTTTTTTCCTTACTCAACAGGTAAGATATTTTATTAATATGGTTTGTGTAGTTGTGTAATCACACACATACACATGTCTGTGTGTGTGTGTAGTGAAATACAATAATTATACTGTAATCGGTGCAGAACTTTTCACTTGCAAGCACACGTTTTTCTTTATAATAATAATTTATATAAATAAATCCTTTAGTCCTAGGCTTGCCAAGGACATGTGAGTCTTGAAATGATGTTGACCACTGGTTGGTAACAATGACAATCTATAAATTAGTTACTACCGTGGTCTATTTGGCCAGAATATCCTGCAGTTATAAAAACTTCACAACGTTTGAACTGATCAGACTAGCAGTCATTATGTCTAATGTTAACGAACGTTGCTTAACTTTTGTAATGTAATTTATTTCAAAACGTCAATGTTTCCAATAAGTTAAAAATATCCAAATGACGTGACGCCATGCAAGAAGCAGACATATGAGCGACAAGCTCTGCGCACTGCTAAATTGTTTATTATTTTCATGTTATAATCTGGTGAAATTTGATATACCAAGTTACACATTTGCTCTTTGAGGCAAAACATGGCAAAGAAGTCAAAATCCTCGGGCTCTGGAGACATTAAAAGACACTTACATGTTCAGGATGAAAGCTCTGACAGGCCTACAGACCGGGAACTCAATTTTGATGGTGCGGCGGGAGAGGCGATCCAGCGTCAGTTGTCCAACATGTCGGTGATGTTGACGAAGGTTCTTGCTGACTTGGAGGATCTCGCTGTAATACGTCGATCGATTACGGTGATGGAAATAAAATTCTCTATTTATTTACAAGAGTGTCTGATGTTGAGAGATGAATCGATTGTCTGGAATCTTCGGAGAGGGAATTCTCCGCTAATCCGCCCACGACCAAAGTTGATTTGGAACATCTCCTTGAAAAGCTTGAAGATCTTGAGAATAGAAGCCGCAAAAATAACATTCGAATTGTTGGAATTCCTGAGTATGAGGAGGGCAGAGATGTGGTGAAATTCTTGGATGAGCTTTTCCCAAGTCTGCTCGACATAACAGGCCACAAGCTGGAAATCGAGCGAGCTCACAGAGTCCCAGCTCACAGATTTGCTGAGGGAGAAAAGCCTAGATCGATTCTGGACAGATTTCTGAGATCATCCGTTAAAGATCTTGTTGCGCCAGGCGAGGAGCAAAGGGAAGCTTTCTTGGAAGAATCATAATATTTTATTGTTCCCGGACTTTGCGAGTTCGACGAGTGAAACGTGATCGGTTTAAGGAATGTAAGAAACTCTTACATCAGCGAAAGATCACTTTTGCTCTGATGTTTCCGGCCAAACTGAGAATAGAAACGAAGGACGGTCGCAAAGTATTTACATGTCCCAATCAGGCAATGTCTTTTACTGAATCAATGGGTGAGTAAACCATTGGGTGTTTCTCATGTGAGTGGGTCGACTCGCTGTACTTACTCTGGCTTTTGAGGAAGCTGGGCTTCATTTTGGTTTCTTTTTGCTTTTTGCATTGGCTCCGTCGAGCGGCTGGAGCCTGTTTTGTGAATAACACTTTTCCTTAAAGAAACTTTTGCATTGATGAAAGATTACTTTTGCATCGAAGTTTCCGGCCAGTTTGAGAGTGGACACTATGGATGACCGCAAAATATCTACATGCTCACACAAAAGATGTCTTTTATGAAGTTGATGGATTGTGTAAGTCATGGTATATACTTTTATGCAGCCTCCGAGTGAATTGACTCGACCATCCAGGGAACCGGGATGCCGGTTTTGTTTCTTTTTGTATTGGTTCCGCCTAGCGGCTGGAGCTTGTTCTGTTGAATAACATTCCTTTGGAACAGCTGTGGATTAATCTGTTCATTCTTCGTGCTTATTTGTTTTGAGTATTTTTACGGGACATTGGAATGATTACGTCATCTGCTAAACTCATAACAGCAGGCTCACTGAACATTCATTTGTCTGTCCGAGGAATCTGAACGGTTTTATATCAACTGGAATTTATTTTGTGAAAGATCACACCTTTTGAGACAGTTCTGTGAATGAATCTACACATTCTTTGTGTTCATTCTTTTTATTGGCTGGGGTTTATTGTATTTTCTGTTATGTAATTTTGCCTCAAATTTGTGAGGCAAAATTGAGCAATCCGATGGCAAAGTTGTCGTGGGAGCTCGTGGGCGTTCATGGACATTTTGAGTTTAGAGGGATTGTCGCTGGTTGGCGCTTTCGTGTGCGGGGTTAATGCGCACGTTTTTCTTTTTTCTGTTTGTTCGGGGGGAATTTCGGGGTTTGATTGTTTCACTAATGGGGAATGTGGTCTGTATAATTTTGCTTTTGAGACAATTTATCTTTTCTACTATATCAAAATGTCAAATGTTAATATGAGTGGATTGTCTCTCTCCACATGGAATGTAAATGGGTTGGGTCACCCCATAAAAAGAAGGATTATTACTTTTCTTAAACGTAAGAAATATGATAAAGTGTTTCTTCAAGAAACGCATCTCTCCCCGCAGGAAGCTGAAAAAATTGGGAAGATATGGGGTGGACATGTTTTTTTTTTTTAGTGCTGACTCAAGTAAGAGCAAGGGAGTTGTTATATTGATTAGTAAACATCTACAATTCAAATGTCTCAAACAGACTAAAGATAAATTAGGGAGAGTCATTAATGTTTTAGCTGAAATTCAAGGGCAAAGGTTGATTTTGGCTAATATTTACGCACCTAACGCTGATGATCAGGGCTTTTTTATAGATCTTGAAGGGATGCTGCAAACCACTGGCACCCCTCATGATATAATATTGGGAGGAGACTTTAATCTTTTGATGGACTCAGTCCTTGATCATAGTGAAGCAAAAGTGTGTAAACCCCCTAGAGCAACATTGACGCTTCACAGGATGTGTAAAAATCTTGGTCTTATGGATATTTGGAGACTTTTGAACCCATCTGGTAGGGACTATACATTTTTTTTTTTTTCATCAGTCCATAAGATTTATTTTATTTTTTATATCCAAATCCCTCATTTCATCTGTTGTCGATTGCTCAATTGGAAATATCTTAGTCTCAGATCACGCCCTGGTGTTGCCATATACAGAGAAAAAGAAATCATATAGTTGCCGCCTTGGTGTCCCTTTTGCAAAATCCTGATTTCCAACAAATGTTAAATGCTGAAATCAGTGTCTATATGGAGACCAACTGGTCCTCAGTATCCTCTGTTGGCGTGGCTTGGGAGGTGGTTCTTAGGGGTTGGATCATACGGTATGCCTCATTCACCAAAAAATCCAAAGTACAAGAACTTGTGGAGTTGGAAGGAAATATTAAAAGTGCCGAGGCAGAGCTGAAGCGCCGTATGTCATCTGATGGCCTCAGAGAATTGACCCGATTGAAATATAGATATAATACTATTTTGTCATGGAAAGTGGAGTTTTGGTTGTTCAGGGCAAGACAGTCATACTTTGAGTCGGGGGACAAAGCAGGAAAACCATTGGCTAGATATATAAAGCAGAGAGTGTCTTTTTCTACCATTCCCTCAGTGAAATCTGCTGGTGGTGAAATATTTACCTCAGCCATTGATATTAATAATGCTTTTAAAGAATTCTACTTTAATCTCTATAGTTCCACGTCTTCGTCTACTGATGAAGATATTAGGAACTTTGTGGAACCATTAGATCTCCCTAAACTGACGACTGACTAAAAAAATTCTCTTGATTCTGAGATAACCTTGGAGGAGCTTGATGAGGTAATTAAGGCCTTGCCTACAGGCAAGGCTCCGGGGCCTGACGGCTGTGCTGCAGAGTTTTTCAAATCTTATGCTACAGAACTGGCTCCACTTTTGTTAGAAATTTATACGGAATCATTAAAGAACGGAAATCTTCCTCCAACCATGACGCAAACCCGGATGAGTCTGATTCTTAAAAAGAGTGTAAAAGTTACCACCCAATTTCCCTGATCCAGTTAGATGTAAAAAAATTGTCAAATTCTGGCTAATCGATTAAGTAAAGTTATGACATCACATATACATATAGATCAGGTGGGGTTTATTCGAGGCCGTAGCTCTTCTGATAATATTAGGCGTCTCATCAATATCATGTGGTCAGTAGCGAATGATCAATCTCCGGTCGCTGCCATCTCACTTGACGTCGAAAAGCCGTTTGATATGGTAGAATGGGATTATCTTTTTAAGATTTTGGAAATGTATGGGTTCGGGAGTACATTTATTGTTTGGATTAAGTTACTTTATAGACACCCTGTAGCAGCAGTGCAAACAAACGGGTTAATTTCAGATTATTTTACTCTGGATGGGGCACCCGGCAGGGTTGCCCTCTTTCCCCCTTATTGTTCTGTCTTGCCCTGGAAACATTAGCAACTGCAATAAGAAAGGAGGATGATTTTCCAGGGGTGATTGCGGGAGGAGTGGCACATAAGCTTCTGCTTTACGCAGATGATATTTTATTATTCATCTCCGACCCTACTAGATCTATGCCTTGCCTCCACAGAATTATTAACTCCTTTTCCAAATTCTCAGGATACAAAGTCAATTGGTCTAAATCTGAAGCTTTGGCTTTTGTCCAGTAACGGCCTTCCAGCCGGGCGCCTTCCATTGGCCCAAACAGGGAATTAAGTATTTGGGAATTTTATTCCCAGAAACTTTGTCTGATTTAGTCAGAGTTCATTTTGATCCCTTAATAAAAAGGTTTTTGAATGATGTGGACAGGTGGGCTTCATTACATTTATCTATGATTGGGAAGGTTAATGTTATTAAACTTAATTGTATTCCAAAATTCAACTACCTGCTACAGTCTCTCCCTGTAGATGTCCCCCTCTCTTATTTCAAGCAATTTGATAGCATAGTGAAGTCCTTCAATTGGAATGGTAAGCATCCCAGGTTAAATTTCAATAAGTTACATAGGCCGATTGACAAAGGTGGGTTAGGCCTACCCAAGATTTTGTTTTTATTATTATGCATTCGGTCTTAGACATTTGGCTCATTGGTCGCTTCCACCTGAGAGAGCCCCTCTCTGGTTTTGTATTGCAAAGGAAGTTCTTGCCCCATCTCGCCACTGCAAAGCCTTTCAATTAAACTAGCCGGAGAGGTTAAGTCACACCCTGTTATTTTGCATTTGCACTCGATATGGACAAAAGTGTCCAGAGTGTTTAATTCTGATATTTATTTAAACGTAGCCTCGAGCATATGGCTGAACCCTAAACTATGTATTAATAAGTCCCCTTTCTGTTGGTCAGATTGGATTGTGAGGGGGGTTAATACACTTGGTGACCTATATGAGAGTGGAGTATTGAGATCTTTTGAAAATGTGATTCAACATTTTGGGATTCCCAGCTCTTAATTTTATAAGTATTTACAGCTGCGCCACCTGCTTTGCACTGTTTTTGGGAGTAGCATACACCCCCCTAGAGTGGCAGATACTCTGGGAGTGGTGATTACTGCTTTTGGGAAGGGTCATGAGGCATCAGTGTATTACTCCCTGCTAATTCAGAGTCTGTGGGATGGAGCTTTAAATTCTCTCAAAAGATTATGGGATGAAGATTTAAATTTGTTATTGGAGGAGGGAGTGTGGGCTAGGATTCTAAAAAACATCAAGTCTGCATCTAGAGATGCAAGGGTTCGCCTTATGCAATTTAAGATTTTACATAGATTTTATTGGACCCCCTCTAGATTGTATAGGCTTGGTCTTAAGGACACACCCATCTGCTAGCGATGCCATTCTGAAGATGGAGACACCACCCATGTTTTTTGGGGGTGTCGTAAGATCCAAGAATTTTTGCTGAAGGTGCAAAGTTTTGTGTGTGATGTGTTGGGCACTCAGGTCTCGTTCTGCCCCAGACTCTGTATTTTGGGAGATAGGGAGGTCATGGATTTGGAGGATAAGTACATGAAGGACTGGGTTTTGACCAGTGTGATTGGTAGGCAGGTTATTTTGAGGAGTTGGAAGTCGGATGGAGCACCCTCGTTCCCGGAGTGGTGCGCGGAGATGGGGAGGGTGGCTGCCTTCGAGGAGGGCTTGAGCATAAGGATGTGGGTTAGGGATTCTTACAATAAGAAATGGGGCAATTACTTAGCATTTTTTGGGGAATCTCGAGAAGGGGCGGTGGAGGGAGTAATTTTAGATTTTTTATTTTTTTTATATATATTTTTTTATTATACTTGATTATTGTATTGTATTGTATTTTTTGTCATTGTTTTAGTTTTGTGTTGTTTTTTTTCCATGTGTGTGTCTATATTCTATTGACCACAGGGCGGTTCGTGGGGGGTCAGGGTGTGGTGGGAGTTTGGTAGGGGGAGGGGATATAGTGGGGGTTTAATGTTTAATGTGTTTTGATTCAATATATATATATATATATATATGTTGTTGTATTTTTTGTGTTAATTTATGAATCAATAAAAATGTTAATAACAAAAAAAAAAAATAATAACAGCATAAGATATGGCACTTACCTGCACAGATTAAATGTTTTTGGATATCCGTCTTTTCCTTTCTTTCGTTATTTATTTGTCCATTCACTCTGATGAGATGTCCTGAATCCAGGTGTACGCCGGTGCCTCGAACAACATTCATCCACGCAGAGGAGCAGAGCCGAAGCACAACATGCATCATTACCGAAACAGTGTTCTTCCACAAGACACAATGGATTAAATTCATTATTTTTCTCAAAATTCTACAAACAGCACCCCATAATGACAACGTGAAAGAAGTTTGTTTGAAATCTTTGCAAATTTATTAAAAATAAAAAACGATAAAATCACATGTACATAAGTATTCACAGCCTTTGCCATGACACTCAAAATTGAGCTCAGGTGCATCCTGTTTCCACTGATCATCCTGGAGATGTTTCTACAACTTGATTGGAGTCCACCTGTGGTAAATTCAGTTGATTGGACATGATTTGGAAAGGCACACACCTGTCTATATAAGGTCCCACAGTTAACAGTGCATGTCAGAGCACAAACCAAGCCATGAAGTCCAAGGAATTGTCTGTAGACCTCCGAGACAGGATTGTATCGAGGCACAGATCTGGGGAAGGGTACAGAAAGATTTCTGCAGCATTGAAGGTCCCAATGAGCACAGTGGCCTCCATCATCCATAAATGGAAGAAGTTTGGAACCACCAGGACTCTTCTTAGAGCTGGCCGCCCGGCCAAACTGAGCGATCGGGTGAGAAGGGCCTTAGTCAGGGAGGTAACAAAGAACCCGATGGTCACTCTGACAGAGCTCCAGCATTTCTCTGTGGAGAGAGGAGAACCTTCCAGAAGAACAACCATCTCTGCAGCACTCCACCAATCAGGCCTGTATGGTAGAGTGGCCAGACGGTAGCCACTCCTCAGTAAAAGGCACATGACAGCCCACCTGGAGTTTGCCAAAATACACGCAGTATTAATGAGATGCAGTGATACAGAGGAGACGCACGCTTACTCGAACGAAATTTCAAAGGTTTTGCTTCATGAGAAATAAGGGCTTGTGGGTTTCATCAAAGAACATTAAAATAACGTGTGAAAGTGAAGAAATTTGGACAGAAATTTTACTATAGCATAATATAACATAATAAATTGTTTTATTTTTTATTACAAAAATAATATAAAATGGGTTCCAAAACCAACAGTGAAAATGTAAAATTGACCAAAACTAAAGCTGACCAAAAAGAGACATATATTTAAAGGATTTTGAAATATTTTGATATTTCAAATATTATATTTCATGTAATTCATACGTTTTAAAGCCTTAAAAGGAAATCATATATCCCTATTTTATTATTTGATTTATGTATTTGAAGTTAAATAAGTAAAAATGACTTAAGGTGTATGAAGCAAACATGCACTATAAGAAATATTACAATTAATCGTGAAAGACCTGAGACATTTCATCGTCATAATGGCAATTAATTGTTTGACAATTTATCAGCAGTCAAATTTCATAATCGTGACAGCCCTAATAATTTCTAAATCTTTGATATACAAACTGTTCTCTTCACTGTTCACACGTTCACACCTTTGTTCTGAGTTTTGTTCACACCAAAACTTTTTTGCTTTTGTCTCCATTCACATGTTGATGTTCAGCCATCTCTGTCGAGAGTGTGTTGTAAGCCTAGAAAGTGAGTTGTTGTGCTTGACCCCCTGCCCCCTTCCCACCCACTACACTCCCACATTTCTACATATTTTCACGCCCATTTTAAGAGCCTTTTTTAAGTTTGAGGTTTGAACGACTGGCATTGAACTAGTGGGTTTCATGACACTTTAATGTTAAAATTTGAAATATACATGTTGAGCTCTGGCATTCCTTCTTCGCAGGATGTGAGATACACAGAGTATTTAGATTTGCGTCCATTCATGTCCCAGTCTCATGGGGAGCCGCAAATCTATACTCTGTATGCTGTGCTGGTTCATTCTGGCTTCAGTTGCCATGCTGGACACTACTACTGCTATGTAAAGGCAAGTCATCTTGTACAGACATGCTGCCTGAAATGTCATATTGTTAAAACCTGATTTGCAATTAATGGTGCAATCCTTTGTTATAGGCAAGCAATGGGCAGTGGTATCAGATGAACGATTCATCGGTGTCTCTTAACGATATAAGAACAGTGCTAAATCAGCAAGCGTACTTGCTGTTCTACATTAGGTAATGGTCTAAATTCACTTTCTTACGGTCTAAATTCACTTTCGAGTACAAAGTCTCGAATCGAGACTAGGGATGTGCAAAATGACAATTTCAAAATCGACTAGTCAGTGGGTTATTTCAGTAGTTAGTCGACTAGTCAAATGCCTGTATAATTAGGTTGGAGTCATTTCCACAAGACACCAGTCAGACGCATTTCTAAATAATAGCCTGTGAACTACCACCCCGGAGTCATGAGTTCGAAACCAGGGCGTGCTGAGTGACTCCAGCCAGGTCTCCTAAGCAACCAAATTGGCCCGGTTGCTAGAGAGGGTAGAGTCACACAGGGTAACCTCCTCGTGGTCGCTATATGTGGTTCTTGTTCTCGGTGGGGCACATGGTGAGGATGCTGCGGAGAATAGTGTGAAGCCTCCATATGCACTATTTCTCCGCTGTAATGCGCTCAACAAGCCATGTGATAAGATGCGTGGATTGACAGTTGTTCTTGTCTTTATTACATAAGTAAAATGAATGAAAATAATATGAATTAAAAACAATCAAAACTAATAATAACACACAGAATGCCCAAAACAGTGTGTGGGTAACATAACGCATCACTACTCATAAAATTGACATGATAGCATTCATATACATGAATATCTATGATAGCGTTTGGTTGTGTAAACGGAGCACAAAACAAGAAAAGAAAGCAGTAATAACATAGCCCTAACATCAGGTATGGAATAGTAAACTTAGGCATGAAATAACGTAAGATAATTTAATGAGCCGCAAAATTAGCCTACCTCTATTTCATAAATGAATTCCAATGGCTAAATTATTTTCTGTTTGACTTTCTAATTTGAACTAAAGAGTATTTAAACTACACTTAAAAAAAATCTAAATATAGAAATAAAAATGACACATCAACTATATAAAATATCTACTTCATTAGAACAGTCAAAAATGCAATTAAAAAAGGTGTCCTACCTTACTCTTGGACGATAGGCCAAGCGTCAGTGTTTCAAACTACCACGTTAATAAATGAATAGACCTATATATGACCAAAAAAATAGTTAAATCTGTCGATGCATTTAAAATAAATACAGAACTGAACAGGGCATCGTATTATAAATATTGGCCTCACCATGTTTAAATGAAATGTGTTTCAAATGCCAGCTTGTGATCCGCTGAGAGACAATATTTTTTTTCATTCATGAGAGAATAAAGAAAAAAGGTACCCCCCCCCCCCAAAAAAAAAAAACCACGAAGATAGTCTAGATATTTCACAGATAAAAACAGCATAATCATTAATGCATCAACATTTTTATTCAGAAACAAAAGCTACATGTTTAGGAATGAGACGTGAGCGAAGCCTGTTGACACCTGCCACAGAAAACACACTCTCGCCTGGGACAGACTCAGAAGGAACCGATTGGAACCGAACGATCCACCATTGGAGAGGGTTCTGGTCGGGGTCCATGCAGTGATCTTTGTCATATACTGTACCTCCAGCTCTGTAGGTTGGCTAAGCTAAGAGTGTTTGAGTAGTATTTCTCGTCAAAAACAAAAAAATATATGCAATTGACGGCTGTGATCACTTTTCCGTTTTCGCTTCTTAAACACCAGATGAACTCTGAGCTCACATCCTTGACATTCTGAGCATTATTGACATTATCTTGACATTATTTTGCAAATATTGCATTGTACTACATCAGTTCTCACTTTTGTGAAACTTGTCCAGGCAGCGCTTCTTTTCCACGATGTGACTCGCTCTAACAGTTTAGCTCCTGCAGTAAATATGAGGTAAACCGTCAGATTTATAAAAATAATGTTTATACTATACTTTTTATACTAATTGTAATAGTATTTGTGATTAGAAAAAATATTTAAACTACAATAATTCCAATATTAACATGCTGTCTTAAATATTAAAATGAAAAAAGTAAAAACCTTTTAATTACTTTTTATTGTTGAATAATTACTAGTTGATGTCACTAATCAACTTGTCAGTTGTTGAACGACTAGTCAACAATTCTTGCACATCCCTAATGGAGACTTTGTACTGCTGGCACTAAGCCTGTATGTTTCTGAGAAGTCTCATCAGAATTTGCCTGTTTTTAAAATAGGTCACCGGACTTAAAGAATAGAAGTGACTATAGTCAGATGAACCATACTCCTGGTCAGTCATCTCCACGACCATCCATTCCACTCAAGATGAATGGACCTCAGTACACCTCCACATCCTTTATTGGCCCACAACTGCCACCTCATATGATGAAGGTACTGCAAGAGAACTACATATTTTCTCAAATCACTGTAAAATAGGTTCCTTTCCTCCCTGTAAGTGTTAAAACAATTTGGGTTTAGGGGTTTCATATGTTCACTCTTCACCCACTTTGCAGAACTCGTCATACGTCAACGGGAATGGGAATGGATCTTCAAAGGAATACCATAGTGGCTCAAAGCCCAACAGAAGCTTTTGCGGTGTGCCCAAAATAGGCTCTGGCATGTCCCTTCCATCCTCATCTGCGTCCTCGTCCTCTTCCACATCTCTATCCAACCAGACTGTTCGACCCATGGGCATTCCTGACTCATCTAAGAGGCCGAAATTGACATTTCTCATTGGTCAGGGTAAGCCTGTGAGACCTACTCAGACCCAGACGAACCCTAATTGCTCTTCATCTTCAGCCTCTCACTCTCAGCCCACCTCCTCCAGTAACTCAGCGACTACCTCAGGCTTCCAACAAGCAAAGCAGGTCAATAGAACTCCCATCAATCATACTGCAGCTACTTTCTTGGTTCCTTATGGTCAGGAATCCTCTGAGGAATCTGACCAGGAGGCTGGAACTTTGGAGAATGGAACTGCTACCAATATAACCAATGGGAATGGGGTAAAGGATGACTTAAAATCCCACAATTCCAGCTCACTGCCTCTGCTTATCTCTAAAACAAATGGATCCAATGGCTTTACAGAGTTGCATTTGAGTGAAAATGAATCTGGATCTGCCCACAAATCTCATAATGGCCATCCCAAAGCCAATGGTTTTAATCACACTGATGAGGTACAGAATTTAAAAGACAAACCTTACTGTTAGTTGGTGGTATTTCTTGTCATGTACAGTTGAAGTCAGAAGTTTACATACACCTTAGCCAAATATATTTAAACTCAGTTTTTCACAATTCCTGACATTTAATCGTAGAAAGGTCAGAATCTTAAAGGCACAGTTAACTTGGTGTATGAAGACTTCTGACCCATTGGAATTGTGATATAGTCAGTTAAAAGTTCAACAATCTGTCTGAAAAACAATTGTTGGCAGAATTACTTGTGTCATGCACATGTCCTAAACAACTTGCCAAAACTATAGTTTGCTAATATTAAATCTGTGGAGTGGTTAAAAAACGAGTTTTAATGACATCAACCTAAGTGTATATAAACTTCTGACTTCAACTGTATAAAGAGGTTTAAATTTGTAAGACTGATTCAAAAAGTCAGTTAGACTTTCTACTGGTAATTGTTAAACAGGTTCTTATTCTCTTTATTTGTCAAGTAAATTTCATTTCTTTCTGCTTTTGATCAGGTAAGGGGAGCACCAAATTTTTCATCTCAAACTAATCTGTCTGATAGTTTGGACTTGGAGTTCAGCTTTAAGCCTGGAATCTGTGAATCAAGGTGAGTTGCTCAATAACCATTTTCTTGCAACTTGATCAACTGAAAAACTTGTTAGGTTTCAGATGGAATAAACTTTCTCTGGTTCTGTTCGTTCATCTAACAGCTCCAAACCACCAAGTTCGGATGGCCAACATATTTCCTCACCCTCAAGCAAAAGTACAAACCATCTCTCTGACTTTTTAGCCCAGTCTGCAACTTCATCTAATGCTTCTTTGGTCTCCAAGACTACGGACAATGAACTTAGTGCCCATGCAGCCTCAAAGATTGAGTCGACTCAGAGCCGTGCCGCCCATCTAGTGGTTGGCATGTCAGACTTCCAGGCCAACCATAGTCTGAGTCTCAATGCAGGTGATGGTCACACAAGTCCACATAGGTTAAAGGAGACACCCGTGTGCAATGAAGGGAAAGGCAAAGACTCAAAACCATCATACACAGGCAAGTTTGACTCCGGGGATGGAAGGAGACCAGGTGACGACCAGAATAGGCTTTTAGAACGGCCACATTTTTCTTCTACCCTGAAGGACAGGGACAGGTACAGACACAATAGGGAATATGATGAAAGAAACAGGCACCGCTATGGGCACAGTGGACACGGCCATCGACTGGAAAAGGAGTGCCGTTATGCCAGAGAGTGCTCCACCAGTAGAGATCGTCATCACCGAGATCGTGATGCCAAGCGCCACTGGGACCAATTCACGCACCACCTTCGAAAGCACCACTACTCCCAAAGAAGATTTAGAGAGGAACGTGATTGGAGTAGAGAATGGGATAATCGAGATAGGAGAATTGCAAGTGGTTATGATTCTCATCATCCCTCTGGACACCACAACAGGGATGGCTTCTTCAGTCACTGCCATCGTGGGGTGGAAAGTGGGCGTGGAAGAGAACTCCATACTGTTCACGAGAACAGCTCAAGAGGTAAACCATCGTCTCCACGTTCTGTCAGCCCGCTGCCTGAACGTAACAAGAGAAAACGTAGCCTATCGCTTGACGTAAAAGAGAGCTCCGATGAGTGCCGAGCCAAGAAACCCAAGAAGAAAAAGAAAAACAAAGATAAACACAGGTGAGTAAATATGTTTTGTTAATGCTTGTAAACTACTAGATTTATTTGAGGTCTGTAGTAAAATAGCAAAGGATCTTTGATTAAAAATAAAAACACACATGGCAGGCATTGTTAGAAAAAGAGGCTGTCAGTTTAAGGAGCCTCCTGTAGGACACTTGCCTGTGATGGACAAATCTGTGTTCCATGTCTCCTAGTGTTTGCAGAGTTGTCAATATGATCTTTCTGTTGCATTGCCATGTCTTCCTATTGTGTTTTTTTTTTTTTCTGGTCTGCGCAAAAAACAAACATACAGTGCAACAAGTGTCATCCGATTAATGAAAAAATGACTTTTGAGCCACTTTTAATAAATCAGTCGAAAAACTCAAGTTATCAGTTTGAACCAGTCTAACGAATGTTTTGCTGAATCCATCAAAGCTTTTAATTAATAGAGCCTATGATTAATATTTTCACCTGCTGTGACATTTACATGCACAAACAATGCATACAGGTCCTTGCAGTACAAAAAATTAGGCTGTTTGTGCACGTGAAGTCCTGCTGATGATGAAATTTATGTCACATACACTGAAGAATACTTTTCGACTGATTTCTGTCTGTCTCATAAAGCGTGTTAACATGCACAATCTTACAACAGTTAATGTCTTGTAAACGCCTCCTTTAACAGGGTAAGTTCATGAACAGTTTAAGCATAAACCAATCAGCATTTTTGCCCATTACCACAATTTTGTGTTGCATATAAACACCTTTACCGGTGTTCTCGTGGCTTATCTGGGGTGTACAAGTGTTGTGCGCACACCTGTTTACATTTTGACTTCAAAAGCAGAGAATAACCTGATTTCAAATCTCGTGGAAACATTTTTTGTTTTTTGCATTGTTGGATTTTTTGAATAAGCAGATTTTTTTTTTTTTTTTGTGATTATATATATATATATATATAGTTATTAGTGTGTCAACTGGTGTTGATGAATTGTGCTTTAGATATCCATAAATTCTATGTGGCGAATGTTTGTGGACACCATATGTGCTGAACGTTTTAATTTCAAAACCATAGGCATCAATTACCCCTTATCTTCAGTAACATTTTCCACTCTTCTGGGAATGCTTTCCACTAGTGAGGTAAGGCACTGATGTTTGGCAAAGGGACCTGGCTCATAGTTGGCATTCCAATTCACCCCAAAGGTATTCAGTGATGTTCAGGTCTGGACTTTGCACTGGCCAGTCAAGTTCTTCCACACTTTATGGACCTCGCTTTGTGCACCGTTGCATTGTCATGCTGGGATAGGCAAGGGCTCTCTCCAAACTGTTGCCACAAAGAAGCACACAATGCCCTAGAATGCCATTGTATGGAGTAGCATTATCCTTTTAATCTTCACTTGAATTAATGGAGTATCTTAACTTATTACAAGGGGGTGTCCACATACTTTTGGACATATAGTGTGTCTGTGACAAGTGAAGTGGAACCAGTAGCTTAATTTATCTTTGTGACTTTCCATCTGTAGACACTCAGACAAGGACCCTTCAGAGTGGAATGATGAGAGCAGCTCAAAGAAACTTAAAAAGAAGAAGAAAAAGAAGAGGAGGTGGGATGAGGAGAGGCGAGAAGAACATGATTCTAGATCTAGGAATGGTACAGAGAGGGGAAGTCATCACCGCAGCTCTGAGTCTCTTCATAATGTAAAGGACCAGCAACTCAATGGACATAAAGGTGCATAATTATATAGTCAAGCTTTTTGATTTTTATATTTGGTATTAACATCTGTCTCAGGTCATCGTACAAGTGGTCAGCACTACATACAGATGTAAATGTGGTCCAGTCTCTCAAACCACATTCGGAGGTCATTCATGTGACCACATCACATTTGTTATGTAACTGCTAATGCATCCCGGACAACAGTGAAGGACCGTCTACTTACCAAACAATCAGCCATTGTCGGTTACATGCAGCTTGAATGAAAACTGTCTGATATATTATTTTGAATAAGACAATTCGTATACAGTACATGCATAAGACTTCACAAGACTTTGTCAGTTTGCCTGACATTAACATGGACTGACACAATCACATGAAGCATGCACATCTGAAGTCCAGTCAATACAGTTTTAAACCCAGAAAATCAAAATGGCCCAAGTTACTAAAACATTTGCAATTTTCCCCTTAATATTAAAAATAATGCATGCAATTATTGTTTTTCATCATATGCAACAAATTTGTTTTAGTATTTTATTAACCTTTGAGATATGATATGAGAAAAGATATGAGAGAACCTGGTCACAATTTATATTAGGTTTCTTTAACTACTATGTACTAAGATTAAAATACATACAATAAAATTTACTTATTGTGTAACTACCAGTTGTTATGCAAAATTCTGACAAGATTTTTATTTGCTGCTACTGAGGTTTAGGTACGGGTAGGTTATGGAGTAGTGGTAGGGTTAGGTTTAGGGGTTAGAGTTAGGTTTTAGGGTAAGCGTTGGGTTAGGTTTAGGGGTAAGGTTAACAATGTAACTACAAATGTAATTAAATACAGGTACTTTTAATGTATGTACAATGCAATGATATTTATGTACATAATAAGTACATTGTAGCAAATGCTTAAGTTCATAGTAGTTAAGGACAACTAATATAAAATGGGGCCTAGAACCTTGCCTGGATGGAGTGCCAGTGGCTGGAATTATTTCCATTTATATGTTAGATTTTAGACAGTTGGAGGGGTTGACCACAATTTGCTTCCCCAAACAACCACAAGTGCACTTTACTACATTCACACATGGATGAAAGAAATTTGAACTTATGTGTGTGAAATGTGCTCTGTTTTTCAGCTAATGGCCTGAACTGTTGCAGTGGAAGTGAACCGGATCTCTGTCGTACTGGGGTGGAGAAAGATGTGAAATACAAAGGCTGTAAACACGCTACTAGTGTGAACAGCTCAAATAGAAATGGAGATGTGGACAATGTCTACCACAGGGTTCTTTCAGATGTTGAAGTGAGTAGACTCACATTTAAGGAAAAGTTATAGGATGAAGCTGTACAGTTCAAGTTTTACAAAAATGCACTATTGCAAGTGTTCAAATTTGTTAAAGTTCAATGTTTAATTTGCCACCAAATCATAAATCTTTGATAGATTACCACCCAGAAAACCATTCATCCCCATGAACACAATTTTTTTGCAATCCTGATGTACTAGTAAATCATTCAAAGATGCTTTCAGTATATATAGGACAAAAGAAAACAAAGGAAATATATGACAATAAATGCATTTACCATATTGTGTACATGGAACATGCATGCATTAAAGTATTATTTTTTCATTGACTTAAATGTGCGACTTTTTTTAGTCTATATATGACCCCACAGGAACAAAACTATGCCACTGTTGTTTTCCTTGTGAGAATGAAATGTGAAATAGTCTCATATAATTCAGAAAAGTTGTCATTGTTCCACAAAATTTTGGTTTTCACAGGCAGTCACAAATCCTCACAAAAGGGAAGGTGATTTCTCCCCTACACCCAAGGTAAGAAAGCTTGTGCAAGTATTTGTTGGTGTATACTCTTTACAAAATAAGCTCACCTCTAATTGCCTTGTGTCCTCTTTTCTTTCAAGACTCTGAAAACCACCCATGCAAACATGTGAAAAAAAATCTACATATACTGAGACCTGACATGGTGCTGAACATTTAGAACATACTGTGTTTTACCACAGAATACATTTTAAAGTTGCATTTTTTTAAGGCAATGGATTTTTTTAGTACACTGTACAGAAATGAACTTTGATCATTTAAAAAAAATTATATATAATATTAATATATGCGATTAAAACAAAAGCCTGGAGCTTAACATCAGAATTGCTGCTCAGACGTAGACTCAGGATTTTCTCACTTGGGAAGATGAGACAAGTGCGCCCTTTAAGGATACAAATCTTGGAATGAGAAGAACATTTATATGCTGCATTAACGGAGAAAGACTGCTTGTCTCTTTGCTTCAAGTTATGATGTCACCATTTTCGCATATCGGTTGAGAGGACTGTCTCAAAAGGAGCTGACTTGGCTATTGCTACATGTGCACTTACATCACCGTTAACCTGGACACACTTGAGGACATAAGATATTTGCTTTTGCTGTCTCTTGTATCTCTTTTTAGCATCTCACTGTATTATTCACATTCTGAATTTCCTCAATCAAACCTATTTAGAATGCAAGTTCATTGTGTCTTTTGTTTTTTTATTTTCGGTGTTTAGTTTTCTTGAATCCACTTTGATTTTAGTCAAGATAATACTGTGAATTTAAGTTGAACTGTACTATCAGTTGTTTGTTTTTTGGTCCTGTATCAGGAGTTCAATAGACCGTTTCTGTAAAGCCACTCATAGACCATGTTCTCTGGACATAAGTTAATGGGGTTTTTTTTTGTTTTTGTTTTTTTTTCTCCCCCAGCAAAAAAGACGGTTATATTCAACTTATTTTACTGTAGCATGTCAAAGTAAATGTGTACAGTGTACAATATGTTGAGTGAGCAGAAACAGCCTTAATGTCTGAAATTGTAATATTTTCTCTCACTATGTTTACAACATTTTGTTGGAGTGATTGAACATGTATGTGATGATGGGATGTGTTTTGCTTTTGTAAAGGGTTGGCTTTCCTTTTTACATATAAAGAACAACTTTGATTTGATTTGTGCAGAAAAATTAACAGTTAATTGATGATGATGTATGGATTCTTCAGGTTTATTATGGGGAAAAGCATGTTTGGTTATAGTAAGGTTACGTTGCATAAGTTAGTCCTCCATTTTTATATTCATGAAAGGCATGTGGAAATCCTTAAGATTGAAAATTGAGAAACATGGGGTGATTAGGTGTCATCGGTATAGCTTTGTTAAGAGAAGTCATGCATTAGGGTGAATTTGTAGGACCTTCTGTCTGGGTGAGAAATAAACCAGGAAACTCTGACTTGGAAATGCCAACTTGAAGGTAAGCAGTATATAGTTGACAGTGGATGATGTTCAAAGATCCAGAGCGATTAGTACTGATTTATGTAAGGATGCTCTGCTTGGCTTGAGCACTTCAGTCACAGCAACGAGCACTTTCATACAAGGGACCAGATTTAAAGGTGGATTAGATGTTGGGGATTGGGGGGGTGGGTGGGGTGATTACATTATGCAAGTGTATGACAATATCTATCTCAAGGAACTTGGAAACAAGGAAGGTATGTTTGAAATGGGTTCATAGTCACAAGTCCTGTTCACACTCGGGAGGCCTGATCAAAGACCTGCTGTCTTGAGGTGCCTGATTGGGAGAAACCTGAGAAAGCTTCATGTACTTCAATGCAGTTCTGCCCCAGAACATCACTCCGGGTCTGGAAAGATGACACCGGCTACCTGTTAAATCCAAAGTGGCTTTCGTTGCATTCAACCATGAGAAATGTGTTTCATTTTTTCATTGCTGTAAAATCTTTACTGAAAAGCTCGAAAGATTACATACTCTGGATGTCTATTTTTATTTTCGAAAATAATTTCAGAAAATAAAAAAATAGCTTTAGTGATTTTATTGTGTTATTAAAAAATCAACAACAATGGGTTCACATAGCAGAATTGCAATATTACATAAATACAACAAAATACATTTACTTATATCAAACAACAATTTAAAAAAACTATACAAAAGGGTGTAGAGTTTGTATTATATCTGAAAAGGTGTTAAATAATAATTGCTAGAACTTAAGAAATGAATAGCTTTTTTAATCATAATATTATTTAAGGACCATGGAAACAAAGCATATAAATAGGATATAAAAAACCTTCGTGATTATTTTCTGTCTTCCAATTAATGTAACCAGTCCTGCTGATTCAGATGACTATGAGATAACATAACTGACCATAAACATTTTAAAACTATTGATGCAATTAATATATTGAACAGTATTTTAATAGCACTGGAAATTCTATTCAGTATGATTCATGCCTTATGCCACATCTGTGTATATATATAAACTGAATGTGAATGGAAATGACGTTACCAGTAGTCTGGTATTTTTTTAATTATATATTTCATATATTCCTTCCTTGGGCCTTATGTAATCATTGCCAGAGCTTAAATCTAGACTTGAACTAAACTGAGAGTTGAGAACATTGCCATGACTAAACCTGAACATTTAGTGATTGTTGAAACAAATGTCTTGTAAAGTTCCTACTGTAAGCGCAACTCCCCATACAGTCCACTGTTTTGTTTTTTGTTTTTTAGAGTAAAACATTTTCAAAGTACATATATCCCTTAGTTTTTGAAAATCTAGTCCTTTTTCCCCTTTACTCTGAGAGCTCTTATGTTTCCAGTTATCTCCTGCAGGCTGCAGATATTCTGTGTGATTAAGAAAGTTTCCATTTGAAGAGTGAGCAGAAGAACCCAAGTTACAGGACTTTCAGGTTCAGATAGCTCTCACTTTTTAGTGGCCACACGTCGCTTCCTTGTAGCCAGCATGTCGTAGAAAGGGTCCCTGCTGATGCTTGCCCTGTAGGACAGCAAAAGTGAAAATGAACTGTAAATTCCCACTGGAAAACCCCCCCCAAAAAACATACTGTACTTATCTAGAAGAATGTCGTGGATCATCCTACAAAACAGGTGCTGTCTGTACTCTTCAAATACGTGTAAAAATAACTGAAGCCAAATTTACTCTCTGTTATTAGACATTTTTCTAAACAAATCAACAAAAATCCAGTATGTTTATTTTATCTTTTTTTTTTCATCATGAGGATCTTTTTTGCATGCCCCCACCACTGTATTTCCGTCTTCTCCTTTCTATATTAGCAAATATACACTACCGTTCAAAAGTTTAGGGTCACTTACTCATCCTTTATTTATTTATTTATTATTTTTTCACATTTTAGAATAATAGTAAAGTCATCAAAACTATGGAATAACATAAATGGAACTATGGGAATTATGTTGTGACTAAACAAAATCCAAAATAAATCAAAACTGTTATATTTTAGCATCTTCAAAGTAGTCACCCTTTGCCTAGAATGTACTCTTGACATTTTCTCAACCAACTTCTTGAGGTATCACCCTGGGATGCTTTTTAAACAGTATTGAAAGAGTTCCCATCTATGTTGGGCACTTATTGGCTGCTTTTCTTTATTATTTGGTCCAAGTCATCAATTAAATAAATTAATATGGTGGCACAATTATATTTTTGTCTATAAAACTAATTTCAAACATTTAAGCATACGCTTTCAGATCAAAAGATTTTTGAGATCATGAGAAACATTTCAGTCAAGTGTTTCAAAACTTTTGACCGGTAGTGTATATATTTAAATGAATACAAAAAAGGCCTAAATTTAAATAAAAGCTTTATTCTTTATTCTCTCTATATATTAATATAGATTTTAGTTGATGTATTACTAAAAAGACTTACAGTTCATCATCCTTTAAAGAAGTACATTTCTTAAAGTGATAATTCACCCAAAAATGCAGTGAATTTTTTCACTTTCTTCTGCAGAACACAAAGAGTTTTAGAAAGATTTCTCAGCTCTTTTGGTCCATGCAATGCAAGTGAATGAGTGCCAATATTCTGAAATTCTAAAAATCACATGAGTCAGCATAAAAGTAATCCACAAAATTCCAGTGGTTAAATCCATATCTTCAGAAGCGAAATGAAAGGTGTGGGTGAGAATCACATTCTTCTTCTTGTGTTTTTGATGATTCACGTTCTTCATGCATATGTCCCCTACTGGGCAGGGAGACGAATTTATAGCAAAAAAGGACTTAAATATTGATCTGTTTCTCACCCACACCTATCATATCATTTCTGAAAATATGGATTTAACCACTGGAGTCATATGGATTACTTTTATGCTGCTTTTATGTGCTTTTTGGAACGTCCAAATTTTGGCACCCATTTACTTGCATTGTATGGACCTACAGAGCTGAGATATTCTTCTAAAAATCTTCATTTGTGTTCAGCAGAAGAAAGAAAGTCATACACATCTGGGATAGCATGAGGGTGAGTAAATGATGAGAGAATTTTCATTTTTGGGTGAACTATCCTTTTAAGTACAAGCTGAAGTCTTTCCCATTTTATCACTTTATCTTGTATTTTATCGTTTTCAGTAGGGGGCGATCTTAAAATGTCAACCCTGTTTCATGATTCTGAATAGTCAACTACAGATCATTTAAAAAAGTGGATATTTGTATAATTATCAGCATAAGAAGCACTGTATTATTTTTTTATTTTCAGATGGCACAGTGCAATTTATTAACACATTAAAAATATTACAAAAATGTCCTTTAAAAATCTTTGGCTTTTTTCATTTTGAAAAAAAAAAAAAAAAACATTTCAAAACCCTTATTTACAAAAAATACAATGATATATAAAATAGAAACCATTATTTTCTGGAAACAATGATCATTAAAGGAATGGTTCACCTAAAAATGATCATTCTTTCATCATTTACTCACCCTCATGTCATCTCAAGCTTGTTTGATTTTCTTTCTTTCACAGAACACAAATGAGGATATTTTCATTAAGCTTTCATAAAGCATAAAAGTAATTCATAAGACTCCAATGGTTTAATCCATGTCTTCTGAACCGATTTAATCAGTTTTGGGTGAGAACAGACCAAAATGTAACATTCTTAACTGTACATCAGTCTCCTTGGCGATCATGATTTCAAGCGTGATTACACTTCCTAGTGCTTGCCACAAACGCAGAGCACTAGATGGCGTTAGGAAGTGTAATCAGGCTTAAAATTATGACTGTCAAGAAGATGCAGATGTAAATATTTATAGTGGAAAAAAAAGATTTTGCCTCATCCAAAACTGATTGGATTGGTTCAGAAGACATGGATTAAACCACTGGTGTCATATGGATTACTTTTATGCTGCCTTTAGGTGCTTTTTGGAGCTTGACAATTTGGTCACCATTCACTTGCATTGTATGGACAAACCAACATCATATCTCCATTAAAATATCTTTGTGTTTCGTGGAAGAAAGAAAGTCATACAAGCTTGAGATGACATAAGGGTGAGTAAATGATGAGACAGTTATCATTTTTGGGTGAACAATTCCTTTAAGGAATTATAGGATTCCAAAAACCTGTAAATAAAGAGTGACACTGTTTTATTATTATTTTTTTATTATTATTATTTTATTATTATTACAGTTGCATGGGACATGCTAAGGCAGCTTTTCCTGCATTTTTCCTGCTTTTCACTGACCACAGAACAGACTGACACTATTCCAGTTGAGTCAGAGTACATGTGTTAACTAGACACTTAAATACCTCTATGCTGCAATACTATGTGAGATTTGGGATTTCTTCAATATGTTATTACAATATCATGATGAGAAATGCAGTATTTCTGTAGCAAAAAAATCAGTTTTAGGCCATGCATGATAAAGCCAAAGCCATGACCAAACAGTGAAAGACCTAGTGGTTTATGTGACCCTTTCTCTACTGATAAATGCTGATTTATACTCAAGAAATCCCATTTAACCTTGAGAGCACTTGGGTCATTGCGACTCCATTAATCTTGTCAGCCCAATAGTGTGAGGAAGTGATTCTCAGTCGCTTTATGTGTATGCACTACAGTCACGGTCTGAAACACTTGAAACACTACCATTGAGCTTCATCTTATCACCGCAATGGCGATCTTCCATGATAAGTTAAGTCAATGCTGCTGTGGGTGTGTGTATATGACCTAAAGCTGACACACATTGGTTAGCCGAGAGGAGATAATGAAGGCTGACACAATGATGCCTTACTTGATGGATTTGATCCACTCTTCCTTCTCCTCCGGCGTGGGGGCTGATATTCTGTACACCACGTGATTACCTTCCACCACCTTCCCGTCTGCCTCCGTCTTGCATGCTTTAATTACCTGCCCCTTGTGACTGGGGTTGTACAGCTCAAAGCAGTTCTGAAAGGTCAAAGCATGAAATGGTCACTCTTAATTCTTTATTTTATCAGCGACAAACTTTTAAGCAATAGTTTACCCAAAAATGAAAATTCTCTCTTGATTTACTCACCTTAATGCCATCCCAGATGTGTATGACTTTCATTTATCTGCAGAACACAAATTAAGATTTTTTAGAAGAATATCTCAGCTCTGTTGGTCCATTCAATGCAAGTGAATGGTGGCCAGAAATTTGAAGCTCTAAAAGCACATAAAGGCAGCATAAAATTAATCCATATGACTCCAGTGGTTTAATCCATGTCTTCAGAAGCGATATGAAAGTTATGGGTGAGAAACAGATCAATATTTAAGTCATTTCTTACTGTAAATCTGATATGCCACGGAGAATAGCGTGAAGCCTCCACACACGCTACGTCTCCACAGTTACTCGCTCAACAAGCCACATGATAAGATATGCGGATTGACGGTCTCAGACGCGGAGGCAACTGAGATTCTTCCTCCACCACCCAGATTGAGGTGAGTTACTACGCCACCATGAGGACTTAGAGCACATTGAGAATTCCAAATTGGGGAGAAAAGGGGCGAAAAAAATACTGGTTTAAAAAATCATTTAAATATTGATCTGTTTCACACAAAACCCACTGGAGTTGCATGGATTACTTTTATGCTGCCTTTATGTGCTTTTTGGAGCTTCAAAGTTCTGGACACCATTCACTGGAACTGAACGGACCTACAAACCTGAGATATTCATCAAAAAAACATTGTGTTCAGCAGAAGAAAGAAAGTCATACACATCTGGGATGGCATGAGGGTGAGCAAATGATGAGAGAATCATTTTTGGGTGAACTATTCCTTTAAGGCAGTGGTTCTCAACTGGTTTTGCTTCATGACCCAGATTCAGTGGCGACCCCAACACAGTACCACAATGGTTTATCGGAGAAAAGTAAATTAAAAAAAGACTTGTATGATAAAAAAAAAAGAATAAATATGATAGTTAAACAGGAAACTTCTTTTTGTGCATGAGATTGAAAACGACATTAAAGTTAAACTCTTCCAGTTCTTGAACCATTTGGTCTACAAACACAAACTTGGGCTTGTTTGAAAGTAGACACTTAGACATTTGTTATCCAAGAGTAAAAATTTTTAGTATAAAAAAATGTGTTAGAACTATTCAAATATTTTGAATAGTGACCGCAAATATTATTTATAAAATATTTTTTATTTTTAAATATGCAAGACTATGCGCAGTGCCCCAAATACACATCTGATACAAAGCCACATGTCTGACACAGGTCTGACACAATTTTGAAGTCGATATGATCAAAACTCTTTGTTCCATTATGATTTATGTAAGTGTACTTCCAAAAAAAGGTCACTTGGGGGCGCCAAAACCAAATGTTGAAAGTGGTTCAAAACACACAATTTGTTTATATTTCAATGTAAAAATACCACACAAACCAAAATATACATAAAGATATAATTTTTTTTATTATTTGGGAATATATTATAATGCATTCCTTATATATTTATGCATTTTATAAACAATGTGAAAAGAACATTACAATTTGAGATGTTGCAATGGAAATAAACTTTTACTTACAATAAAGATGCTTCTGCTCATTTTTTACCCATACAAGTGTAAATTGACAGTCATTTTTCAGAGCTTTTGCTCTGCCATTCACCCAGGGTCTTTAGCCACTGCCTCAAGACTCACTTTCCCCAGCTTTGATTACCGTCAGTGAAGCCTGGAACACACCTGTCCCAATGCAAATTGAACGAGAAGCAGTGGAAAAAAATGACTAATTCAATGCCCCTGGATGTGCAGTTGAACACGGGGTTTGATGAAAAAACGCAGTCGGGAGGAGCGGTTCCTCCAGGCCCACGGTGAAGGCAACTGAAGCCGAGGAGGGTGGCGCCTCTCGGCTTGAGGCAGAGGCTAAGGGCCCTGGGTGAACGGCAAAGAAAATCAGTGAAAAACGTACTAAGTCAATTAGGAGCGCGTGTGCTCCAGGGTCTAACTCATGGTGAATGAAGCCGTGGAGGGTGGCTCATCTCGGTTTAAATGACATGTCCGAGCCCCCTAGATGTGCAATTGAACGGGGTTTGATGAAAAAATGCAGTCGGGGGCGTGTTCTCCATACCCTTAGCGATGGTGACTGAAGCTGAGGGGGGTGGATCAGATCGCGGGTCCAAAAGTCAAGTTGTTTGTCAACAGTACAGCAGTAACACGCTATAACTGCACAACGTGCGTAAAAGTGCAAACACAAACAAACACAGTCCACAGTTTTCCACTCCAAACCTTCACGAATCGGCATCAGGGATATAAACAACCCTTATATCATTGTTTTCATCTTTTCATTGGCTACACGACCCATCAGTCAAAAATGATCTAGCTTTTCATTGGCCGGCTTTATCCAGAGACAAACATGGATGACACAAATCTTTACATCACTCGCATTTTGAGTGACTATCCAATCACAACTGCACAGAAAATTTTGAGGGAGGGCTCATTTTGTTCGTAAGACCCTCCCAAATATCATGTTTGGGTGTTTTGCTACTGAAACACTACATTGAGTGCAAGATTTTGCAGAGAATGGACATGAATGATAACATGTTGAATATGTAAAATCTGAACAAAGACAGATTGAGCAATAGTTCTTCATATTTGTACATATTTGGACTAAAATCTCTAATGGATTTTATTTACTGGACTCTTGCAAAGAAAAGCATGCTGAAGTTTGGAGGACTGTGCTCATTTGTGTTTGGCTGGAAGACAATAAAGGTCAGAACTTCCGGTTTCATTTTCCGTGTTTTGATTTTCACTCTTGACACGTTTAATAAAATCTTATTTTTGTAACTTTGTGATCGTCAAAATCGCTTTAAAATATCAAATTTTGAGACCCAGGTCTTTCAAATTATATATTGGATGTCAAAATTAGATTACAATTTCACAGTTTAAACATGCATTAAACATAAATTACATGTAAATAAATACGCTAGTGGGTCATTTCTGAACCACCGGTCGTTAAGAGGTTAAGCTGTAAGAGGAACTCACTGGTTTCCTTGGTTCCTCCACTTCTCGTATACTAAGATTCTCCAGTGGAATGATCCCCCGCGGCTCCTTGTCCTGTGAACACATGAGTGATAGTCCCTTAATCCCCATTTAAAGCTCGGTTTATTTGTTTATTAAAGCAATTAGTTCAAGGACTTATGTTCCCCCAAATGTGAGGTGGAGGATGGGGACTTAAAAAAGCACAATTAAAAAAGTGAGGGAACTGACTGCGTGCACATTAAGCAACAGCTGTCCCTTGGTCTAAATCTGGCACACAACCAAGGGGAAAAAATTCACTATTTCCTTCCACTTTGCTGATGTGATGACATAGCGGGGAGATGATTGCCTTGGTTGTTTTGTTCTTTAGTCTGGTCTGGATTTAGACTAGCCACATGTTCAGTTCTAAACCCCAGATGTTGCTCTTACTATCTGAACAAACCACTTTTATCTCTCTCTGACTTTCTATCTTTGTCATTCTTACTCTTGTCCTCATCTGGTGGTTTGAACATCTATCATACTATCTTTCACATTCATAAATCATACGATCAGGTCATTAAATTCTAAATAAAGGACACATTTGAGCAGTTCTACTTACTGTTGTGTATTCAAAGTAATACAGACAATTATCAGTTAAAATGAACCACCTCCTCTTCCAGGTCTTCACTCTTCCTCCTGTAAGTTAAAACACAAATACATGAGTAAATAACAGTGATTATCTGTGAGATACTGGCTAATACCAGAGTTATTAAATCCATCTATAATGATGATGATGATGATGATGATGATGATATATATAGTATATATACAGTATATATATATATAGAGAGAGAGAGAGCATATATATATAAAGTAGATAGACAGATAGATAGATAGATAGATAGATAGATAGATATTTAATCACAGACAGACGGACGGACGGACGGAGGGACGGATAGATATTCAATCACAGATAGATGATTAAAGGTGATTTAATCACAGACAGACAGACAGACAGAGAGATAGATAGATAGATAGATAGATAGATAGATAGATAGATAGATAGACAGATACATAGATAGATAGATAGATAGATATTTAATCACAGACAGACAGAGAGAGAGATAGATATCTATTCAATCACAGACTGACAGACTGACAGACAGACATACAGATAGATAGATAGATTGATAGATAGATAGATAGACAGAGAGACAGTCAGACAGACAGACAGACAAACCTAGCTTTAGCAGCCATCCCTCTCTGTCTGGATTAAAGAATGTATGAGTAAGATCATTTCCATCGTCTTCAGGAATTTTGAAAGGCTCATTCTTAATGCTCTCATATAAATTCTGTTGGAGGAAAAAAGATTATGTAAATGAGTGTTCTATTGTTACATACTTCCTCAACCACAGTGTAAGGCAGTAAGACTTACTCTGAGCAGCTCCTCAGGCAGGTCACCTCCCTCATTGATGCCCCGGTTCATTATGATAAACCTTTCCACTGTAGGCTTGTCTCTGACATTAGGGTTATGTAGGCTGGTGTTGAGCATGATGACAGAGAACGAGAGAACGTAGCATGTGTCTGTCAAGAGAGGAAACACATATCAGTTGGTCAAAAATGATTTTTTATTTTTGGGTGCACTATCCCTTTAAATAGTAAACTTAAAATTGAGTAGTAAATTAAATGGAGCATGCATATTAAGATAAGATCAACATGCATTCTTTTTTCTCATATTAATTTTCCAAAATGATTAACAGCATTGAGTATGATGCAACACTTTCATTCCATTTTTAATTCTGGATCTTTTTAGCACTTTTTAGAATCTTAATGCTTTGGACATTTGCAAAAAATTTGTATGAATAAATAATCATTCCCCTACGCCTCATCTTAGCGCAGTGTCTTTAGTCCATTTCTAGTGCACTGCATTTTATACTGTCTCAACAGTTTATGTGCCAATATCTGCACTGTTTATCCCTGCAGTTATAGAGCAATTCTCTCACTAAAACACATTCTCTACAGAGACTCAGAGGCTTTACTAATCTGTAATTTAAGCTCATCTCACAGAGCATGCAGACTATACAATTTGAATGCCATGTATGAGATTTCAAAGTATTTAGGGAATCGTTTCTAAACAAAATTGCAAAAATAATGTCTGTTTTCAAACAGGTTTTCAAACTCTCCCCACATCTTTCATTGGCTGAACAAACAGACAGACCCTCCCCAAACTCATGACATTGATTGAGCTAATGTTGCTGTGTCAGGCTGGTAGATATGCTCAAACAAACAGAGCAATGGTTTGATAGCATCACAGGGCCATAGTGTTTACACTTTTCAGGGAAATCAGCCTATGAATGGCTTACTTATAGTTGTCTCTGCATATTAAGATGGGATAGGAGGGAATATTGTAATATCAAAAAAATAATTCAGGTTGAATACAGATTAACTACTGATTAGTTTTACCTGTGGACTGAAAGACACCTGGGTTACATTGGCAATATCGAGCAGCAAAGGCCTCCATCATACGATCAATCTTTTGTGCTTCACCCGGGAGTCTGAAACTCCACAAAAACTGCCTGTCAGGGAGAGATGGCACTGAAACTTCAGATTAAATGGATATCTGATCGGCCTCTGTCTCAGGAAATTACATGAAAATACAGTGGAGTCCAAAAATTGAAGACCACTTGTGAAAATGCTTCTAATTTGCATAGTTTTCTTTTTCTTTTATTGCAAATTATACTATAAACATAACAAGTTGAGTGAAAAGTTGAATCAAATGAACATTTCAGAATTTCTAAGTATTTGTTATGTCTCCCTTTTGCTTCACCCTTAACTGGCACCGTCCCTTATTTGGGGCGTTTTTCTGTTTTTTGCTTTTCTTAATGTTTATTGGACTATATACTATATATAAACCTTGTATCGTTTGAAAGCACTAAGTCTCTAGTTTCGAAATGCCCACTGTTTTGCAATTGGAATGACGAAATTACAGTAATGCATTAATTAATGCCAAAAGTGCACACCAAAAAAATAAAAATCTCATAATGGAAACAAGGACATTTATTATGAAATCGCGATGCACAGATGTACAATCATCCAATGATCGGGCTTGCTTTGTATCACAAGAGGTTCATAACATAACATCCATCAAGAGATTTTGTCCAAAAGTACTGAGAATATAAAGAAATATCAACAGATTCTCCATGGTTGATGTTTCATGTTTGCAAAGAGCATTATGATGCATGTTCAAATGTTATTTCTTTGCCATGTTTCCTTTGTACAGGGTTCATACAGATGCTTCAAAGTTAAATTCAAGGACTTTCAAGGACTTTTCTTGCACATTTTTATTTGTTTTCAAGGACTATGCTCGAGATGTCATTAAAACAAATTATTTTTGTTAATTTTAAATACAAATATTTTAACCATTTAGTTAATTTATTTTTAAAAACACCACTTATTACAAGCACAGCAATGAGCATCTTTATCTACATATTCTCACAGTAACAATTCTTGGTTCATTCATGACAAAATTGATGTGCAATTGTAGTGTGCTCCCTTAAAATGCACTTCGCTTTCCAACAAAAGTGAATAACTGGGTCTGTAAACAGTAGTCCATATGACTCGTGCTGTGTTCCATGTTTTCTAAAGTCACACAACAGATTTATGTGAGGAACTGACTGAAATTTCAAATGGGTCATTCTCAAAAGTTTAGATTTTCCAACTTACAAAATATTGAAATTTTCCATTTAGTTCAGTTTTTGCCTATAAAAACGCTGAGGGTAAACATTTTGTAACATGTTGACATTAATTTTTATTCATAAAGGACAACTTGGCTGTTGTTCTGTCTTTTATTATTTAATTTTGTTTCACGAACGAAGCAAGTTAACACTAAGTTAACACTAACGAGGGTTAAATGGGTTACAACACCACATTTTGAGGGTTCAATGGGGTACAACACCAAATATTTTTTTGTGAAAATATTAGTTAAAATGTGAATATCTTTTTAACATGCTGGGAAAAATCACTATATGCATATTTAAGCAGCCTCTGAACTTATTTGAAATTATTTTCTACAACTTCTTGTATTTAAAAAAATGTTAAAACATAAAAAATTTAAAAAAGGGTTTTAACATTGATAAAACCAATAACATGAAATCAAGGGACAAACATTCTTTTTGAAATTATTAAAATTATTAATAATAATTTTGTTTTGCTTTTTTGCACACATGTTTGGCCTTGCACTAATGCTTTTATTAAAAATAAGTACAAAATAAATACACAAATAACTTTACATGTCATAGAAGTGGTGTACCAGATGAAGGGAACAAGGATTTTTTTTCAGGCAATTAACAATTTCATATATAATTTTTATTTTATTTTATATAATTTTTTTTTATTATTTTTTTTTATTTTTTTGCTATTTGAAAGCTTTTTCATGACAAAAAAAGTCAAGGGACATGTTTGTCAACATATTTTGATATTGACCAAATGTTGTCAGAAATAACCTATTTTGTGAGACAAATCTGTCTTTACATAAGGGGGTGCTAGACGGCTCACAAAACTGAATCCTCCATTGATCTGCATTCAAATCATTCAAAACGCTTTACATCTCATACAATTTTTTCACTCTGGAGAGTAAATTGTAATTAAAACTGATAGCTGCAACATACTTGTTAAATCCACAACAGCAGTATCTATAAAATATATATTTTTAAAATCCTCCAGTAACACTTGATTGTGATTGGCCCATTCTGAACAGCGCTGCCAAAAGTAACAGGTGCCATGTGACAGCGCCGTCTATGCGCTGCCTGCTTCAGCAGTGGTCTAGTGGTCTGTCGTCATGTTTTTCCAAAAATAAATACATACATTTAATTTATTAAATGATTTAAGCAACATGTTTTAAGATTTTCTATAATTCAAGAAATTTTTAAGCACTTCTTGGTAAAAAATTGCTATTTTCAAGGGTTTTCCAGGACTTAAATTTGAAAAAGCCAAATTCAAGTACTTCAAGCACCTTGTACAACCCTGTTGGTATAACAGCCCAGCGACATGTTTGTAGTCTTTTGAACAAGGGTTTTGTAGTTTCTGAACAGGGACAGTCCACTTCAAAATGTTTTGTCCAATGATGGTAAGCGTGTCTTTCAGAAAAGCCAGTGAGCACCGGGGCAGTTTGGAACGCCCTTTCTGAAAACATACAGCCAATGAAAAGGCGTTTTATTTCAGTTGTTTTCAGCCATCAGACTCCGCTCAAGATCGGTAAGTTTATACATATATATATATATATATATATATATATATATTTTTTTTTTTTTCAATCTTTACTAATATAATGTTAGTATCTGATCAATTTGAATAGTTTGATAAAAAAATTAAAAATAGGAGATAAGTACTGGCAAATTGTTATTGCTGGGGAAAATAGCTGTAAGACTGTCACTATACATTTTTATAGAGACAATCATTGATTTCTGTCAGATTCATTTAGGTAAAGCCATCTTAATCAAACTATTGTAATACATTCTTTCTTTTTTTTAATTTTTTTTTTATGTGCAAAAGGCCTCCAGTTGATACTTTTGATAAGGACTGGACTTTTGATAATAGAGCTTGGATGTCACCAAGTGGCCTTTTTTGGTACTGTGTCTAAACAAAATGTCAGTGCAACCTCATATTTTGTTAAATCAAGCTCAAATTTGAAACATAACTTGATTAGACTTATGGCTTTGACTTTCTGGCAGTTTTAGGGTGACCAGGCACAGCTTATATATATATTTTTATAAAGAAAAAAATGTAACCCCTAAGTATCTTCTTTCAAACAAGACCAAGATTAGGTCTGTAGTCCAAAGCATTCATGAATTACAACCATTTAAATCTGTGTATATCATTTTCTGGTAAATGCTCAAAAAGGGGGGTGCCAGTTAATAGGTTTTAAAGGGGTCATGACATGAGGAATTCAATTTTCCATGATCTTTTCACATGTAAAGAATATAAAAACATACTGTAAGTTTGAGAACTCAAAACTTCCCCCTTACTGCGAAAAGAGAATTTGTTGAAACCAAGCTGCCAAAACGACTCATTGTCTAATTCCTCCACATTGTGATGTCACACTGTGATAGACATTTGCATCTGACTGCCTCCACAACAACACAACAATGCCTACTTTACCTTATCACTTCTGTAGCCCCGCCCAGTAGCAGTGAACAATGAGATGGCAAGAAGAGAGCAGGTCAGTCAAGAGCAGAGAGCCAATCATAACAGTGGGTGTTTACTGTCAAGTATTAAAGGAGAAGCAGCACCAAAACTGAGCATTTCTGGCAGAGGGTCAGAATGAAGGTGGAAAATGTTCATGTTTTACAAATAAATGACTGTTTTTTATTTGTTTTTTGTGCAAAACAAACTTTACTAATAATATAAGTGGACCTCAAGGAACATTTGAAAATAATGAAAGGCATGTCATGACCACTTTAATGACAGTATGCTCTCAAGCTGGCATGAACAGCAAAAGTTTGCACAAAACCTGATCCATATTATCCAGCATGATTTATGAATGTTCCAAAGAGCATCTTGTGTCTGACAAAAAATCTGACAAATAAATATTTTGTACAAATAAACAACATGAATTATGTCACAACAACAGTGATTATTTGATTAATGACCTAGAAATAGTGCAACATCTCAAATATTTCTAAATCATATTTCTAAGAAGGGATTAAACCACTGGAGTCTTATGCATTTTTGTCCTTTTTGGAGCTTGAAAATTTGGTCACCATTCACTTGCATTGTATGGACAAACAGACATCATATCTCCATTAAAATATCATTGTTTGTGTTCCGCGGATGAAAGAAAGTCATACGAGTTAGAAACGACATAAGGATGAGTAAATGATGGGACAATTATCATTATCAAGTTATCAAGTTTTGAATAAATTAATGACAATAGAGTGGCTTGCTTAAGTTATTGATTGACAAATATTACTGTGTATCATGTGGATGATGGAGGAAACGACTGTCTCACCTCAAAGCTTGCACCAGATTGAGGTCAGCAAACTCATCAAGCTCCACAAAAGCCTGCAATACCTTAATGTTGAAGTCGTCCCTGAAAATGAGGAGGAATTTTAATCCATAATCTGTAAAGTTTTCTTCTCATTTATTTTCAGCTCCATCTCCAGAGATGCATGTAATCATTTTATAACTAGGGCCAATTAAAAATACAGCGGCTTTTTCATTGATGTGAACAAAACACTCTGGATTGTATATAACCCTGTTAAACATAGTTTGCTCAGGTTTCAGACCAGTTAAAAACACACCTACTCAAGGACATTTATATATGTCTATGTTTGTTTATTTGTCTTTAAAAGTCACCATTTGAACACATGCAAGGCAAGGGTCTTAAACGGGCAGCAATTGAAACATAAAGAGTAATGAACCGATTCACCACACAGCATATGCTTGATTACACATGCTGAGATTGGGCCAAGTCTCTACGCTCTTCTAATCAGAATCACAATAATTACTGGTTACAGCTTCACTTGTAAATACAATTAGCAGTAATTGCTATGTATAGTTCATGCACCACGCTTTCTTTCTAGTAGCAAAGGATAATAATTACTCTTGAATAACTGAGCTGCAGGCTAGTGCATATCCAAGATAGCCTTACAACTGTTATCAAATTGGACAGCATGCCTGTGTAGACAAGGCTATTTTTATATCTAACAGCTATTACACTGTATGTCAAGTCTACTCTCTCCTTTTTTATAGCACTCACAAATGTCTCATTTTGAATGCCTCCAGCTGTCCAGACGCTAGAAACTTCTTCCTCAGCCACAGAATTGACATGAACATTTGTAGTATTGGGTGGTTGTTTCAGAGCAATAATGTTTTATAGCTAGTCACATGTTGGGAGATGCGTTGGTTAGGATGAGATAAGACTGCTGTCTGGGTGATGTGCTCAATATTGTTTTAGATAAATACTTGGTGGTCACTTCCATCTGTTACAAATAGTGAGGTAATTTCCTGAGTGAATAGGATCTTCTTTTATGGAAAGGCTTTATCTAATAAACACACATATCTTTCATAAAAACTGACCTCGCTATGTGCGAGAGATGTGACTTACCTTTCTCCTAAATAATCTCCTATGACAGTTTTGTTTAAGCCCTCGCCTTTATAGAGGAACTGAGCGATGTCCTCAGGTGTGTGTTGCAGAAGATCATTCTCCAAAAGAAATTGAATCCCCTACAAGCATGTTTGAGATGTTAACCAGTCACTGCTTCTTGATGTTTGCTCAAGCTCAAACTAATACATGACTCTAAACAACATTTAATCACAGCCTATGTGACAGAGGGATTGTAACTAGTAAGGTAAATAAAAAAATGGCAAGCATTTTCATAGAGGAGTGATACAGAGAGCTCACCTTTTTAGGATCCATATTGAATTTCTTTCTTCCAGCAGCAATCTGCTTGTTCCTCTGAGTACTTTTACTGTAATGTAACAATATAACAAAAATAAAATGCAATAAAAAAGATTAAAGGGACAGTTTTACCCTCATGTTGTTCTATACCTGTATGACTTTTGTTTCTTCCGTGAAACACAAAAGTAGATGTTAGGCAGAATGTTAGTCTCAGTCACCATTCACTTTCATTGCACCCAATCACCCAATCAGTATTGGTTTGGAAGACCATGAGGGTGAGGAAATTATTATTATTTTTGGTTCTCAAAACTAAAACTAAATTTTTCTTTCAAACTAAAAATGTTATCTGTAAAAGAAAAGAGCTGAGTCCACTGGGGCAAGAAATTAGTGTAAGAATACTTACGTCTCTCTGACACACGTTAAATGCTCAATCTCTGTCATTACTTCAGAGATCTCAAACTTTAATCGCTGCAAACAAACAAAAAAAAAGGTTATAAAGGCTGTACACTGGTTCTAAAGTTAATACAATTTCATATTCAATTTCTTATTAAAATGTCTTATTTCATATTAATCTCCTAATTAAGATTCTAAATTCTACACCACATGAGATTCAACACCCACTTATGGTGGTGGTGACATGTTATAGTTCACCCAAAAATGAAAATTCTCTCATCATTTATTCACCCTCATGCCATCCCAGATGTGTATGACTCTCTTTCTTCTGCAGAGCACAAATGATGATTTTAGAAGAATATCTCAGCTCTGTAGGTCCTCACAATGCAAGTGAATGGGTGCCAAAATTTTGACACTCCAAAAAGCACATAAAGGCATCATAAAAATAATCCGTACGACTCCAGTGTTTTAATCCATATTTTCAGAAGTGATATGATGTGGGTGAGAAACAGATCAATATTTAGGTCCTTTTTTTTTGCTTGAAATTCTTCTCCCTGTTCCAGTAGGGGCGTATCCATGAATATGAAAATAGAGGAAGAAGAATGTGAAAGTTAAAGCAGAGACTTACTGAGCAGGGAGGAGAATGTATAGTAAAAAAGGACTTAAATATTGGTCTGTTTCTCACCCACATCTATCATATCACTTCTGAAGAAATGGATTTAACCACTGGAGTCTTATGGATTACTTTTATGCTGACTTGTGTGATTTTGGGAGCTTCAAAGTTTTGGTCACCATTCACTTGCATTGTATGGACCAAAAGAGCTTAGAAATTTTTCTAAAAATGATCATTTCAGTTCAGCAGATGAAAGAAAGTCATACACATCTGGGATGGCATAAGGGTGAGTACATGATGAGAGAATTTTCATTTTTGGGTGAACTAATCCTTTAAATGTCTTTGTCTATTCCTTTTAATTCCTTTAAATCACTGAGATATTTTCATGACTTTAAACAAAAAGATAAAGATTTCACTAACACCACATACCTCAATGTCATCCAGAAGTTCCTTTTTCCTCCGTCTAATGTTTGACAGTTCATCTCTCTCTTCAAGTGAAAGATCTTCAGGCACTGTTAAGAACAAAATGTGACATTACTTAGGAGATTATGCTAAATAAAATGGTTCATCTAATAATAATAATAAGCAGCTTTATCCTTGACCTTAAAATCCCAAAGCTCTGTGATTGTGCATTTTTTTTTTTTTTTCAATTCAGAGTACAATTAATGTTAATTATTCTAGCCTTGGCATCCCAAAATATATTTTATTAACAATGAAAAAGACTTTTGTGCTGGAAAAACTGATATTGAAGAATTTCACATAAAAATAAAAAAGCATTTATCTCCTTCAGGGCTCCTATAGTACTATTCTAAATGTTCAAGACCCAACTTTCTATTCTAAACTTACATGATGAAAGTCATCCAACATTTAAATGAAAGAGTAAAGATTAACAGTGCTTACTAAAACAGAGAGTTGCAGTCAAGAAAGCAACACTAAAAACCTTTCCCATTTGTATCGAGCATCATATCCTCCTTTGTGTGTGTTACATAATTAATTTGTGGAGGTTTAAGATTGTTCAAATGCTTAATTAAGCCACAAAGGACCTTCTTTATAAGGCTTTTAACTCCCAGCTGACTGTATCTGACTGCAACAATTTTAATAAACTTTCACAAGTAGGAGATACTTTTGGATGGGGACTTATGGCTCAGTCCTTGTAATTTTGGGCAATATGAGCACATTATGTAATAATACCTCAGGCACAACAGGATTAGACAAGAGACAGGTTAATAAGAGGGGCAGGGGGGAATTTCCTGCGGTTGTCTGGTACTGCCTCATGACAATGGAGGGGAAGTTGAGAATGAGTGCATGAATCATGGTTCAACCTTAACAATAACATTATAGGGCTGATTTATCGCAGTCACACAGAGCTTTTAAATTAAGTGTATTTTTTCATTATTTTATTATTTTATAAAGGCCACGCTAAATCTTAATGAGGAACCATTTGTTCATTACACAACAGGGTCTGGATTTAGTCAACTTTGAATACTATAAAAGAACTTGGGGTACATTTTTTATATTACATCTAGAATCCAGATAAGCACCTCTGTGCCTCTTACTTGCCTGTGGAGATGGCAACGAATACAACAGAAGCAGAGTACCTCTTCATGAACTTAGCTAAGGTTTTCAGATTTTGAAGAAAGAAAAATAGTTAGCCATATGGACATACTGTATATTACACTACAGGGCAAACTAAAGCCAACATGGGCTTACTGTGAAGTGACATAACTGTGCTACTGGGCTAACTGTGTAACGTGATCTCATTAGTATTTGTAAGTATTCGGACGTAAACTGTGATTCTAGCACACATATATTTTTGGGTAGAAATTTAAAGGTACGATATCAAAGTATTGACAGCATCTGACATGTAACCCCTTTTAAGTATGAACAACTTTCAACAGACTGTGAACTCAGAAACAGGAATAAGTTCTGCTGTTGAAATTGGTCTCTGCTTAACGAAATTCTAATCCACTGCCACCAGTGGCCGAAGCTGGAAGTGTTGCATTTTTAGTTATAATATAATCAACAGTAATGTATATTTAATTGTACTTTCTAATCCAAACCCCAACCCTAAACTTAACCGTCAACGGAGTAACATTTTTATTTTAGAGCAAAAATGCTACCACCGAATCGCGCTCACCATTGTTTATGTGAACGTGATTACCTCCTGGTTTCAACAGGACCCGAATCCATTCGAGAGAAAACAAGATTACATCCTAGTTTCTTTGGGACCAGAAGCCATGTCTTGGAGATCAGTAGCGCCACAGGGAAAGGCGAACACATTTGAACTGATGCAAACTGTCTGATGGGGATGGCACTTGTCAGGAATTTGTCATCAACATTCGGAAGCAGCATATCGATTTCCTGTTTGATGATTATGTTGTTCAAAATGTCATATGTTTTTTTTTCTTTGTGGATTTTTTCCCTTTTTCACCCAATTTGGAATGCCCAATTCCCAGTGCACTTTTTAAGTCCTAGTGGTCACGTAGTGATTTGCCTCAGTCCGGGTGGGGGAGGACGAATCCCAGTTGCCTCGGCATCTGAGAACATCAACCCGCACATCTTATCACGTGGCTTGTTGAGCGCGTTGCCACGGAGACATAGCGCGTGTGGAGGCTTCACGCCATCCACCGCGGCATCTGCGCTCAACTCACCACGCGCCCCACCGAGAACGAACCACATTATAGTGACCACGAGGAGGTTACCCCATGTGAATCTACCCTCCCTAGCAACTGGGCCAATTTGGTTGTTTTGGAGACCTGCTGGAGTCACTCAGCATGCCCTGGGATTCGAAATAGCGAACTCCAGGGGTGGTAGCCAGCATCTTTTACCACTGAGCTACCCAGGCCCCACAAAATGTCATATGTTAACGAATCCTTTTGAGGTTTATAGAACACCGAATTATAATAGGAATATAGTTAATAAATTTAATAGGTTGATTTTATTGTATTAAAATGAAACATTTTAAATGTTGTCAATTTGTTTATATTATATGTTTCAGTTTCTATCCAAACTAACAAAATTGTACATGTTCACTACGTATAAATACCAACGAATATGAATGAGATCAAAACCTAATGTTGAAGCAATACTACTACTATAATTTTAAGGTTTATGCATTTCAATTTTATAACAAATTTGAATTGAGTAATCTTTCACCAAAAAAAAAAAAATCTAAATATTGTAAAGTTTTATTCATTAATTTTGTACAAAATTACACAATTGATTTTGATGGAATTTTGTTATGAAATTGAAATATGTAAACCTTAAAAATATGCTATATAAATAATGAAATATCATTATTTAAGAAAAGCAAGAAACGAGAAACATGACAAGACCTCACCACTTTGCACCTTGTCTATTGGGAAAAGTGGGAGTGAAACTGAGTATGCAAACTGTCAATTTGAAAGCTTCATTCCATCAGCATGAGTGACATTTCATTTGGAAACCATTACATCTCCTTGTGAAAGAGTATACACTGCTGACTCTAAATTCAGAGTGGCCTAAATAAGACATGTTATTGAGGTCACATATGCGATTTTGAAAAAGTATGAGGAGGTTACATTTTATTTCTACAAATGTTGATGATAAGGGGCGTGAACGTGCATATTATGTGCATCCTGCTCCCTAACACCCTCTTTAATCTACGCACTGGCCTCAATCCCTCTTAACTGTATCTCAACCATATTCTCAATAGCTGCACAGGCTGCCAGCTGCTCTTTCCCATTGATATTAACCATAAGTTAGACCAGGGACCACAGCACAGAAAGTGTGCTGCCCATATAACCTATTAAAACCTAATAAAATGGCATAAGGCATCTGTGGAGGTCAAATATTGGTATGTCATGCATTTTCAATGCTGAGCTAATGCATCTGTCAGTTGTGGTAATGAATATGTTCCTGTAATGTAGATGATGTAATATTAAGAGATCCATGCAAGGATACTTAGGGGGAAAATATTTTATGCTGAAAAGATGATATATTTTTTATTGGTGAAGGTCCTCCTGGGAGTTTCTTATGTGGCTCAACACTTTTTATCAAGGGTACACAGACTACATTTTACAGAATAAGGAAATACACCCTTATATCTTGTAAACCAGTGAAAAAGATGGAATGGTCAGAGAGCTTATCTCTGTGCAAAAGAGAATTTTTTTTTTTTCCTGCTTCCTGATCAGTGTGTGGGGTTTTTTATCCTCTTTAGATTCCAACTGAACGTGTTTATTTATCAAACAACATATCAGCAAAGAAACACTGGGGATATACTGTAACACTCTGACTACAACATCTGCTCACTGTTTTTTTACACAGATTGCTCTATATTCTCAGTTTTGGAGTGAGGCTTAATCAGACGAAGGCATCAGTTCAATAGTATACAACCAACAAATTTGGACCTCTATTTTAAGTTGGACTAGTACAAATATAACATATTTTCATGCATTTTTAATCTTTGTAAAAATACTAAAGTTATGCTAATACAATTGTTTCATTTTTCGCAGAACTTAAACATGGAGGTAATGACTCACTTGATATTGATACTGTCCGACAATGAAAAAAATGGTAACCTAAATTTGTTTCCTTATTTCTACTTGACCGCTGATTGATTGTGGAAATGAATTTGTCAGGTTGACTTGGTCAAAATAATTTTTTTGACTTAAATAAAACCTGTTCATTTCACAATCATTTCCCAGTCCAGTCACATTTTTTAGGATCCCTGATAAAAAATTTTTTTTTACAGTGTATGGAAAGATGTCAAAATAGCTCTGCCATCAGCTATTCTTTTGTTTTAAGTTGTTAATTAAGTTGTTTATTTCAGCTGTAATAGCTAAGTTATGACCAAAATCAGGTCTCTAAGACCATGATCTGTCCTGTGACATACAGATTGGACTCGACTATGCTTAAATTGAGAGAAAACAGAGTATGAACACTGCAGTACCTTTAAGACCCACACTAAAACCAAATAATTTTGAAGCCATTTCTCTCAGTTTCAGTGTTGACTTACTTAATGCACTTTGCCTTTGTAGGGCAGTATACCCTGGTGACCAGATCTATCACACTACCACACATGTGATGTCTTATGTAATAATTGTATCCAAATCTCTTTCAATTACCCTTCCAGTGTTTAGAAAACCTGCAAAGGATGAAGCAGTAATGCCTAAGAATGCAAGCCTGCCGAAGCCTGCATTCCTGGCATAAAAGAGACGGTGCTCAGGGACGGTCCTGACTCAGTGGGTGGAAAAGTGGACAAGGATCTTTTGTACTATAGCAACTATTTGTTTTTAAACTTCCTGCTGGGACAAAAGGTTTTGACAATCCCCATCAAATAGCTATTTTGTTTTTTTCTATTTCCCCTTTCTCCTTTTTGTTTCAAAAATGAAAATTCTTGTGTTCCATGACAGTATTTCACCATTTGCTCATTCCACCACCGGTTTAACTGTTGCAATAGCAAATAAAACATCTTGGAAGCCCCTCCAGACTCCCTTAAAATCAATTCCATATGTGGCACTAACAGCACAACAAACACATCGAACGTTGTAAGTTCTCTCTGGCACTAGATCCTTTGACAATAAGGCCACTTAGGCATGCATGATAAACTTGTCATAATCATACAAAAATATCCTATTAAGTATTTCTTAATCATTGCCAAATATAACGTTTTTTCCCAAACCGCACACTTCTGCACTCTTCTACACCATCAAAAATCTCCTAGATCACATCTAATTTTCCACAACTCATGTTATCTGGAGTTTTTTTGTCAACTGAAATGTTTCGTCAGTGGAACAATCCAAAAAGATTTAAATCTATACCTCACAGCCTCGTTGTTATTCCCGTCAAAGATGGTGCTGTAAGGTCTACTGTAAATAATTAAGAATGTGTCAACTAGCGTAACTTCAGTGAAGAGAGCACCTTACAAATGTGAGTTGAATGCTTTACCATCACACCACTTTGTTTAAATATGTTCATTATTTGAGATATAAGTGTTGGATTGAGTTTGGCTAACATGCTAAAACTAGCTGCAACACATTGTCGTCACGTCAGCTGTTACATGGCTAATGCTTCCATGTAGTAGAAAACCGTTAAGTGTTCCATTTGGGATGACACTTTGAAAATTCATACACTACATGGCTGAGTGCATAGTGTAAATGCATAGTGCGTCATTTGGGACACAGCTTTTGTCTAGAAATGTCCAGGAAACATTTTTAGGAAAATTATTGTGGCTATACTTATGAAACAGTAAGTATTTTAACATTTACAGATTGGTCCCCTTCACTTCCATTGTAGTGTGTAATGTTGCTGGAAACAGGCAGACGAAGAGACGATGATGTAGGAGTGATGAACCCAAGTGCAGTTTAAACACATGACAAGATCAGGAAATAAACTTAAAAATAAAAGACATGAACACAAAACATGAACAAAAACACATCTAGATGTGACATATCCCCCCACTAGGGGTGGCTCCCGACACCCCAAAACAAAAACAGTGTTCAAGAGGGAGCTGGGAGGGGGGGCTGTGGCGACTTGACATGGCAGGCGTGAGCGCTGACTTGTGGAGCGGAGGCAGGCCTGGACCGTGGAGCAGAGGTGGGCCTGGATCATGGCATGGAGCAGTTTGGGACTTGGCTGTGACATGGCATGAAGCAGACTGAGGCGTTATTGTGACAGGCTCAGGCATTGTTGTGATATGGCATGGAGCAGGCTGAGGCGTGACATGGCATGGAGCAGATTCAGGCATTGCTGTGACATGGCATGTATCAGACTCAGGTATGGCTGTGACATGGCATGGAGCAGACTCAGGCATGGCTGTGACATGGCATGGAGCAGACTCAGGCATGGCTGTGACATGGCATGGAGCAGACTCAGGCATGGCTGTGACATGGCATGGAGCAGACTCAGGCATGGCTGTGACATGGCATGGAGCAAGCTGAGGCGTGGCTGTGACATAGCATGGAGCAGACTATGGCATGGCTGTGACATGGCATGGAGCAGGCCAAGGCATGGCTGTGACATGGCATGGAGCAGTCCGAGGCATGGCCGTGACATGGCATGGAGCAGGCCGAGGCGTGGCTGTGACATGGCATGGAGCAGGCCGAGGCATGGCTGTGTGACCTCTGTAGTCGTGGGCATGGGCAGAGACTCGGGAACGACCTCTGTGGTCGTGAACATGGGCAGAGACTCAGGAACGACCTCCGTGGTCGTGGGCATGGGCAGAGACTCGGAAACGACCTCCATGGTCGTGTACATGGGAAGAGACTCGGGAATGACCTCTGTGGTCGTGGGCATGGGAAGAGATTCGGGAATGACCTCTGTGGTCGTGGGCATGGGAGGAGACTCGGAAATGACCTCCATGGTCGTGTACATGGGATGAGACTTGGGAATGACCTCTGTGGTCATGGGCATGGGAGAAGACTCGGAAATTACCTCCGTGGTCGTATACATGGGATGAGACTTGGGAATGACCTCTGTGGTCGTGGGCAAGGGAGGAGACTCGGAAAATGACCTCTGTGGTCGTGGGCATGGGAAGAGACTTGGGAACGGAAACTTTTCTTCTCTTCCTCCTCCTCTGGATGGCCGAAGTTGGCAACGCTGGCTCTGGGACGGGCAAGGCTGGCAACGCTGGCTCTGGGACGGACGAGGCTGGCAACGCTGGCTCTGGGACGGACGAGGCTGGCAACACTGGCTCTGGGATGGACGAGGCTGACAACGCAGGCTCTGGGATGGACGAGGCTTCTAGCTCATTGGCCGTGGCAGGCGTGGGCGTTGGCTCGTTGATCGTGGCAGGCGTGGGCATTGGCTGGTTGGCCGCGGCAGGCATGGGCGTTGGCTCGTTGACCATAACGTGGGACTCCGGCTCGGCATCCGCCTCCCCCACATTGAACGTAGAACCAATGATCTGTAGGGCAAGGTCGATATACCAATCGAGGCTGAGGGAACTGCAACCACCAGGCATCAGGGAGGAAACTGGCTCACTTAATCCGAACCGGAAGCAGTCTTTGAGGGCGACCTCATTAAAGTCCACCTCGCTGGCCAGAGAGCAGAAGTCCTCCACATATTCCTCCAGGGACTGATTTCCCTGATGTAGGCGCAGGAGTCAGACTGCTGGGTTCATGGTTGGCGGTCAGGTATTCTGTAATGTTGCTGGAAACAGGCAGACGAAGAGACGATGATGTAGGAGTGATGAACCCAAGTGCAGTTTAATTTACAATTGTGGAATCCAAAAAACCCTGACAACAAACGTGAAACATAAACATGAACTTGAATATAAACTTGACTAAACATAAACTTGACTTGACATAAACTAAACTAAACTAAACTTGTCTTGGCTTGGCTTGGCTTGGCTTGAATTAAATAACATTACAAACACAATACCTGACATCAGACAATGGCAAACATGAGGGCTTAAATACAAGGACATGGTGAACAAGTAAACAAGACAACCAATCAGAAGACTAATCTATAAACAAGACAACAAGACTAAAGGAACTATAACCAATGAAAAGACAAGACTAATAACAAAGTAATCAAACAATAAACCAATCAAAACAAGACATATGAACAGGGGAAACACATGACAAGATCACATGAGGGAACAGGAAATCACATGACATAACAGGAACAGGAAATAAACTTGAAAATAAAAGACATGAACACAAAACATGAACAAAAACACATCTAGACGTGACATAGTGCCTCACTGTAAACTCGATTTTTGCTTCTTTTTTTTCCAAGAAAAGGAGGGACAAGTTGAAATTATTTTCTGTGGTAATCAACGTTATGCCACAAATGCTGTCGATTGAGCTTAATTTATATTGGACCTGGAATATTCCTTCAATTGTCCTGAAAATAATTTCACAATGCAAGAAATCTTGGGGGTCCTGATTAGTGGTCAACCGATATGGGGTTTTTAATGGCCGATGCCGATATCCAGAGAGCAGGGTGGGCGATAGGCTGATACAATGTCAATATATCACACAATTGAATATAGTAAATAACATAAACATAAAATTGCTAAAAAAAAATAATAATTAACTCTTATTTAGCATTATATTTACTCAATTTCACACAAAACTAAAAAATAATATTGTATTTTAAATGGTAGATAGCAGTTTCTTCTGATTTCTGTTTAGTCATAAAATTTTAGTAATGTATTTGCACATGAAGAAATTGTTAATATATTAGGAAGAAGGAAATAAGAGTACACACAGTAGTCCAGCAACCATGGATGGCATGTCCACGTTTACAATCGCATTTTCTCAAAAAATACAGAATCAAACCAATTGTACATACAGTATATAGTGAATAAGACATTTACTTATAGCACACATGAAGCGCTTTTACTTTGGGCTGCATCCAAAAACGTAGGCAACTAACTTGCTACCTTGCTGCCTAATCAATTAATGGCTTAACTGACATCTGTTTTGAATTAATGGAACTCTTAAGGAAACTGGTCTTCGAACAGTTTGAAAAGCACCTTATTTTCATTGTACCTCCGTATACAGCCTCCGGAGGCAGCATTTTCCTGGTTTCGGATGCAGCCTTGAAGATGCACTCACGTGCTCTTGTGGATCCAGCGCGAGCAGCAATCTCCTGACAGTTTAAACGGCCTGGATCGCCTGCTTTTAATTGTTACAGAGTGACTGCCATGATTTGTGAATCAGAGGAACTTTTGATCCTGATCCTGAAGTTTTTGATTCTGACTGATAGAATACACGCTTCAGTGGAAGATATTAGATGAGTGCTGGACAGGAAAAAAAATGCTGGATTTTCATGACGTTCGTGAATTACATCTTTTTAAACGAGATATCTGCATATTTGCATATGGTATATAATACAAGTTTTATTGATATTTGCCTTTTATCATTAGAAAAGTTACAGGGAACTGTTGAGGAGAGACTGTTAGAATACGTGCTTTAGAGGTAAATAAATGAGCGCTCCACAGGATACTGGGTCTGCTGAAGTTGTGTGAGGTTGGTTTATTACATCTGCTTAAATGAGATATGTGCATATTTGCAGACGGTATGATATTAGTTTTATTGATATTTGCCTTTTTATCACTAGACAAGAGTTACAGGGAACTGTTGAGGAGTGAGAGGGAGAATGAAACAGGCGAGCACTTTAACATTATGAGCTCAAACGCGTCTGTTGTGGTTCTGATATGCGGACCGTTTAAATAAGACTGTGCTGCACACTGGTCTATTATTGTAGTAACACGATGGCACGTAACAACACAACGAACCGTGACTGGTCGTTTACATGTCTCAGTCGCTTCACATGCAAGCAGGCTATTTTCAGCACCCTCAAGAAAATAATTGGCCAAACTGGAAAATTTATCGGCCGATGCCGATAATTAAAAATGTCAGAATATCTTTCTTTTGATTTGTGGGGTGAAATGTTACCTGGACATCTCTTCATGAGATTAATCTCTGTACTCGTGCAACATGATGTCTCAATCAGCTATATCAATAATCAGAAAGGAAATTTATACAGCAGTAAAAGAACACACTGCACTGTTTTTTGCTATAATAACACGCCAGACATTGTCTTGACCAGGCTGCTTTGCCAGAGGCATAGTGTCCTTCAGATCTCTGCTGGGGAAATCACACCATTGATGAGGTTTTGACCACTGTCTGTGTCATTCCTGGTGCCAGACGGCACTTCAGGAGAGGTTGGAACAGACACCAGTGGCATCAGACGCAGACAATGTTAATGAGTGCCAGGCCTCACTAGTGTACTTTTCTCTCTGAGAAAAGCCCTGCTTTTTGATTGGTCTGTAGCTCAGGAAAAGCAATGATAAAAATTTAGCAATGGTAAAAAGGTCAAATTTGAGGTTCTGATAAAGATACAAAGTCTGTTAAGAAAACCATCCTTGACGTCCTAGCGGTCTGTCTTTTTACTCAATCAGCCACAGAAAAAGGAGGGAAAATGTTTTTCCATTTGTTTTTTCCCACGGTAAGATAAGACAAACTATAGCAGCTGAGTCCAATGCTTTGAAGTTCCCATGATCATGATACCAGAGGAACTGGAAAGACCTTTTGAGCTTAATGGTACCTCTACATCTCTTTGCTTGCTTGTCCTTGTAGATATTTACAATTGGTCTAGGTCAGATAAAGTGATAATGGTTGTAAAGCAACAAAGCAATGAATTCAGCTGCTTAAAGGTGCCTGAGTCATCTGGCTTTTTGGTCTGGTTTCTGTTTCTGCTTTTTACCCTGATATTCCAAAGCAACACTGGCAGAGCAATAAAGTCAACTATTTAAATCACTATCACTATCTCTATAGTATATTTAGATGATCCGATACACAGTAACTAGATGCTGAATTACTGCAGAACTATCTGAGTCAAGCCTAACGGTGTTTGTCCACTCAACCAATCTGCCTTGTACAAAATGTGTTACAACAAATTTTGAGAACTTTCCACTATGGTCACCAACACCAAAAACCAGATGGATTTTCATTGCCACTCAATCAGTTTAATTTAACCACCAAATTTGGGTACATCATAAATGAAACCCAAAAAATGAAAATTCTTTCATCATTTACTCACCCTCATGCCATCTCAGATGTGTATGATTTTCTGCCTTCTGCTGAACACAAACAAAGATTTTTAGAAGCATATCTCAGCTCTGTTGGTCCATTCAATGCAAGTGAATGGTGTCCAGAACTTTGAAGCGCAAAAAAGCACAAAAAGCATGCATTAAAGTAATCCATATGACTCCAGATGGTAAATCCATGTCTTCAGAAGTGTTATGATAGGTGTGGGTGAGAAAAAGATCAGTATTTAAGTACTTTTTTTTTTCAATAAATCTCCACTTTCACTTTTACTTACATTCTTCTCTTTTTGTTTTTGGCGATTCACATTCTTCATGCATATCACCACCTACTGGGCAGGGAGAAGAATTGATAGTAAAAAAAAAAAAAGGACTTAGATATTTATCTGTTTCTCACCCACACCTATCATATCAATTCTGAAGACATGGATTTACCCACTGGAGTCATATGGATTAGTTTTATGCTCCCTTTATGTGGATTTTGCAGCTTCAAAGTTCTGGTCTCCATTCACTTGCATTGTAAGGACCTAAAGAGCTGAGATATTCTTCTAAAAATCTTCATTTGTCTTCTGCAGAAGAAAGAAAGTCATACACATTTGGGATGGTATGAGGGTGAGTACATGATGAAAGAATTTTAATTTTTGGACGAACTATTCCTTTAAAGGTGTCAAGTTCAGAATCTAAACAGAACAAATTTCTCACAGACCCTTATAAAAATGTACACTGGTGCCAAAGTATGCACCAAAATACCATAGTTACTAGAGTTATTGTTCCTATTCTAAAATCAGAATATTCTTCAAACAGTTACTTTAGTTAGCTGGTCTTATCAAGTTGGTCTCTCAGCCTGACCACCTAAAAAGTGCCTAAAACCCCTGTAAAACCAGCCAACTGACCAGCCAGACCAGACTAGTTAACCAGCTACAACCAGCCAACCAGCTTAGGCTGGTTTTAGCTGTTTTTCCCCAGCAGTGTTTTAAAATCTCATAATCTTTCTTATCATTTTATTTTTATTTTTTTATTTTTTTGTATGTCAGTACTAATGGCTAACGCCAAGTTACTATACTTGTGTTGTAATAGCTAACAATAACTGTAGTTGCTAAGGTATTTGGTGGAGACATATGTTTACTATGTTTTTATTTTGTTTTGTTTTTTTCTGTAAATGATAAAAGATGATGAGTTTACATTATGGATCTTACTGAACCTTTGCTGTTCTAAATAGCAATTCTAAAATTACTATAAGCATTTTCTAATTAATAAACTGGTAAATTATACAATCCTCTTTAAAAAATACGAGCACTTGAGTTATTAAATGCCTCTTGATTCCTCTTGGCACCACCACTGTACTCATAAACATCTTGCGAGCTACTTCAAAGGATCTCCACATCAAACAAACTGGCGACCTACACTGCCATACGAGCGGTTCAGTGATCTGGGTCCAAATACTTATTAAAACACAATAACAACATTGTCATATCGACAACAAGATTACTGTATTGCATTTCCCAAATCTTCATGCAATAAAATGAAACACTTTCCATGAAAATAAACAACTGTTATTCTGCAATAAGGAAAAATGTCTGATCCAACCATTGATAATAGGGTAAAAAGTATTGGAAATAGTTTGACAGGTGTTAGAAACCCCCTTATTTCTCTTACACACATATCATTTAGTTCTGATGATTGATTAAATGTCATTCACAGCGTCTGTGTCTCGAAACCCAGTGAGCTACTTACCTAAACTGCATTTTTTAGGCATCGTGTCGCGCCTGTGATGCTCAGCGATGGTCTCTAGGTAGGCAGCACACTAGGTTTCGAGACACCACCAGACACTGACAGCTGCTTGCGAATAAAATAGAAACCTTACCTCGATTATCTTCATCCATGTTCGTGCTTTTAAGAGACGTAGTGTAAATATATTCCTATAGTGAAAGCTTATTTACAAATGAAAATATAACGTTGGTTTGTAACACAAAATTAAATCACGAAATCTACAATACAGACCGCAGCTCATCGTAACCTAGTGTGTGGGCTGTTCAACATGCCATTCATTTAATCCACAGATTGCTATATAGATGGATATAAATCCTGGTGAAAAGAAATGAATATGCCGACTGCTCTCTACGCCCGCTCTCATTCGCCTTCATCCATAGAGAGGACTAGTGAAGAGAAACCGCTACATTCAGCGAACGTGAAGAGGCTCCGCCCATCACCATAATCCATGAATGCATGACTGATTTATTCAAGTAGTAAAGATTTTCATTTCCATTATGTTCTTACCCTTTATAAGCTCCATCGTGTAAAATAAAATGTCTTAAATTTGGGTAGGTCAAACTCTTTGAATCTCTGTAAATGTGTTTTATGTGGTGGCATCTAAATTAACTGGGTTTATTCAAGTAATAATGTTTTTTTTTTTTTTTTTTTACATTAATAAATCAATCTGAATACATAAGGTTACACTATATAAACTAATTTTAAGGGTTAGATCAGATAGAAATAGCTCCTTGAGGTAACAATTGCAGGTAACTCTTTTTTTTTTTTTTTTTTTTTTTTTTTTTTTTTACAGTGTACAGTCTCCCTGGATCCAAGTGTAATAGCCATTTGAATTGAAGTATTGCTGAAATATGCAATATCCTGAACTTCATATGCAAGAGTGTTGTCAGCATGAGGTGGAGAATCACAAATTCTCACAATGACTGCAGTGGGCAGAAACCTGTTGCCTGCTTTCCAGACAGCACATGTCAGCCAATATGAGTCACACAACTTCCCAAATTCTCTTAAAATTCTCTCATCATTTACTCACCCTCATGCCATCCCAGATGTGTATGACTTTCTTTCTTCTGCTGAACACAAACAAAGATTTTTAGAAGAACATCTCAGCTCTGTTGGTCCATACAATGCAAGTGAATGGTGACCAGAACTTAGGAGCTCCAAAAAGCACATAAAGGCAGCATAAAAGTAATCCATAAAACTCCAGTGGTTTAATCCATGTCTTCTGAAGATATATGATACAGTAGGTGTGGGTACAAAACAGATCTTTAAGTCCTTTTTTTAGTATAAATTTAAATCCTTTTTTAGTATAAATCTCCACCTTTGACCAGGCCCGACCAGTAGATGGTGATATGCACGAAGAATGCAATTTGCCAAAAAACATACGAAAAATAATGTGGAAGCGACCATGAATGTTTATAGCAAAAAAGGACTTAAATATTGATCTGTTTCTCACTCACACCTACTGTATCGTATCACTTCAGATGACATCGATTAAACCGCTGGAGTTTTATGGATTTTTTTTTTTTTTTTTTTTTTTTTGCTGCCTTTATGTGCTTTTTGGAGCTTCAAAGTTTTGGTCACCATTTACTTGCACTGAATGGACCTACAGAACTGAGATATTCTTCTAAAAATCTTAATTTGTGTTCTGCAGAAGATAGAAACTCATACACATTTGGGATGGCCTGTAGGTTGAGTAAATGATGAGAGAATTTTTATTTTTGGGCGAACCATTTCTTTAAGTTTTGATCCTTCCAAACTTTCTGTCTCTGTCTGACATTGTGTCATGACTTCCATCTTAAGTGCCAAGTGAAGCAGTCCAAACAATCATGCCACACCCATTTAACATATTTTAGTGCATAAATCAATGTTTTGTCAGGTAACCTAAAAATGTTGTTTTTTAAAATCTGACCCAGTAGGCTACCTGGCAAATAAGGTTACTATTTATGGATAAGATCAAGTAAAATTAATTGAGGTTACCATTCTTGCATGCAGTGTTTAGTAGTGCATAAAATGATTCAACACTGACTCAAGAAGTTAATTATATAAATATATATATATATATACACAGGGTTGGGAGGGTTACTTTTGAAATGTATTCTACAACAGATTACAGAATACATGCTGTAAAATGTAATTTGTAACATATTTCATTAGATTACTCAAAGTCAGTAATTTATTCTAAATACTTTGGATTACTTCTTCAGCACTGGTAGATTTTTTCACTTGTTTTGACTATAAAAACTCTGCCAGTACAGTAAGACAAAATACACATGTTAAAAATATATTCTTTGAAAAACCTAAATATCTTATGTAGTGTTGTTTCTAAAACAAGATAAGGATTTTTAGATATTTTTACAGAAAACAATACCAAAATTATTATCTAGAATATGATTTTTGCCCTAATATCAAAGGTCTTACTAGAAAAAAAGAAATTATGATCCAACGTGAATTTTCTTAATAAAAAAATTTGATCGTTCCTGGTAACGTGCATGTAAAATAGCTAGAAATAGCATTTTAGCTTAGCGTAAAGCTGACAATTTACACAAGGTTTATTTCTATTTCTTCTGCTCCAAACTTACTTCAAACTTACTTCTCTGTCTGCTCGTATGAATGTAACACATCATAAGAAAGTGTTTCACCGCTGTTCAAATGCACTTTGGATCGTTTATATGTATAAATGTTTTCCATCTGAAAGGACGAAATATTAAATGAAACAAATGACAATAAAATGCAAAGTAATCTCTTCAGTAATCAAAATACTTTTTGAATGTAACTGTATTCTAAATATCAATGATTTAAATTGTAACTGTAGTGGAATACAGTTACTTATATTTTGTATTTTAAATACGTATTCCCGTTACATGTATTTCGTTACTCCCCAACCCTGTATATATATATACAGCAATGGCTGTGAATACTTATGTACATGTGATTTAAAAAAAAAAAAAAAATTTATAAATTTGCAAAGATTTCAAACAAACTTCTTTCACATTGTCATTATGGGGTATTGTTTGTAGGATTTTGAGGAAAATAATACATTTAATCCATTTTGGAATAAGGCTGTAACATAACAAAATGTGGAAAAAGTGAAGCGCTGTGAATACTTTCCGGATGCACTGTATATATATATATATATATATATATATATATATATATATATATATATATATATATATATATTAATATTTCCAGCCAGAACAACCCCTGATTAGCACAAATTTGACTGTTTCTCCTCACATACACCACAATTGATCTACATTTTTTAAATGCTGATACAGTTAACTGAGAGAGTTTTTGTGTGTATTAAATTAAAGATAAAGCTAAAAATTCAAATGATCCCTTATGAGGAAATGTTGTGTGAGGCATAACTGGTTATGAGGAAATTAAAAGAGCACAATGTAATGCTCTGATGACAGCAGCACACAGCCAGGTCCTGTGCATGAGTGGATGAATGTGAAGAAGGTGTGGGGAAAACAGGGGCTTCAGGGTGGGAATGACATCCTGTGTGGGAAACAGATATCCGTAGAAGCTCAGGCAGAGAATGTTGTTTCCACTTTTCTTTTTTTTTTCAAAGGCAAAGAAAAATTTTCTCACAAAATTCACTTGTAACAACCAACACATTAATTTGGTTCTTTATCATAGCTGTGATGCTGAACTGTCTGCCAGTAATTAACATATCTAATCTTTAATATGTTATTTCATGTCATTGTCTTAAAAAAAAAAAAAAAATAGTCTGCAAAAGCCTGACATGAATCTGTAGATTGATTGATATCAATATAAAATGCAAAGTCCATTGATCAATACATTTTTGCATTGATGTAAAAGTCACAGCCGATATGAGACTTGCTCCTGTACTTCTGTACTCTTTTTCCAAGAGGGTCTCCACAGACTCTAGGATGTGCAGGGTGGGATGGAACAATTCACTGTTACAGTGTGCATTATTTGGCCGGCAAGCTATAATGAGATAGGTCTGTCTCAAAATCTAAATTTCTATTAAAGGTGTACTCAGTAATTTTTCCTCATTAAAAAAGTTCTACTCCTAAAGAAATTAGCTGGGGGGGGGGGGGGGGGTTGTTCGTCTAGAAAGCGGAGGTGTGTGGATACAAAAACAGTCTCCTGTGTGCTGCAGATGTACAGAGATGGTTCCATCCCTAAAAAACTAAATTGTGCCCAAGACAAAAAATGACCAAAATGGCAATTGCGAGTGGGGTGGCCAATGGGGTGGCCGGGCTTCGGTCCATGGTGGCCACGGCCACCCCTTAGCTCCGCCTCTGGACAGCGCAACACGGACCAGGATATGATTTCATGGGTGAGGCCTTCTGATTTAACAGACAAATCACAGGGGTTACCCTGCAATAGCCAGACATGAATATGTAAATTGACTGAAATCATATAAAATGTAAAGCTCATCAATCAATACATTTTTGCATTGATGTGAAAGTCACAGCAGATATGAGGCTTGATCCTGTAATTGAATCAGACCCTCCAAGGCTGACATATATTTCCCTGAATCACCCACAGAGTCTTTGGAAGACATATTTGTAGTTTCACTAATTGAATTTGAACAGTTTAAGGGGGTCAGAACTCTTCAAAGGCTATCTGAAACATATTAACAACTAATATTTTAATTTATTTACAGTGATAAACTGTAGTGTCCACCTATTACACTTCTAAGCAGCTGTAAAGTCATATAAACATATGGTAATATCCAGTGTATTAAACAGAGCCATTGACAAATAGCACTAATATTGAAATAGTGTCAAAATCACTTGCTGGTAGTAAGTTAACAAGCTTAAATTAATAATAAGAAAAGAACTAAAAAACCTGGAATTTCTAAAGAGCAAAGCAAACATTGCATGAGAATTTCAGCCATACTCCATTTCTTATAAGTTTTAGCATTATACCAAGGAAGGCCATTGAAGTTGCAAGAAATCCAAGGAAAAGAAAAGTAATTGAGTACAGTATGTTTCAAACTTCATTTTTGCCTTAGTATTGTCCCACTTTTAACTTTATAGACCGATTTATGGGGAATGACATCCTCCTTGCCACTTTAACATGTTTGCTGGCAGGAGCTGCAAATAATATTGCAGACAATGGACATAAACCTCATAAACATTTACATAAAGCCCCCCACAGCTGAGCCAACACGCAAATCATTTCGACACTGTCTCATGGCTCATCAAGATAACATGGTTTTAAATTTTTACAGTCTTCTAACCCAGCTTGATTTTACTTACTGCTCTTTTTTTGCCTGGTTGAAATGAAGACAGATGCTCAGACAACAACAAAACTTTCTTTTGAGAGAAATAAACTTTTAGTAAACAGTCAGTTTACCTCTTTCTTTGTGACTTAATGATCTCATGTATCTCTTGAAACTGTTGCAGATTAACCCTGCTTACAACCACTGGACTTGTTTTGTTGTTCTTAACCTTAAACATTATTGTTAGTTCCATGTGTGAGGAGTTATTTTCTTTGCAAATCCCATCTACAGTCTACGTCTTCTTCGAAAGAGGGTATTGACAATTTCAAACTAGAGAATTATAGCCTGGGTCACACATGCAGACACACTCATAAACAGTCAGAAGCACTAAGAAAAGAACACAACGTCCTTGTGTTTCTTATAATATGCAATACAAACACTAACAAAAAAGTACCATGGTAGTATCATGCTTTTCTTAAACATGGTACCAAGGTAATACGCAGGGGCATCATTACACAGAAAATTTAAAAATGCTTCCCCCAAACTGACTGTAACGATGCTGGCAATGATGATGACGAGAAGAACCCAAGTGCAGTTTATTTACAAAAGTGAAACCAAAACCCTAACTATAAACATGAGACATGTACTTGACTTGACATAATCATAACATGGCTTGACTTGACTTGGCTAGGAGCAAAACACATCCACATTCATTCAATACTTGACAAAAAATAATGGTTATTTTGATTAAAATTTAGTTTTTAAAAAATGGTGCTGAGGGGATGTTTTATTCCACACTTGGGGTAAAAGGCCCCCAGGGGCTTTATAGTGATATTGTGTAGATACTAGTGTTGTCACAGTACCAAAATTTTAGTAGTCGGTACCGATACCAGTGAAATTTCAAGGATCTCGATACCAAAGCAAAAATATGCTAATATGATAATGTGCTATTGAACACATAAGTTTAGTTATTTTTAATAATTATTTTAATAATTACAGTTTAATAATTATTTTAATAATTATAATTTAATAATTATTGTTATTTTCCAGAACGTTTTAAAGTTTAGTTTAATTTAATTTAATCATCAAAATGGTGTCTATTGAATAATTTTTTTTCTCCCCTTTTCTCCCCAATTTGGCATGCCCAATTCCCAATGCACTCTAGGTCCTCGTGGTGGCATAGTGACTCACCTCAATCCAGGTGGCGGAGGACGAATCTCTGTTGCATCCACGCATCATATCATGTGGCTTGTTGAGCGCATTACCGCGAAGACCTAGCACGTGTGGAGGCTTCAAGCTATTCTCCGCGGCATCCATGCACAACTCACCACGCGCCCCACCGAGAGTGAGAACCACATTATAGTGACCACGAGGAGGTTAACCCAACGTGACTCTACCCACCCTAGCAACCGGGCCAAATGGTTGCTTAGGAAGCCTGACTGGAGTCACTCAACATGCCCTGGATTCGAACTTGTGACTCCAGGTGTGGTAGTCAGCATCTTTTACTTGCTGAGCTACCCAGGTCCTCTATTCAAATAATTCTTAAAATTTTAATAAGTGAAAATATTAATTTTTAACATGTCATTGCATTTTTATTTATTTATTTTTTGCCAAACTTTTTTCAAAAATTCTGTACTGACCAGCTGGCCTCCATTTACACACATATCTTCAATAGATCACTGGAGCAGTGTGAAGTTCCACCATCATTCCTGTCCCAAAAAAACCCAAAATCACAGGACTTAATGACGACAGACCCATCACTCTGACATCTATGGTCATGAAGTCATTTGAGAGATTGGTGTTGGCCCACCTGAAGGACATCACTGGACCCTTTCTAGATCCCCTTCAATTTGCTTATCGAGCAAACAGGTCTGTGGATGATGCAGTCAACATGGGATTGCATCATATCCTGCATCATCTGGACAGACCAGGGACATATGCAAGGATCCTATTTGTGGACTTCAGTTCGGCTTTCAACACCATCATCCCAGCTATTCTCCGGACTAAATTACACCAACTCTCTGTTCCCACGTCTATCTGTCAGTGGATCACCAGCTTTCTGACAGACAAGCAGCAGCTAGTGAGACAGGGGAAACTCACTTCCAGCACATGTACGATCAGCACTGGTGCCCCCCAGGGATGTGTGCTCTACTCACAACTCTTCTCCCTGTAAACCAATGACTGCATCGCCAAGGACCCCTCTGTCAAGCTCCTGAAGTTTGCAGACAACACTACTATCATCAGCCTCATCCAAGATGACGATGAGTCTGTATACAGAAGGGAGGTTGAATGGCTGGCTCACTGGTGCAGTCAAAACAACCTTGAGCTGAACACGCTGAAAACAGTGGAGATGATAGTGGACTTCTGGAGGAACACCTCAACACTGACTACCATCTGGGCACTACCATCTCACAGGACCTGAAGTGGGAGACACACATTGACTCCATTGTGAAAAAGGCCCAGCAGAGGTTGGACTTCCATCATCAGTTGAGGAAGTTCAACCTGCCACAGGCGCTGCTGATACAGTTCTACTCAATGGTCATTGAGTCTGTCCTCTGCACTTCAATAACTGTCTGGTTTGGTTCAGCTATGAAATCGGACATCAGAAGACTATAAAGGACAGTTCGGACTGCTGAGAGGATTACTGGTTGCCCCCTGCCCTCCCTTCAAGAACTACACACTTCCAGAGTGTGTGTGTGTGTGTGTGTGTGTGTGTATATATATATATATATATATATATATATATATATATATATATATATATATATATATATATATATATATATATATATATATATATATATATATATATATATATTTCCAGCCAGAACAACCTCTGATTAGCATGAATTTGACTGGCCCACTATTTGTTATTCACAACACACCACAGGTTTTGTATTTTCTTGATGGCATCATTCAGTCAAATTAACTTAGACACAAAACTACTGTTTCTCCTCACATACACCACAATTATAGTATATATATTGTCTTATTGTGTATTTCTATATATACGTATATTTTCTATTCACTTTTTATTTTTATTCTATTTTTTATTATTATTATCTCTGTCTTGTTGTGTTGTTTGTGTACTGGAAGCTTCTGTCACCAAGACAAATTCCTTGTATGTGTAAGCATACTTGGCACTAAAGATCATTCTCATTCTCAACAGCTGTCTTGCTTGTGATAAATTGATTCAATGTTGTTGTTATTATTATTATTATTATGATTATTATGATGATTATTACTACGGAGAATATTACATTTTACTATACAGTTATAATATATTTTTATTCTATGTTTTATTTAATTTCTTCAATTTCAAGCATGTAGCTTTTATTTTGAATCGTGCTTTTATTATGACGTGTGCTTTTGCCGGAAGCTTCACTTTTCCGGATAAACAATTCGTGATCACACTGGGCCTTTTATTTATTTTTTTTACACTCCGGGTTTTGGAGCGTGGAAGTAAACATTTGCAGGGTAAACTTCGACAGCGGTGAATGGGAGATCACAGCAAATATTATTTTCACTCAACCATTTGCTCCAAGACCAAAAGAAAAAAAAATCCACTATTACATTTGAATGACTTTCCAGAAGAGGAAAAAAACAGAGAGCGGTGATTAAGACAGTCAAATGTGAGAAGATGCCAAATTTACTGTCACTCTCTCAGCAGCTGTAATAGAAACCCCCTCGCAGCTGTGGTAATTCGTTTTTTAAAACTAATTCCTGGGTAATATAACACAAAGAATAATGTTAGAAATTTACACTCAATATATATATATATTTTTTAAATGATCATATAAAAAAGTTTGCTAGATTTGCGCGGCTAAATAAGGCGGAAACGCGTCATCACAGCATGAAAAAGGTCTATTGAAGACTTTTAAGTCACGTCTGAAATCTCATCTCTTTTACACTGTCCTTTGAGTCTGACAAATATTACCCCAAATACTATTCTGTCACTTATTGAAAAACTTTTGATTTAATCACCTTGAACCTAACTGCAAATTACAAACAAGCATTTTGTCTCAAAATAAATTTGACAATTTCAGAGATTTTCATTAGCTTCATAAATTTGCAACATTTTAAAAATGATTAGATCAAATTGCCTCAAAATCAACCATTAGACACCACACACACTGATCTCATGGATGAGGAATATTTTGCAGCGTATAGTGACTGTTTCTGAGTGTTTAATCTAATGAGTTCAAATCAAATCCTGTGCTTTTTCGCCTGGTTTTTGTAAGGGAATAATAATTTAAAACTTGAAAGTGACGCGCCATCTAGTGGATTCAAGTGTAAAACCAGGAAATTATTTAGTCACGAAATCATATAGGAAGGATTGTAGAGCATTTAGCGCCGTCATACGTGAATCGTGTTTTGAAATCAAGCAATTAGCTTATGCATTCGGCATAATATCAGTGATTTATTAATATACCTGAAAGCGGCAAGTTGTATTTTGACCCGGAAGGTTTTGCATCTCAGTTTTGAGGCTTGCTTCACGGCTAATTCATGCATGGCACAGCTGAATGAATGAATTTACCTCCGATCTACAGGTATTTTCTGTGTAAAAGGTATAGCAAATCCAAAAACTTCCAGAGATGAAAATAGATTACTTGCTGATAAACTTCATCATCACTTCTGTAAGCATTACCATGGTCCGTTTGTCATTCTCTAAACTCGCAAGACCAACAACAATACCGGCGATTGCACATTACTTCGGGACAAAAGGCAGGTACGAGGAAGTGAACCCACATCTTTTGGATGACCTATTGTTCGTAAACAGATCGCTGTTGGGGCCCCCTTCTCAAGACTGCCATGCAATTCACTTGGTTTCTGTGATAAGACACGGGACTCGCTATCCGACGACCAAAAATGTGAAAAAGATCGCGGGTCTCTTTGATCTAGTCGCGTCTGAAGCGGCAGGATCAGCACTGTGGCTCAATGACATTAAAAATAAATGGAAGATGTGGTACACTGAAGATATGGACGGCAGACTGGTGGAGAAAGGTCGAGATGACCATAGGTATTTGGCCATGAGGTTGGCACATTTATTCCCAACTTTAATTTCCGAGGAGAACCTCCGTGCCAACCGCATTGAGTTCATCACCAGCTCCAAGCACCGGTGTGTTGACAGTATCACCGCTTTCCAAGAGGGTCTCCACAGACTCTGGGATGTGCAGGGTAGGTTACAGTGTGCATTGTCTAGCCTGCAAGCTATAATGAGAAAGGTCTGTCTCAAAATCTAAGCTGTACTCAGTAAATTTTCATCATTAAAAAAGTTTTACTCCTAAAGCACTAATTTGTAATTTTGAAACATATGTATAAAATCATGACCACTCACATGAAATGAAGACGCCAGTCATATCAGTGGCCTAATAAAAGCTGTTTTATTCTACATGGAGAGGGTCCCATCATGGGGGCTACCATGCTAGGATCACATGACCAGACAAATAAAAATCTCATGCCCTGCGTCCGAAATTGCGTACTGTCAAAGTACTGTATTTGATGAAGGACGCACTTCTCAGATGGTAAAACAGCTGTTCTTTAGGAATAGTATGAATAGATTCTGGACATACTTCATCCAGGGATGTATATTGACCCGTGACCTGAATATATGATGTAAGAACTACAGCAGCGGAAATAATCCGCTCTGATTTTGTTAAACAAGCACCATTTAAGCTTAAGGAACAATCTTCTTGGTAGATATAGCACTTAAAGTTGAAAAGAGCCATCTGACTCGCAGTTCTTCGCTGTTCTTTTAAATCCAGTGTTTTGAATGTGCATCACCTCAGCGCCCGAGGTATTATGGGATCGTAAAGTGTCGAGTCGATTTAGACTTATGTCTCTGCAGAACAAAAATGGGCTTTTCCCAATCAGTGGGTGTTTTGAAACCACTGAGATTCTCTACTTTCATTGGATAGTTTAGAAACGGCCATTCTGGTTTGGAAACGCCCACTGATTACAAAAAAAAAAAAGTTTTATTCCCTTTTCTCCCAATTTGGAATGCCCAGTTCCCACTACTTAGTAGGTCCTCGTGGTGGCGCGGTTACCTCAATACAGGTGGCGGAGGACAAGTCTGTGTTGCCTCCGCTTCTGAGATGTCAATCCGCACATCTTATCACGTGACTCGTTGTGCATGACACAGCAGAGACTCACAGCATGTGGAGGCTCATGCTATTCTCCGCACAACTTACGACGTGCCCAATTGAGAACGAGAACCCCTAATCGTGACCACGAGGGGGTTACCCCATGTGACTCTACCCTCCCTAGCAACCGGGCCAATTTGTTTGCTTAGGAGACCTGGCTGGAGTCACTCATCACGCCCTGGATTCGAACTCGTGACTCCAGGGGTGGTAGTCCACGTCAATACTCGCTGAGCTACCCAGGCTACCCTCATTGAATACTACATTGAGATTCCCTGCTTTCATTGGATAGTTTAGAAACACCCATCCTGGTTTAAAAATGCCCACTGATTTGAAAACACTCATTGCTGATCTGAAGAGACCTATACTTGGATCGATTCGCACTATTGAGTCTCGCCGAAAATAGTAGGCCATCCAGGTATTTTTTGCTTACCGTTTTATGAATATTGAGGATTTGGACATACTCCATTAGCATACTGTTTTTGGCATACTACAGTAAATATTAGGGAAGTATGGATATTCGGACACAGTTATGGTGTGTTGACGACATGTCGGGAATTACCATAATTTTAAATTGTAAACTTAGAATTCTATGAAGCCTCCAATTTGGCGATCGTGATGTCATAATTACCAACATGGCAGGGACGTCAATAATTAAATGCAGTTTACACATTTTTCTGTTTGATATGCCATTTTATTGTAGTCAGTGTTACCTGGTGTACTTTCTTTGTTCTTGAACATTTTGAAGAACATATTTAGGTGAATTAATGAATATAGTGATTAAATATTTTGAATATATTCCTCATCAACAACAAAGCCACATGTGGGTTAGCTACGAGAGTTGCCATAGAAACAAATTATTTCTGAGTATGAGGATGTGAACAGCTCCAAGTAGAGTCTTTGAGTTGTCATCTCGTAATTATGGTAATTCCGACACAACTTGAATGCACCATCAGTAACCATCTGTTTATTGGACACTTTCACTCATGGATTAAATTAGTCATGGCTAGCTGTGAATAGTAAATTACTACAATGTCATCAGTAACTGAAAACTATTGTGTTTGAATTAGGGATGTGCATGAGTAATGGATTTATCGAGTACTCGTTCAGTTTTAAATATATGACTAGTAAAACACTACTTGAATATTGCAATTTGACTTTCCTTTGTGCCTTTACCTGCCGTGGGCAACAATGAAACTACTTCTCTTACCCACATCTCAAAAACTCAATGGATGGACCTGAAAAGAAAATTCTGCCATTATTTAAAGTTTAAAGACTTTTTGTCATTTTTGAATCTAGATGTTGTTTATGCATAGTACTCATTTTTTTTCACAAGAAAATCAGGTTCAAAAGTTGAAGATTGATTACTTTTTTTTTTACTACAAAATGACTTGAAATGCCCATCCCTTGTTTGAATGATGCTGCAAGGACAGAAGTTTTATGGATGTTGTGGGTCATATTTATTGCCAAACACATTTACCACCCATGCAACATATGCTATTTCAGATCAGATTACAAACATATTTATTTATTAATCATTTATTATTTATTAATTTCATTGGGTAATAAAAATACCTTAAATAACTTTGAGCCCCATCTCATAATTAACAATGGTAGATAACTAGATTTACCAAGATTTGTTCCCTATCTAGGGCAAACAGCCAGCTGGCATTTGAAGTAGGGATGTGCACGAGTAATGGGTTAATCAAGTACTCATTCAGCTTTAAATATTAGACTAGTAAAACACTACTTGAATATTGCAATTTTATTTTCCTTTGTGCCTTTGCCTGCGTGGGCAACAATGAAACTGATTCTCTCATCTAAATCTTGCTGTTACGTTGCATTGGTTGGCACTATGGATGCACGACGTTGTTAAAGGAATAGTTTACCCCCATTTTTTTTATTGTATTGCATCAGAATACTTGAAATGTATGTTTCTATGTGTGAGTGCTAATGTTAGTTTTTTTTTGTCATTTTTGACTCTAGATGTTGTTTATGCAACAAAAACATCAACAGAATCAGCTGAATCAAAGGTTGAAAGTTCAACTCAAATTCGAAACTTCAACTAAGCAATTGATTACTCACTTTTTTATTTGTTAGAGTACTCGACTACAAAATTACTCAAAATTCCCATCCCTAATTTGAAGACAACAAAGGATTTCATTGCAACAAAGCAGTCATATATTGTCTATTGTAGTGGTGTTCTAGCTGTATAATCTAGCTATATTTATGGTTTCAGTATTGGCCCTTGAAAAAAAAAAATCAGCTGACCATAATTCTTTTCTTTGCAGATATGGATTACAAACAATATGTGGATGATTCGTTGATGAGATTTTTTGATCATTGTGAGAGATTTGTTGAAAGTGTCGAAAACAACAAAACGGCGTTGAATGAGGTAAATCGTTTCAAGTCCTCGGTTGAGATGGATGCAGTACGGAAGAAAATAGCCAAGCGCCTTCAGATTCCATACAATCAAATCACCCCAGGTAATTACAGCATAATAAAACAAAATACCACATGTTAATATGAAGCCTATTAAAATAACCAATAAAAAATGCTTCACAATAATATTTTATTTCATTGTAAGATATGGCGGAGGCAGCTTTCTTTTTGTGCTCCTATGAGTTTGCCATCAAGTCTGAGAATTCGCCCTGGTGTAATCTGCTGGATGAGTCAGATGCTCAAGTATGTATGTTGTTTGGAATTTGGTCATTTCCAGTGGATTCCAATAAATATTACAAAGATTCCAAAGATAATTCTACATGTCAGGTCAATTACATATAATTGATGTTTAATTCAGCATTAATTACCTCTTCAATATTGTTGTAATTACAAAACTATAAAACCATTGCAATTTAGGACATAATGATTGGTTTATATCATAACACTCATAAAAGCTTCATGATCGTGTTTATGGAGCATAGAGTGTAATTCTAGAGTGTCTCCTGAGTTTCTTTAATGGAAATATCTTGGTAAATTATAATGGCAAGCTATGTATATTCTCTGTTTCAATAATGTGTTTTTGGCCCCTTGTCAGGTGCTGGAGTACAAAAATGACCTGAAACAGTACTGGAAGAGAGGATATGGACATGACATCAACTGTAAATCCAGCTGTCCTCTCTTTCATGATATATTCAAGCGTCTTGATAAGGCTGCCTATGACTACAGGTTAGGAGCTTTAGAAGTGGTGTCTTTAAGGTGTATTCCCCCCCACCCCCCCAAAACAAAACACTCCACCGATTGTCTCTAATTGAGGATTGCTTTACTTTAAAAAAAAAAAAAAAAATGAAAGGTTGTTGAAAATGTATATAGTATATAAAGGGAGTAGTTTCAGTGTAGTTTGTTCATTTCTTTGCAGTCTGCCATTGTTGGATTTCATATGAAATATAACAGTGTGTAAAGATGTATTAATATATTTTTGTATTCTCTTTTGAAATCCACCAGTTTCGGGGACGTAAAAAAAACTGCCACCATCCAGGTTGGTCATGGTGAGACCTTGCTGCCTCTCCTCTCTCTGATGGGCTTTTTTAAGGATGAAAAACCTCTGACAGCGGAGAACTTCTCATTGCAGCACAACCGCAAGTTCCGCACCAGTCAGATTGTACCTTATGCTGCAAATCTAGTCTTTGTCCTGTATGAATGCACTGAAGGACTCCGAGTACAGTTGTTTCTCAATGAGAAGCCCATGAATTTTCCCAATATGAACCGCTCTGCTCCATTGTATGAAACAGTCATAAAGCATTACTCAGAGCTCCTTCATGGCTGTGATTTTAATAAGGAATGTGACTTGCCTCAATCAAACCTTAGGAACACTGAGCTGTGAGTCAGGTTATAAATTAGGAATTTCAGGGATCAATCACTGTGTGCTTGAGAAATGCTTTGTGAAATGTGATTTTTTTTTTTACTACAATGACTCTATATATGCATTATACTTTTGATTCTCTTCAGAAATGTTTATTTTTTATTTTATAATTAGAGGTCCAATTTATTATTTTATTTATACAGCTTACCAAATTAAATATATAGAGCATATTTGTGTTTAAAGAGATTTTCATTGTTTTTTCAGAGTTCTTTCTTGTGTATAAATTCCACTTTCTTCCTAAACTTGTTTTATTTGCCAAAGTACTCAAGAGAAATGTTGTTGTAAGGTGCCAAATATATTCTTTTCTTTGTATTGAAAGTAATTTAAAGCTTATTTATTTTAATAGCTCTGTGCATTTTCCAAATATATCACTTTTTTCAACAACTAAAATTTATTCTAGTTTCTGTAAAATGGACTTTCAAAAAATTTATCTTTCACGTCATTCGTCTTGCTATTTTAAAGAAAGACCCTAATGTTGTCATTACTGGAAAAATCAAGTTGTCTTAATTAAACATTTCTTGAAATGTTAAGTCTCTTAACTCAAATACCTGTTTCTTGAACTCATTTATCTTAAAAATCGATTTTATGTGTTAATAACTCAAGATTGAGTACATAATTGAGGCTAGGGGGAATACCCCAAATTATTTAATTATTATTGTTATTATTGATATTAATAAAATTGAATTATTTGATTGTTTTCTTGGTCAGAAGGAACTGCATTTAAATAGTTTATAGAGATTTTAGCTCTTTATAGATTTATTTGTTATTTTGTTGCAAATAGTTGTTTTATGTGATGACACCATAAAGGTGATCTGTGTCCCCTTTGATCAAGTTAAACCCCGTAAACTCGTTTTCAGTTCTCCTTGTGCATGTGCAACTGAAGTACAGGCATATATGCATTTCTGTGGAGAAATAAGTTAAGGATTGACCTAGAATCAGTTATAATATTCTTTATTTGAGCTGTGTTATTGTATGTGCTAAAATTAAGTAGAAACAACAATATTTAAGTAGCAAATCTGAGGCAAGTCTACTTGCTTCTAGTTACCTTAACTTAAATAGTTAAGATCATTCTATATGAACACCAAGTTAAGTGAACTTAAACACACAGATTTAGGAGAAGCAATGACTCAATTTAATTGAGGGAATGAGTTTACTCAATCAGTTGAGTAGTCAGCTTTTCAAGGTTTTCAGTGGAGGTCTCATGAAGAAATGTCACTTTGTTACACAAAGGATATAATAATAAAAATAATAAAATTACATTACATAAAAATGTATTTGTCATGAAAATTTTACAAATACTATATAGATTTCACTTTGTGCTGTAGGCTACGATAGCCTATTTGCACATGCTCTGTGTTGAAAAGGTGTAAAGTAGCAACTTGAATCATAGAGAGATGAGTCTTTTTTAAATTCTGCCTTACACTTTTGTCATTTCTTTATTATTATTATTCAATGCCACAAAAGCATAGAAAAGAGGTATTTAGGGCCTGGGTAGCTCAGCGAGTTTTGACGCTGACTACCACCCCTGGAGTTGCGAGTTCGAATCAAGGGCGCGCTGAGTGACTCCAGCCAGGTCTCCTAAGCAACCAAATTGGCCCGGTTGCTAGGGAGGGTAGAGTTACATGGGGTAACCTCCTCGTGGTTGTGATTAGTGGTTCTCGCTCTCAATGGGGCACGTGGTAAGTTGTGCGTGGATCGCGGAGAGTAGCATGAGCCTCCACATGCTGTGAGTCTCCGCAGCGTCATGCACAACGAGTCACGTAATAAGATGCGCAGATTGACGGTCTCAGAAGCGGAGGCAACTGAGACTTGTTCTCCGCCACCCGGACTGAGGTGAGTAACCACGCCACCTACTAAGCAGTGGGAATTGGGCATTCCAAACTGGGAGAAAAGGGGATAAAAAAAAATATAATACAAATAAAAGAGGTATTTATAACATAGTCACATTAATTACATCATTAACATTACCAGAGAAAATCATTTTACATAAAATGCAATTACTTTATGAAGTTAAATGTTTTAAGTGTTTTTGTTGTTTTTTCCCCCTGAAAGTTTAAAGGAATAGTTCACCCAAAAAGGAAAATTCTCTCATCATTTACTCACTCTCATGTTATATCAGATGTGTATGACTTTCTTTCTTCTTCTGAACACAAATGAAGGTTTTTAGAAGAATATCTCAGCTCTGTAGGTCCATTCAATGCAAGTGAATGGTGGCCAGAACTTTGAAGGTCCAAAAAAGCACATAAAGGCAGCATAAAAGTAATCCATATGACTCCATACATAAATCCATGTCTTCAAAAGCGATATAATAGGTGTGGTTGAGGGAAACATATTCTTCATGCTCATTGTCACCTACTGGGCAGGGAGGAGAATTTATAGTAAAAAAGGACTTAAATGTTGATCAGTTTTTCACCCACAACTATCATATCACTTCTGAAGAAATGGATTTAACCACTGTAGTCTTATGAATTACTTTTATGCTGTCTTTATGTGCTTTTTGGACCTTCAAAGTTCTGGTCACCATTCACTTGCATTGTATGGACCAACAGAACTGAGATGTTCTTCTAAAAATCATAATTTGTGTTCGGCAGAAGAAAGAAAGTCATACACATCTGGGATGACATGAGGGTGAGTAAATGATTTTGAGCCTGGAGAATTATTCCTTTAAGATTCGATTCGATGTCATTGATAAAATGTGAGAAATGTGGTTCACAGATTATTTATTTTTCTTGTGTAGCCTTGTATTTGCCCAGTATAAGTTCAAAAGATTTCAAAATAAGATTTTAAAAACCAAATATCAATTTATACACCAATTCGTATCACATATAGCGTTTTTCTCTCAATATAAGTTTCAGTCTCGCAAGTGTTGTGATTGTGACGTGGGCAGCGCCACGCGGATCTCTGAAGATGGTGGGAGGAGGATTTCAGGAAGAGCGCTGAGTGCTACGTGTGCAAAAACTTCTAACTTCAACAAACTTTACTTTCTTTCTCTTTGCCTAAATAAAGGCTTACATCTCTAGAAAGAGTCGGACAGCGTTGTGGCATTATGTCTGGGATGAAAAAGCAGAAAACGGTAGGTTTGCACATGTTCGGCTTTTTCTCATTGAACTATAAAATGTTGTATCGCACACCAATTGCGGAATGTCACCAGATTTAAAAGAGAATATGGACTCGTCTTTTGCATCACAAATAATGCCATCCGTCGCGTTTACTGCGTTTACACAATGTATTTCTTTTAAAAACGGTTTGTTGTGAAAATGTTACATTTAGCCTATGCAACAGCCAAGTAAAGAATAGTTGCTTGAGTTTACTGATCAGTTCAAGTTAGGGAACTAGGATAAATATGGTGTGACCGCAACTCCAAGCGAACAGAAGTGTTTGATAATGTTTCTGGTGTGCTGCTTATGTAAATGTTAATTGTTTTTAATTTGAGGGGAATGTATGACTGGTGTTGTCTTGGGAAGTTTTGTTTAACTTATATGGAACTATTAAATGGATGTTTCTTCAGCTTCGGGCACTTTTATGTCCCAACTTTTTTCTTTTTCTTTTTGTCATATGAAGGTTTAGGCAGATTAGCATTTTTCACCAGGCCTTAATAATTTATTTTTGGTACTTTTTAAATGCCTTTTATGTATACATGTTATTGTTTTAGCCTTGTCCCAGACCCAGCTCAATATTAAACTGTGACAATCAATAATAAAAATTCAAAAATAATTAATTTCAATAAATTAAATATTTATTATGTGGAAAGGATGTCTATGATAATAAATATATAATAAATATATATGTAATGACTGTCCCACTGTTTTGGCACCACACCAAACAACTTTGCACTAAAATTACTTACTAATCAAGCCAACAAAAGAGCATCATAAAAGGAATATTCTGGGTTCAATACAAGTTCATCTCAATCAACAGCATTTGTGGCATAATGTTGATTACCACAAAAATTGATTTTTATCCCTCCTTTTCTTAAAAAAAAAAAAAGAAGCAAAAATCGAGGCTACAGTGAGGCACTTACTATGGAAGTGAATGGACATTTACACAGAAAAGGTTAGTAAGCAATTTTGTCACACTAAATCATGTTTACATGCATATTGTGGCTATACTTCTGAAACAGTGAGTATTTCAACGTTCAAAAATTGGCCCCATTTACTTCCATTGTAAGTGCCTCACTGTAACCCAAATTTGTGCTTTTTTTTTTCCACCCCTTTTTCCCCCCCTTTTTCTCCCCAATTTGGAATGCCCAATTCTCAATGCACTCTAAGTCCTTGTGGTGGCGGAGGACGAATCTTAGTTGCCTCTGTGTCTGAGACCGTCAATCGTGCATCTTATCATGTGGCTTGTTGAGCGTGTTACCGCGGAGATGTAGCACGTGTGGAGGCTTCACACTGTTCTCTGTGGCATCCACACACAACTCACCACGCGCCCCACTGAGAGCAAGAACCACATTATAGTGACCACAAGGAGGTTACCCCATGTGACTCTACCCTCCCTAGCAACCGGGCCAATTTGGTTGCTTAGGAGACCTGGCTGGAGTCACTCAGCACGCCCTGGATTTGAACTCATGACTCCAGGGTTGGTGGTTAACGTCAATACTCGCTGAGCTACCCAGGCCCCCTTTGCTTTTTTTAAAGAAAAAGAGGGACATGGGGGCCTGAGTAGGAAGGTCTCCTAAGCAACCAAATTGGCCCGGTTGCTAGGGAGGGTAGAGTCACATGGGGTAATCTCCTAGTGGTCGCGATTAGTGGTTCTCGCTCTCAGTGGGGCGCATGGTAAGTTGTGCGTGGATCACGAAGAGTAGCATGAGCCTCCACATGCTGGGAGTCTCCGCGGTGTCATGCACAATGAGTCACGTGATAAGATGCGCAGATTGACTGTCTCAGAAGCGGAGGCAACTAAGACTTGTCCTCCACCACCCAGATTGAGGTGAGTAACCGCGCCACCACGAGGACCTACTAAGTAGTGGGAATTGGGCATTCCAAATTGGTAGAAAAAGGGATAAAAAGAAAAAAAAAAGAAGAAAAAAAAGAAAAGGAGGGACACGTCAAAATAAATTTTTGTGGTAATCAACATTATGCCACAAATGCTGTCGATTGAGCTTAAACTGTATTGAACCCAGAATATTCCTTGAAAAATTTAATATGAGACAACTGATATTTGAAGAAAAATCAAGGTAAAAATCACTTTTTTTTTTTCCCAACATTTTTAGGCGTCATTTCCAATCAAGTTATAATTTGCCAAATTATGCAAAAGTGTGAAAATATTATTTAATTGGGAATATTTAGAATACATAAAATCTTAGCTATGAAATTAGCCTTAGCAAGGGGGTCAGCCATTTTAATAAAAAAAAAAAAAAAAAAAATCCATCAATGTAATTTCCACCAAAGAGTTCTATTAAACACTTTACAGAATTTTAGTTGTGGTGGAACTGACATTGTGGTGGAAATTTTCATGACAATCAGAAAAATGACACGAAGGGCATAAATCTTCTGTGATGAATTAGTACATACACTTTTGGACACAAAGTGAGATGAGAAAAAAGTTTGAATGATACTTTACTTTCTAAAAGTTCAAAGTGCAAAAATTGTCCAATGCTGAGGTAACACCCTATGTGATGCCAGTTTATTCTCAGCAACACTCTTCTAGAGAATGTCTGTCTTCTGAATCTAGTTAAGTATCCACACAAATCTCATATAAGATTGTTGTTTGTAAATTAGTTCCTTATGAAGCCAGGATTTTGCATGTCCTGTATCAAGGAGATTGTGTACCTATGGGAATTTAAAAAAAAAAACTCAGGGTCACTGAACCAAGATGGGATTTTGTGTGTATCCACTGAGCCTGGGGGCTGCTGAGAGAAAAAGAGAGTTATGGCCCTGTTCCAGCTTTAGCAGGCTGCCCTTCCATGAACCTGTATGAATAGCCCTGTTTGTTTCCTCAATCCTCTCTCAGAAGTCACTCTCTTCTCAATAATGATGACAGAGTCAGATACACAGGAATATAAACCACTAGAACAGAATTGTGCAAAACAGACTGTTCCAAGGAACATGCATTCTCTATTGGTATTCTGCCGTAACATGCCACTCTTAGTGATCAGTCAAATGTGGCTTCGAGAGGCTAAGGGGCAGTGGTGGCTTGGCGGTTAAGGCTCTGGGTTAATGACTAGATGGTCAGGGGTTCAAGCCCCAACACCACCACGATGCCACCGTTGGCCCTTGAGCAAGGCCCTTGACCCCATCTGCTCCAGGGGCGCCGTATCATGGCTGACCCTGCACTCTGACCCCAGCCTAGCTGGGATATGTGAAAAAGAAGAATTTCACTGTATATGTGCAAATGTATAATGTGTGATAAATAAAGAAAAATTATTAAATTAATATTCCTCCATTTTGCATGGAGATAAAGTTAAACACATTCTGAATCCTATCCTCTGTCACTATAGCAACACACTGTCATTATCTTCATCAGTTAAGGTAGAAATGATAAGAGATAAGGTACCCAGTTGTTAAAAAAAAAAGAAAATCCATAAATTACGAAAATCTTTAGTTGTAACTGTAAGGCAATTGTCATTTAGGGTTTACTTAACTTAAGGGGTTCCTTACAACCGGCTGCAGGCCTACCTTTTATGCTCTGACTGTGCAACTTGCACAACTGTTCCTCTGTGTATACTTTCCTTTCAAATCAGGTATATCTTGTATGTCTACCTTTTCTTGTTTGCAGGACCTGCAGAGAGCAACCAATGTTGTATACCAAGCTCACCATGTGAGTAGAACCAAGCGTGGCCAAGTGGTTGGTACCAGAGGTGGCTTTCGTGGCTGTACTGTTTGGCTGACAGGTGAGAATTTCTTACAGTTAAACGTGAAGGAGCAAATTTCATGGTACAACTTAAAGGGATAGTTCACCCAAAAATGAAAATTCTCTCATTATTTACTCTCATTATTACCCTCATGCCATCCCGGTTGAAGAATATTTCGCAATATTTCTGTAGGTTCGCACAATGCAAGTGAATGGGTACCATTGTTTTGAAGCTCCAAAAAGCACATAAAGGCATCATAAATGTAATCCAGAAGACTCCAGTGGTTTATTCCATGTCTTCAGAAGCGATATGATAGGTGTGTGTGAGAAACAGATCAATCATCCTTTTTTACTCTAAATTCTCCTCCCTACCCAGTAGGTGGCGATATACATGAGGAATGTGAATCGCCAAAAAAAGAAAGTAAAAGTGAAAGTGGAGATTGATGATTAAAAAAAATAATTTTAAATTTTTGGGTGAACTATTCCTTCAATTGAATTCAATTTAGTTCATCAAAACCATTTTGATGATGTTAATGAGGATGTTTCCTACAGGGCTGTCTGGTGCAGGAAAAACAACTATTGGATTCGCTTTGGAGGAATATTTGGTTTCTCATGCCATTCCCTGCTACTCACTTGATGGTGACAATATCCGACATGGTTTGAACAAAAACCTGGGCTTCACAGCAGCTGACAGGGAAGAGAATATCCGACGTATTGCAGAAGTGGCCAGGCTGTTTGCAGATGCCGGACTGGTTTGCATCACTAGTTTCATTTCGCCGTTTACTAAGGTATAATGAAATTGTGAGACCACAGAGGTTCCCAAATTACATAATACTTTCCTAGACTTTCTGAAACATAATTGGTTGAGACAATAGTTGTATGTGCACTGAATCAAAACAGGATCGAAACGAGGCCAGGGATATCCATGAGAAAGCAGGTCTGCCATTCTTTGAGGTGTTTGTAAATGCCCCTCTGGAGGTGTGTGAGAGCAGAGATGTGAAAGGACTTTATAAAAAGGCCCGTGCTGGAGAGATTAAAGGTATTTTGATATGGAATTTGTGTGACTTTGCTGTTTTTATTTTTTTGTCCCAATGTTAAAAGTCAAGTGTGTATTTTCTGTTCCACCAGCATCACCAAGCTGAATTGCAAAAATAATGCCCCAAAACAAAGCCACTATTAAGCCAGTGTTGTCGATGTTGTGCAGGTTGGGATACTCAAACAAACAGAGCAATGTTTTGATTGTACCACAGTTTACACTTTTTGGTAAAACTTAACTTTTCAAATGACTTTCTTAATGTTGACTTTGTATATTAAGCTGTGATTGGTGAAAGTAAAAAAAAAAATTACATGCCTCACATACAACCTTTTATTGGTCTAAGAATTCAGAGCCATCATAAAAAAATGACAGTAAAGTGATTTCCATAAGCGCATAGATGTTTAATAGATACTCATATTTAGAAAAGGTTTCACTCTTATGTTTTAAATTGCATAGGTTTTACAGGAATAGACTCTGACTATGAGAAACCTGAATCCCCTGAGCTTGTGTTAAAGACAGGAGAGCTCACTGTTAATGACTGCATTCAGCAACTAGTGGAGCTCTTGAAGGAACAGGTGGGCCAGTGTTTTAGTTCTGCTCATCAAATGGATTCTTGTGTTTTGCCAGTAATCCATATGATTGTGCAAGAAAGTGCTGCAGATTTCAGATGAGAGATGTAACTTAGACAATCAGTGACAAGATGTTTCGTTTATAACAGAATATTGTGCCCACGGGTGTGACAGAGGAAGTGAATGAGCTCTTTGTTCCTGAAAACAAGCTGGAGCTGGTGCTGAGTGATGCCGAGACACTCCCAACGGTCACCATCACAGAGGTAATGCAGCCCTTCAAACAGATTTCCTAGTGCTGTGGAAATCAACCATCTTGCATGTTACACCACAGACATTTCCTTACAGTTCAGTCAACTGAGAGCTATTCATTGTAGCTTGTTTTTTGGGAGGAAAAGTCAACTGCATAATTTACATTTCTGCAAACTTGGCAATACCAGTGAATTTTACTAATGGGATTTTTCCAGGTCTGGAAAGTTTAAAAAAATAAAAATTTAACAGCAAATACATTTCTTTACTTGCACTCAGCTCTAAATTATTTCATTGGTTAGAAACTGTTCTTTTGAGTAACATTATTTTTAAAACCATGAATCACCCTGTTGCTTAAAGACAATTCCCTGTTTTAATCCAAGTTGTTATTTTGTATCAAATCATCGTTCATATCAAGTCCTGAGGGTTGGTCTCTCTCTGGTCCTGTAGATAGACTTGCAGTGGGTACAGGTTCTGGCTGAGGGATGGGCGACTCCACTTAGAGGATTCATGAGGGAGAGAGAATTCCTGCAAGTTCTGCACTTTGGAACTTTACTTGATGGTTAGAACATTTCCAAACTAATAGTTTGTAATCAGATATCATATGATATATTTTCAGTCTTTATGTCAAGCTTTTCTATATACATTGGAACCAGAAAGTATTTGGACACTTTTGGACACTTAAGTCACGCTTAGAAATGTCTGCATCAAGTCAAGTGGTTTTTATTGTCATTTCCTTCTGCGTACAGGGGAAGAAACGAAACAAAGTGCCTTCCGAGACCACAGTACATAACATTTAACATGTAACATGTCTTACAAGACTATCACAGGTAGACACATGAATTAGTACAGCACTGCATGCCATTGCATTAGATACAATGCAGTCATTTTTTAGTCTTTTGCAATGACTTTTAACCAACTGGTCTTAATGTGACTTTTTTTTAGTGGATGTGTGTCAGTTCCCCTCAAGTTCACACAAGTGTCCTTCCAGTAGCGTAGTTCATCACATTAACTACGGACACGTTCCACTGTTGAAAACCAGAGTGTCCAAATACTTTTTTAGGCCACTATTTATCCATTTGAACTGTTTTGGTACAGACTGTAAAGCCTAAGCATCAAAATAACCTCATTTTATGTTTTTAGGTGGGACCATCAACATGTCTGTGCCCATTGTGCTTCCCGTTGCCAAGGAGGACAAGGAGAGGCTGGACGGTTGTGCTGCTTTTACCCTGGAATTCAAAGGTTGCAAAGTGGCAATCATGCGCAACCCTGAGTTTTATGAGCATCGTAAGGAAGAGAGGTGTGCCAGGCAATGGGGGACAACGTGCCCCCAACATCCACACATCAAGGTGAGAAGACACATATGATGGACACTGCTTTTATTTCTGTCCATATCTTAATATGTTTTTCTTGCTAATACAATGCCAGTGATATGATTTTCTGCTTTGTATAGATGGTAATGGAGAGTGGTGATTGGCTGGCCGGTGGAGACTTGGAGGTGTTTGAGCGAATTAGGTGGAATGATGGTCTTGACCAGTACCGTCTCACTCCTCGGGAGCTAAGACAGAAATTTAAGGAAATGAGAGCAGGTAAAAAATAAAAGTCGTGGAAGTGAAACATGAAATGATTTCACCTGGAATCGATGGCAATAAGGCAAACACTACAAGAAACAAAACAAAAACATACTTTGTTCTAATGAAACATTCAGTCATTTTCAGTAATCAGATTTATAAAGCTTTTATAATCCTATAATAAATGTGTTGTAACTAAATGCATAAATGTAAACTGAAATGTAACAACATCCCAAAAATTTTGCAACATTTAAAACGAAGCAAACTTCAATGGTATATCTTTCCCGCAGATGCCGTCTTTGCCTTCCAGCTGCGTAATCCTGTGCACAACGGCCATGCTCTCCTCATGCAGGACACGAAGCGCCGCCTGCTAGAGCGAGGCTACAAGAACCCTGTGCTGTTGCTGCACCCTCTGGGTGGCTGGACCAAAGAGGACGATGTACCACTGGACTGGCGCATGAAACAGCATGCTGCTGTGCTGGAAGAGGGGGTGCTGGATCCGGCAAGCACTATTGTGGCCATTTTCCCCTCACCCATGATGTATGCCGGGCCTACAGAGGTCAGACTCTTGCTAAACATGTTACACTAAATCAAATTAGAGGCAGTATTGTGAACAGAAAGCCATTCTTAAAGGTGAAGTGCATCATTTCGGCAACACTAACGGCACCAAACGGAATTGCAAAATGTATGACTTTCCACCAATATATTCTGTTTGGTGCCACTTTGGTGCCAGGAATAGTTCACCCAAAAATGAAAGTTCTCTCATCATTTACTCATGTGTAGGACTTTCTTTCTTCTGCTGAACACAAAGATTTTTTTTAGAAGAATATCTTGGCTATGTACATCCTCACAATGCAAGTGAATGGTGACCAAAACTTTGAAGCTCCAAAAAGCATATAAAGGCAGCATAAAAGTAATCCATATGAATCCAGTGTTTAAATCCATGTCTTCTAAAGCGATCTAATTGATTTTGGGTGAGAATAAATCAAAATATAACTCTTTATTTTTTCACTGTACATCTTGCCATTGCAATCTCTAGGTACAAAATAGTTTCACGGTCAATTACACTTCCATGTGCTTGATGCATACGCAAAGCGCTAGATGACGATAGGAAGTGTGATCGAGCTTGAAATCATGATCGCCAAGGAGACTGTTGATGTCAACATTTATCATGAAAATTGAGTTACATTTTGGTCTGTTCTAACACAAAACCAGTTATATCGCTTCAGAAGACATGTTTTAAACCAAAAGAGTATGGATTACTTTTATTCTGCCTTTATGTGCTTTTTTGGAACTTCAAGTTTTGATCACAATTCACTTACATTGTGAGGACCTACAGAGCTGAGAAATTCTTCTAAAAATCTTTGTTTGTGTTCAGCATAAGAAAGTCATACACATCTGGGATGGCATGAGAGTGAGTAAATGATGAGAGAATGTTCATTTTTTGGTGAACTATCCCTTAACATTTAAGACACTTCTTTTGTCACTTTTTGTAATACAAAAAATGTGTGAGTCAAACCAATAATGAACCAGTGTGAGATTGTTGATAAAAAAAATCTGCATTTCCCTCACAGGTACAGTGGCATTGTCGGGCCCGGATGATCGCTAGTGCCAACTTTTACATTGTAGGACGAGACCCAGCAGGTATGCCCCACCCGGAGACAAAGCAGGACCTGTACGAGCCCACACACGGTGGAAAAGTATTGACCATGGCACCAGGCCTCACCTCTCTAGAGATTATTCCTTTCAGAGTTGCTGCATACAACAAAGTTAAAAAGGCCATGGATTTTTACGATGAGGAAAGGTGTGAAAATATTTCATTTTTAGCCCTTATGACTGCACTGAAATGTTGGTATTATTGTATATACAATAAAATAAACTTGACAAACATTCATTGTCTGAACTTGAAGTTAACTGCATTTCTGTTTTTCAGACATGATGAATTTGAGTTCATCTCAGGGACCAAAATGCGAAGCCTCACCCGAAGTGGGCAGAACCCTCCAGATGGTTTCATGGCCCTCAAAGCATGGAAAGTCTTAGCTGAGTACTATAGTTCTCTGCAAAAGGACCAGTGAGCAATAGCCACTGGCCTCTATATAATTTAGCTCTATATAATCTATGTCTTTAGAAATTCTAAAAATAGACTGATGCATTTATATGTATATATATATTACGCACGCACGCACGTACACACACACACAATATATATACTGTATCTTACAACAAACCTTTAGTGTAGACTTTTTAAATATATTTATTACTGATATACCACACATTTTTTTAGATAAACATTTATCTATATTTATCCCCTGAATTTTTAAGTGTGATTATGGTGTATTTTGTCCCCAGTATCCCACTTATAGAAAACATGCACATTTGAACTAGTTATTGCCGTCTCAGATGTTTTATAGACTTGTCTAATCAAGCAAATCGAAATATGCCTGACAGTAATTAGACCAACATTTTGCCTACCTCAACTGGAACTTTAAATGTTTAATGGTGTTCATCTTGACAGTATTCCCTATTGGTTTATGTCACTATTGACCGTGGAGAACGTCTTGTAATCAACACAGTTTTACACACAGAATTGTATTAAATTCTTTTTAAGAATTTAAAGATGTTAAGTACAGAAAGGAGATTATGACCACAGTAAAAATGTATGAGACGTTTACAAGTAAAATTGTTCTTTTTACATTGTACTTTTCATGTGCCTAATTATAAGTTTGGCATTGCTTTTATAGTTCCCAAACATTCCCAAATAAATAACTTACTGTAAAATGTATGAATGTGAAAATGATTTGTGCTGAATGCATACGCATTAAATGTGTGAGGAATCCAATGCGAAAGAACAAGAGCATATTTCTTGTCTTACCTTTTTTTTTTAATGGACCAACCTAAACATATTTATTGTCTTACAGGAAATGTATTTAGTTGCTTATTCAACCTTTTTGTACAAACTTGAGATTTACACTGTCATTTTATACAATGTTATGTGCATTGGGCAATATTTCCAATAAAATCCATTGACAAAATAAAGAAAAAATGGTCATCTAATTCTTGTAGTGTGAACAAAACATTTTCAAGTTACAAGTAAATTCTGATTTATGATGTAAACACATTTAAACTTTAGGGACCAGTTGAAGGCTATCGCAAACAAGATAGAAATACTAATTGAACTGAAGAATGCAAGTTCCTTATTGCAATCTAAAACTAGTAGTTCAATACAAAAAATTCAAATTCCTTCCTATATAATTCATAAAAATTCATCCATATCCCAGAATAATACCAAACAGATGAGTAACAGCAGTGGCTTGGCACTGGCCCCTTATTCAAATCCAAAAGGCTTGCGTAAAGAAACAACTTAAAGCTCAATCCAACAATTCAAATATTTTGTGCAATCATATTTAATGTTTTGCAAATAAATATTTACAGTTGAAGTCAGAAGTTTACATACACTTAAGTCATTAACACATTTTTAACCACTCCACAGATTTCATATTAGCAAACTATAGTTTTAGCAAGTAATTTAAGGCATCTACTTTGTGCATGGCACAAGTAATTTTTCCAAGAATTGTTTACAGACAGATTGTTTCACTATTAATTGACTATATCACAGTTCCAGTGGGTCAGAGGTTTACATACACTAAGTTAACTGTGCCTTTTTGCAGCTTGTAAAATTCCAGAAAATTATGTCAATCCTTTAGGCAATTAGCCAATTAGCTTCTGATAGGCTAATTGGCAAATAGAGGTGTACCTGTGGATGTATTTTAAGGCCTACCTTCAAATTCAGTGCCTCTTTGCTTGACATCATGGGAAAATCAAAAGAAATCAGCCAAGACCTCAGAAAAAAAAATTGTGGACCTCCACAAGTCTGGTTCATCCTTGAGAGCAATTTCAAAAAGCCTGAAGGTACCATGTTCATCTCTACAAACAATAATACGCAAGTATAAACACCATGGGACCATGCAGCCATAATACCGCTCAGGAAGGAGATGCATTCTGTTTCCTAGAGATGAACATAGTTTTGTGCAAAAGTGCAAATCAATCCAAGAACAACAGCAAAGGACCTTGTGAAGATGCTGGAGGAAACAGGTAGACAAGTATCTATATCCACAGTAAAACATGTCCTATATCGACATAACCTGATAGGCTGCTCAGCAAGGAAGAAGCCACTGCTCCAAAACTGCCATAAAAAAGCCAGACTACAGTTTGCAACTGCACATGGGGACAAAGATCTTACTTTCTGGAGAAATGTCCTCTGGTCTGATGAAACAAAAATTGAACTGTTTGGCCATAATGACCATCGTTATGTTTGGCGGAAAAAGTTTGAGGCTTGCAAGCCGAAGTCCACCATCCCAATCATGAAGCATAGGGGCGGCAGCATCATGGGGGTGCTTTCCTGCAAGAGGGACTGGTGCACTTCACAAAATAGATGGCATCATAAGGAAGGAAAATTATGTGGATATATTGAAGCAACATCTCAAGACATCAGCCAGGAAGTTAAAGCTCGGTTGCAAATTGGTCTTCCAAATGGACAATGACCTCAAGCATACCTCCAAAATTGTAGCAAAATGGCTTAAGGACAACAAAGACAAGGTATTGGAGTGCCCATCACAAAGCCCTGACCTCAATCCGATAGTAAATTTGTGGGCAGAACTGAAAAAGCATGTGCGAGCAAGGAGGCCTTCAAACCTGACTCAGTTACACCAGTTCTGTCTGGAGGAATGGGTCACAATTCCAGCAACATATTGTGAGAAGCTTGTGGAAGGCTACCCAAAACATTTGACCCAAGTTAAACAATTTAAAGTCTAGCAAAGTGTATGTAAATTTCTGACCCACTGGGAATGTGATTAAAGAAATAAAAGCTGAAATAAATCACTCACGACTATTATTCTGACATTTCACATTCTTAAAATAAAGTAGTGATCCTAACTGACCGAAGAAAGGGAATTTTTTCTACAATTAAATGTCAGGAATTGTGAAAAACTGAGTTTAAATGTATTTGGCTAAGGTGTATGTAAACTTCTGACTTCAACTGTACACAATACACATTACCTCCAATATGGGCTTAATTCAAGATTTAAACATTTCACTGTAAAATGCCAGTGTACTGTATATGTAAACACATCTCAGTCAAATCTTTCACTCACTGCGGCAAAATAAACAGTTATTGAAACAACACGAGTTAAATGAGAGCAGGTAAAATCAAGTTAGATAACAGTTATCTGTGCTCACAAATCAGCTGAATTTAGGTTACATATAGTTGGTGATGTAAAATAAATTAATGCATGATACACAAATGGAGATCGACTACACTGTTGCCCATCCTCTCACAAGGTGACGTTTAATGAAACTACCAGAACCAGACTACAACAGCCAATGAAGAAATACACATTCAGATAAACATGACTGAATGTAAAAAAAAGTTGGGAAATTGCAGTGCAAAAAGAGATGATCAGAGAAATGGCAAAAATATTCCACCAATTATTGGTCCTGAGTTCCCCCTTTTTCAAAACATGATGCATGGTGATATGCCACAAATAAGAAAATAAATAAACTAGGTCTAGGTGCATGCTTCCTAAAAACAGCAGCATCACTTTCAGTCCAGTGGTACATGCATAAATTGATCTTGCATTCCTGCAGATTTGGACTTCTTCATCTTCTCGATTGCCTTTTGCAAGTCTTGTTGCTTGATGGGACGGATGTAGTCTTCATCTTGACTGTCAAGGGACGAAGGCAGATTATAAAAGGAGCAGTGCACATTTCAATTCATATTTATTCAAATTAGTTTAAAATAATTAGGGTAGACAGTATAAAGCTTAAAACAGAGTCTGAGTGACCTTAGTCAGGGTAGATGCAATATTTAATTCGACACAAATGAAAACAATGCCCTGAGGGATAGGCGTGTGCTCTGTTCAATATGCTGTTTAGCTCCTAAGTCACCACTAATTTTCACAACCCATGTTTTCTGTAGTTTTTTTTTGTCTACTGGAATTTTTTTGTAAAGACATTTTTTCAATGTGTGGTCAGCTGAAAGATTTCCACCTACGTACATGGCACAACAGTGCAACCCTTTGAACAGACACATACCTCTATTTCATTTTAATTAAATATGGTATCTACCCCGATTAAGGTCCATACTTCATAGTATGGAATCTGAAATGGAAAAAGACTATCGACAAAAACTTCTATTGTACTTTTGATGCTCCTTGTTACTGGCAGAACTTACACAAAACAAATCATTGAGCTATTTTACGACAAGCGCGTACCTTTCTTGGTTGTGCACAAAGTCGCGCACACAAAGAAGAGCGCCGTCTCGACACATCTCTTTGAGGTCACTTCCTGAGAAGCCATCAGTCTCTTTTGCAATTTCATAAAAGTCCACAGCAGACTCCACCTTCAAAAATGAATATATTGACTCTCAGTATTTGCAACTTCCAATAACCTGACAGACAGTCCATGGGATGCCAGTATGATTAATTAAATACTTACGTTCTCATTTTCCAAGATCAGTTTCAATATATCTTTCCTCTGCTTGAGATTCTACATAAACAATTGGCAAATTATTTAGTTTAATGGTTAAACAGTGAAATCTAAAAATGTAGTAAGCCCATAGTATCAGATGAATCTTACTGGCTGATTAATGTGGAACCTTGTGGGCATCCTTCGGAGTATAGCAGAATCAAGATCTTGTGGCCGATTGGTGGCTCCCATTATTATGACCTGTGTGTAGAGAACACAGTTCTCACTTATGGTCTATAAGTTGAAAGAGAAAAATCAAAGCCAGTAAAATCTCACAAGAATTGTTCTAAAATTGCTGGAGCTGATGCTGCGTTCTACCTGGCAGCTGAAGTCAGTGTCCAGCCCATCCCATAAGCTCATGAACTGAGCCTTCATCATGGCAGTGGCCTCATGATCTGAACTTGAGCGACTCCTCAAAAAGGAATCTAAGACATGAAGAGGAGTAAAAGTTCATATTAAATATAAAGTTAGGTTGCTTTAAATGAGCAAATTGAACAGATGAAAGTAAAATTGATCTATATATATATATATATATATATGCCATGATGCTGAACACATATAGCTTTTAAAGCATGGCGCAAGGTTTCCCAGAATTAACGACACTGGTATATCAATTTTAGGGCTGTAAGGCAAACAAAAAGCAGAAAATCCAAAATATGCATTTACCAATCTCATCAATGAAGATGATGGAGGGTTGTAGCTTGACAGCCAGAGAGAACACAGCTGCAGCTAGTTTCTGGGACTCTCCATACCATTTGTCTGTGAGAGTGGAAGGCTGCAGGTTGATGAAACGGAATCCAGCCTCTTTGGCAGTTGCTTTGGCTATAAGAGTTTTCCCACAGCCTGGGGGCCCATACAGCAACACTCCTGAGAAGAGGAAAAGTAAACCAGCTCAGAATAGTTTGTGTGTAATGAGTGGTGACACACTTTATGGAGACATTTCCATCTTAGTGCTTACCCTTGGGTGGCTGAAGTAGCTTGGATCCTTTGAACAGATGCCTCTTCTCGACCGGAAGTATGACTGTGTCTTTCAGTTCAGTTATGACTTCGTCCAGGCCTGCAATGTCATGCCATGTAATCTGTGAGCAGACATGAACGATGTATGTAACTTGCCTTCTCTTAAAAAAACAAAAATTAGATATGAATTACAGAGCTGTGATAAGGATGCACAATGAACCCTCGCCATGCGCCAAATGCCAGTAAAAATTGGCTTTGGCGAGTAAATAAAATGGTTGGTTAGTAATGGCAAGATGCCCAGTAACTTTTTACATTGCAACTTACAGCAGATCAAATTGAATTGGAAGAATGATAATCTGACCTCCACTGATGTAAGAGATGCGTTTCAATTTCAATCCAAATCACTGTCTGCAAGAAACATATTTCGCGACTTCTAAAAACATTTTCCTCAGTGAAAACTTTACCTTCAGAAGTGTATCTTGGATGCCTAGTTTTTTGTCCAGAACTTCATGTGGCAACACATACAGGACTGTGCAGTAGTCTTAGGCGCATTACATTTTTCACAAAAACGTGTCTTAAAACAGTCATTTTATATATTCTGCTTTGTGTATCAGTAGAAAATAACAATTTTAGATTTCAACATTATGTTTGCAAATAGAAAAGATTAGAATAGAAGAAGAACAAGGAGCCCTACAACAGATGTCATGGCCCCCACGGAGCCCAGATCTCAACCTCGTTAAGTCAGTCTGGAATTACATTAAGAGACAGAATCAACTGAGACAGCATTAATAGATAGAACTGTGGCAAGTTCTCCAAGAAGCTTGGAACATCCTATCTGCCAACAACCAAGAAAAACTATATCCAGGTGTACCTAGGAGAATTGGTGCTGTTTTGAAGGCAAAGGTGGTCACACCGAATATTGATTTAGCTTTTTTTTATGTTTACTGGACTTTGTATGACATTAATTGATAAATGAAAACTATTTATGGCATTATTTTTGAAGACATCCTCATCAGGCAACATTTTTCACAATTGCCTAAACTTTGTGCACAGTATGGTATACATAATATTCCTTAAATTAAGCCACCAAAATGAAAATATGAAGGAACAAAGAAAGAGTCTTTACATTTTAGTCACAGGTGCAATTTTACCAAGAGCCAGAGTCTGTCTTGCAGGCACGTGCACACATAGACATCAAAGGGGGCTTGAGCACCTGCCCTTTTTCTTCCTCGAGAGAAAGTGCCCTTTTTTCTGGGGTGCATTTTTTTTTTTTTTAATAAATGAATAAATATATATTCCTGTTTGCGCACAGCTTCCCTGTCAAACAAATATATTTATTTAATAGAAAAATCAAAATATCAGGTCGGGAGATGAGACTTTGTTGAGTTCCGATGCCCTCCCTCCCTCCGCGTCTCCGCGCAGCAGTGCAGCACACATCGGCACATCAGACACACAGACAGGCAGGCAGCAGCCCCAACCAGCTCCTATCCCAGTTGTGTTTTTCTTGGCTTTTGTGGAGGTGGGTGGTGATGAACAAAAGACTAAGCTACCAGTGCCTCGACTTTACAACTAATTAGCCAAAAGACAAATATAGTTAACTTGTGTCTTGCTAACATGCATGACTCATGAGCTACTAGCTAATGTAATAAATTAGCTAAAGTTTATATGGCCATACAGGCTAATGTACTGTACTTAATGGAGACACTCAGGTGAATACAGTAAAATTTGTGTCTAATAACATCATCACAATCACCATTGATATGCAAATTAGGCGTTAACTAATTAAAATGCGCTAATTTGCATACATTTGACAAGGTACTGCAGGTGAATAGGATAAATAAAATAACTAAAGCATAACACCACAGAACTTCCCCAGTTAATGACTTACATCAAGAGTCTTTTCCCCTGAAATGTTATGTTTAAATATGCAGATTAGCTTGTTTTGGTTAATTTAGAAGAAATCTACAGATGCAAACAGACGGAGGGTAGTAGGCTTAAAACCAACACCATCTAAATGTGTATTTTGGAAGTTTTCTTTCCATTAGAGTAAAAGACATGGAAGCTAAATAGACCAAAATCTCAAAATTGACCACTACATGAAAAAAGTGTCCTGCCTTAAACAGTAACTTCATAATTTTGATCGTAGGCTCCTCATCTAATAACTATCCATTCTATTAGTTAGTAAATAAGACCATGGTCTCTGAGTGAACTGATTATTTTGTAGAAATCTGTTGAGTATGAAACAATTGCATGAGTGTGAGGGAATTAAAATAAATTGGTAAGGAAGTCAGAGTTGTGTTAATATATTTAACGTTTTGTTTTTCCACTTGAGCCCCTGCCCCCCAAAATGTCTGTGCACGTCCCTGCTGGCTTGAATATGGTGCTGTGAGTGAATCAACGGCCTGAGCTGTTTGTCACAAATATACAAGGTTATTTAAGGCTATATAAATCAAATAGGACAACTAATCCCATTGTCATTGGAACAAAAATGTATATACTTTTAATGAAAATAAAGCGAAATAGAGGGGCATCAGCTAAGAGCTGGCAGAGTGTTAAACCGACTGGTGACAAAATTTCTCACCTGCATAGTCAAAGGGTCCACAAGATGAGCTGCAATGCTCATCTCATATTCTGAAAGCTTCACATTCTGCACTCCTATCTGCCGCATGAGTTTTTCTGCCTGTGGAAGTGCACCAAATGTTGGCTTCATATTATTCAACTTTATTCTTCGCTGATGCTCTCAACTGTCAAATTTAAAGTTTACTTACTTGTGATATAATCTAGAATAGTATTACCTATTAGTATGATTGTTAACATTTCAAGGATTCAAATGTACATTTTGTCAAAAAATCTTGACATGCAGTAAATATGCATACAAAATTAAATGTAATGACCTTAAAATAACTAGTCTACATAAATAGAGCAAATGGCTTTGAAGGTGATAGACTTGAAATGATAAGTACAAGAAACAAATAAAAGGGGGCTGAACTATACTGCATACCTGTTTTTGTGCCTCAACTTTCTGTTTTCGTGTTGGATCGATCGCATCAACCATCCACTTAATTGTAAAATAGGTGACGGCACCGAATATTGTGAGGCGGAAGAGTAAACCTATGACCTCATTCCTGCCCAAAGGGCGGGAGAGACTGTCAGCTGGAATCTCTTTCAATTCCATCTTCTAACATTCACCTGCAAAAGAAAAACAATAGAGGTATTATTTCTAAGAGATCTATGACAGAGAGTGTTGACAGACTTTAACAGAAACTTGACTGTAACATAAAAAAAAGAGTGCGAACAAAAAAAAAGTCATTACAAATAATTATCTACAAACCATTAAAGGGATAGTTTGCACCAAACTGAAAATTCTACCATCATTTACTCACCCTCATGTCGCTCTAAACCTGTATGCATTTCTTACATTTACTCTGTGGAACACAAAAGAAGATTTTTTTTTTTGTCCATTCAATGAAAGTCAATGGGGTTCAATGTTGTTTTGGACCCCACTGACATTGATTGTTTGGAGAAAAACAGTTAAACATTATTCAAAATATCTTCTTTTGTGTTCCACAGAAAAAGAGTCATACAGTTCTGGAGCGTCACGAGGGTGAATAAATGAAGACACAATAAGAACTATCCCTTTAAGCTGTTCAGATCAGAAAGCCAGGAGACACAAGAGCACCTGATCCAGCTGAAACAGCAGCACATTACAGCATTCCTCCACACTCAGCACATCAACTTACTGCTTAGCTGGCTGCTTAACCTATTTGCACAGCTGCTGTTTGCTCTCATTTTGGGTCAGCTCACTGAAATCTCTTATTGTATTAATCAGAAAAGGAGCCGGCGCAGTTTGATTTCGTTTTCACTGGAGAGCGCCGCGGTTACTAAACAGATAGGTTGCTTTGCTTTGACCTTCTCCGTGTAAATCCTTTATCTCAAACAGAATATACTACTTGCAATTCTTCATCAAACAGAGCGCTTACCACAAGTGTCTTTATTCTGGGGTCTTGGCAATGTTGTTGAGAAAAAGCGGCTTTCCTTTAATCAGTCGCTTCCTTTACTTTCAGCGATCAGACCTGCATGAAAACCTCTTAACTTCACCTCCGCTTTCACTTTCTCCTCAATCGTGATCATTCGAGCTCTTTGCAGCACTGTCCTCTACTGACTCGGAGCTGGAAATGCAAAAACGATAGCTCTGAAGGGAACACTGTGCAAGCCAGATGGTGTTCTAAATTAAACTAGATTGAAAAGTTTGTGGACAAACTTTGAGGTCGGCTTGAAAAAGCCTGGTATGAAAGTTTAATCGAGTTTAAAAATCCAGATCTAGTAACATCTAGTAAATTATGAGGTTTTAGTTGCCAGATGTTGCTAGCATTTAGCTAGGTGTTGCTAATATGTGTTAGCACTTAATTAGTTGTTGATAGCATGTTTTAGCATGATGCTAACATGTTACTAGCATGTTTTAGCACGTTGTTAGCATGCTTTATCACTTATCTAGGCATTGCTAGCGGGTTTTAGCATGTTGCTAGCAGGTAGCTAGGGGTTGCTAGTATGTTTTAGCACTTTATTAGTTGTTGCTAGCAGGTTTTAACATGTCTTTAGTATGTTGCTAGCATATTTTAGCACTTAGCTAGGCATTGCTAGCAGGTTTTAGCATGTTGCTAGCATATTTTAACACTTAGCAAGGCATTGTTAGCATGTTTTAGCATGTCACTAGCATGTTGCTAGCATATTTTAACACTTAGTAAGGCATTGCTAGCAGGTTTTAACATGTTTTTAGCATGTTGCTAGCATAATTTAGCACTAAGCTAAGCATTGCTAACAGGTTTTAGCATGTTGCTAGCATATTTTAACACTTAGCAAGGCAGTGCTAGCATGTTTTAGCATGTCACTAACATGTTGCTAGCATATTTTAGCACTTAGCAAGGCACTGCTAGCAGGTTTTAGCACGTCTTTAGCATGTTGCTAGCATATTTTAGCACTTAGCAAGGCATTGCTAGCATTTTTTAGCATGTCCCTAGCATGTTGCTAGCATATTTTAGCACTTAGCAAGGCATTGCTAGCATGTTTTAGCATGTCATTAGCATGTTTTAACATTTAGCTATGCATTTCTAGCATGTTTTAGCATGTCACAAACTACAGGATGTGTCGATTAATTAATTGAATTAATCGCAATAAATCACGTTTATCAATATTTTCTGAGAAAGGCACCTAAATCAAAATAACTGAGTATATAATAATTTCAATAATCATACAATAAATATTATAATTCAGATTATTCAAATACAGTACAGACCAGGGACATGATTAATTGTGTTTTTTTTCCAACGCATTATTTTTCATATAATTAATCACAATAAATCAATTAAATCAATAGCCCTATGAATGTATGAATTAATATGTGATACACAGATGACACATGGACAACAGGTTAAATTAAAAACTCATCTGTCAAATGTATTGATTTTATTTGATCAAATAAAATATTAAACATTTTTATTACAATTTATTTATGGGTCAGTGATGTGACACTCATTTTCTTGGTCATGATTTAGTGTTATTAAAAATATTCAAAATACATAAAAAATACAATACACACAAAACAATTACTTGAATACACATCTGCTATGATGAACACGTTTTGAAATTCCTTCAGACACTCATAACAGTGTGAAGTTTTTTATATAATTTGATATACAGTAATTCATATGATGTTCGATATAACTGACTCAAAAATTCATTACATTTGGAAAAGGGGAAAAAATACCTTGAATAAGCTTATGCGTGAAAACGTTTTTGAAATTGATAAATTGTTCTGTACACTCACGTTTGTTCAAGGTGCAGGAATAGTATTTTAATACTTTGATGGTTTGACCACTTGACATTTTTAAAGTCATGAAATCATCTTTCTTTTTTTTTGTAGAATTTTTGTTTTTGTTTTCAAAAAATAAAACAACAACAACATAGACACAAATATTACGTTCCTACGAACTTGACGTGTGTTTTAATCTACATTTTTCAAAAGATCACCTCAGACAACCTGACTTGTCAGTGACTCACACATAAAATCATTTTAAGATTTTATTTATTTTTTATTTTATTTTTTTATGTAGCACTAAAATCCATACACACGAATTGAATAATCTTTAAACAAATAAAATAAAAACTAAATATTTAAGATTTAGTCATTCAGTACAAATTAGTTAAAATATGTTTTAAATGCATTCAGGTCTATTTTATTACAATTATTTTTTTATAATAAATAAATTCAATTGGCAACAGGTAGAAAAGAGTTGCTTTTATCAACATGAAATTCTTAGCTGATACATGACATTTTTTAAAAACGAGATTACATAACATTAGGAGGTGTTGGACTGGAAAAGCATTGGGGGGGAAGATGCAGCTCGCTCAAGGCATCGCGGTTTCCACAATGTTTTATTCCAGAATATTCTGCCAGATGGCGCTGTTCAATAAAGATCTGCCATCTGAAACACGGCTAGAACTTTCCACCTCCGTTCCGCCCTTGGGGGCAAACTGCACATAAGAGCAAATGGAAAAGAACACACTGTACCACTAGCTACAGCTCCCTCCAGTAACCACAGTGAACACTAGTTAAACTCCAATTGATCACATTTGGCTCAATTAATTTCCGTCGATTATAATATCTCTTGTTATTAAATTATATGCGCGTGCCTTTATGCATTACCTTACTTTTCTGCTTGCGTAAGCATTTCAGTAATTTCCTGCCCTCTATTGCAGGATAGTCGAGAGAGGCATTTGTGAGGAGGGTAGCAGCATGCATTCTGATCATTTATCCCTCATTCATGATTAATGTTACAAAAATATGTGTTACGGGTTGTCTCTCTCTTGCGTCATGATATGAAAAACCAAAAACAATTTTTATAAGAAGGTTAACGATCATTTTAATGCGCAATACCTACATGACTGACTTCTGAAATCTGATATATAAAACATTGGAAACTTCCCTCATTTCTATAGGCACGTGACCCTGGAACAAAAAGTAGTCCGCGTGTGCTCTGTCCGTGTTCCTCCGCTTGCCGTAACAAAAATAAAACAGTTAACGCATTTACACGCTAAAGTTCATAACAGCACAAAATGTGAACTTTATAATTTGTGCATTTATATGATTAAATTTAGAACGCATAAATGCCTAAAATGCAGCATTCATGGAACTATTTAGTAGAGCGGAAGAATATGCTGTCCGAACATCACCTTTTTTTTCAATGGGAAGCCATGATGGAAGTTTGAGAGTTGAACAGTAGAGAGGAGAAGCGAAGGAAAGGACCTCACAGGACTGTAGACCGCTCTCACGCTACATAGAGATTTTATTTTTTGGTGGAGGCTGTCACCTTTCATTTCATGTGTTGGAACCTAAACATCACGGATGGTTGAAATGTTTGATGGCTTTTATTTTTTTTTAAGGATGTGTAGACGAGCTAGCGTGCTAGCTGTTGAAGTTAGCGGCTAGTCGGGCAGTGCGCGCGTGAGCGGAGCGCGAGTGGGGGTCTGTCAGCCGTTCTTCAAGTGGAAGCGCCCGGAGAGGATCCTCTCTCCGCCTTTCCGCTCAATCACGGCGGCTACGGTGCGACCAGAGACTTGGCGTGCATTTGAAATACTACCGTTCGAGACGTGGGGAGTCGCTTATCTTTTCACCCGGGGCTCTTGTGAGCTCAGGAGGGCATTTTGGAAGCCGGGCCTGTGGTGGTTTGGAGCGAGGCCCTTGATGAGAGAGCAGCAGCAGACACCATTCTAGCTAGCAGGTGAGCTAGCTGGCGACTGCGAACTGCGCAGAGCATATCGACGACTGATCGTGCAAAAAGCAACAATACTCTCTCACACACTAAATACCCTAAAGACTCCTGTCACAGCCATGGCTGGGATCTTAAAGGAATTCGTCAGCCGAAACAAAAGGAGATACCAGGAAGATGGGTTCGACTTGGACTTGACGTGTATCCTCTTTGATCAATGAAATGTCCCCGTTTTGTCTATTGTGTTGAAATCCGTGTCTGCAATGAAGGTAATTGCTTGCATCATGTTGCAAATCGAGAAAATGTCTGATGTTTCAAGAGAAGATGCAAGACGTTTTTTTTTGCTATGCAGAAACTATTGGCACTTGCCCCTAGTTACCGACTGGAGCTTGACATGATCTAGATCGATTGGTTTCTGTGGCTGGATCAAGTCAAAGTCTGCACTGTTTAGATTCACGTCAGCTGTCAATTTAAGCGTTACCATGCAGACAGAAAATCAACAGACTGCACGCGCAGCAATTACATTTGCACAGTCTAGGCTTGTTTGCAAGTTAACATGATCTATTTCGAGTTAGATATGTGCAAACTACAATGCGAGCAACGTCAGTGTGGTTGCAAGATGCCATTTTTCCTTCTTATGTAATCCGATCTATCGATTGAGAACCAATCTGTTATCTAAACATGTCTAGACTCCTCGCACTAAAACTGTAGTTTGCGGATTTAAAACAAAAGATCCATCGCATTCGTCGCGCGGAGGTTGCACTGGCCTATATTACGCGACGGATTGAATGAAATGCACAAGCGTTGTCACACAAAGAACCATAGCATCAGCTGCTTGCAGAAAATAGCTCTCACTCTCAAGTTTGGAGTAGTTGTTGTGATTGAGCGAAGAATGAGTCGGTCGACACGCTTGAAAACAAAAGGAAATTCTTTGGTGTGCGAAGTATTTCTTTTTCGTTAGGGAAAGAATTAAGTTTTACAGTCCTGCTACAGAGTAGTCTCTCTGTGGGATACTCCGATGCGCTGTATTTTAAAAACGTTATTGGTTCATGCGTAGTGTTATGTGTCATGTCAATGTCAGATATGGGATGTATTGTATGTAGATTGTAGGTTTTTTTTATGGCTATTGTCGTCATATCGTGCGGATCTTTGCAGATTAAGTGCAACGCATAAAATGCATGGTCTGATTGCTTGCTAGTTTTATTTCAGAAGGATTCAGTTTTCGAAGATGCTCATCAGCCCCCATGATGGAACAAGAATTAACACAAAAATGACGGTTTAGCCATATTGCTTTGTGGCACACTGTGCTATTCATTTGGGATCCTGTAGTATGAAATAGGAAGGTGTCCATCAAACCTCTAATGAGCAGATATTTTTTAAAATGTATAATATATACAACAGGACTAAAAGGACAGTTTGAGTGTAATTCGTCCTGTGTATATGCAATATAGTTCCTATAATAGGAATCTACGACGCATAAAGGTGGATTAAATGTCTAGAATTATGAGTATTTTCCCTGGACTGGAACACAAATGTTTTTAATTTTATTTTTATATCTAGTATATTACGTAAGTAGCCTATGAATGAATTGATTGCATTGGCATCGATTTCCCCCTGACTGCTGCTGAGATGGTGTGTGGGTCCACTGTATTGACACATTGGATTGCATCATGCTATGCACTCATTGCATTTTTAATGCATTCTGTCAATAAATGAAGTGCAATCCAGGAAGCACAGTTTTCGCAGAATTCCTATAGGGATAAATGTAAAGAATGACTTCATTCTTTCAGTCTCTTGTCATGATACTACTGGTAAGGCAACATTGTTCAAGGCAATGCTTGGTGAGGAGTTGACAATAGAAAGTGGTAATTTGATCAGAAAGAAATTGTACGATAGTAAGAGCTAAAAAACACATTTACCTAGAGTCAAGCTCTGATTAAAAAAAAAACATGTAAATGTAGCTTAGATCAGACAAAGGCTGGCACAAAGCATGTCTGGATGGAGCTAAAGAAATGTTTATTTTTACTGCAGAACTGGTTAGGTACAGTATTGTTAACTTGCCACATTCAGTATAAGCATGGCAGATTTGTTGCTGGGTGTTAAAAGAATAGTTCACCCAAAAATGAAAATTCACTCATCATGATGTTACCAGATGTGTATGACTGACTGACTTCAGCTGATCACAAATGAAGATTTTTAGAAGAATTTCTAAGCTCTTTTGGTCCATACAATGCAAGTAAATGGTGACCAAAACTTTGAAGCTCCCAAAATCACACAAGTCAGCATAAAAGTAATCTATATGACTCTAGTGGAGGAATCAGTGTGTCCAGAAGCGATTTGATAGGTGTGGGTGAGAAACAGATCAATTTTTAAGTCCTATTTTGCTATAAATTCTCCTCCCTGCTCAGTCAGCCTCCTCTTAACTTTCACATTCTTCTTCTTGTGTTTTTGGTGATTCACATTCTTCGTGCATATGCCCCCTACTGGGCAGGAAGAAGAATTTATATCAGAAATTGACTTCAATATTGATCTGTTTGTCACCCACACCTTTCATATTGCTTCAGATATTTAATTAACCACTGGAGTCATATGGATTACTTTTATACTGCCTTATGTGATTTTTGGAGCTTAAAATTTTTGGCACCCATTCACTTGCATTGTATAGACTTACAGAGCTGAAATATTCTTCTAAAAATCTTCATTTGTGTTCTGCAGAAGAAAGAAAGTCATACACATCTGGGATAGCATGAGGGTGAGTAAATGATGAGAGAATTTTCATTTTTGGGTGAACTATTCCCTTAAGTGCAGTATGAATAGCATGTATCTGATGTGAAAAATTATATACAGTCAGATGCATTATGACTAAAGAGGTCATGGTGATTGCTATAGCAAGAGAAATATATAGTTCCTCCTACTGGGGTTACTAGTTTGTGGGTCACACTTTGACTTAGGTGGCCTTAACTACTATGCACTAACATTAAATACATACAAAACTGCAATTATTGTGTAAGTACGTGTTGTTCTGCAAAATTTCCACATTTGCTGCTACTGAGGTTGAGGTACGGGTAGGGTTAGGGGTAGGATTAGGGGTTAGAGTTAGGTTTTGGGGTAAGGGTTGGGTTAGGGGTAAATTTAACAGCGTAACTACATATGTAATTAAATTCAAGTACTTCAAATGTAATTACAATGCAGCAACATGTATGTACATAATAAGTACATTGTATCAAATGGTTAAGTACATAGTAGTTAAGGCCACCTAATATAAAGTGGGTCCGGTTTGTGTGATCAAGCGGACATTTGTATAGTTTTGAGTTCAAGTGTTAGCTAATCTGTTTCTTTTAAATGTGATCAACACATTTATTTTGATGAAAATGGTAGATTGCATGAACTAAACACAATCTGTAAAGTATGTAGCCTACTAAATAATTTTCTAGAGTGTGTTCAAAGTGTTTGGTTTCTAAGCTTTGTTGATCAAAGCATCCTTTTTTACCTGAAATTCAACTAATCCTGCTCCCAACAGATCAACATCTCCTGGACCTTTAACAAAAGCCATTTTACATAGTAACATTCATTTTTTACTGTGACCAGTTGGAAGAGATGACTCCCGTTGTCTGTTCCAATTGTATGCAGTGGATTTAATCAATCATGTGTGTTATGTCGTGGATATTTGAATCTTTTAGCATCCCTGCATTCTTTAGTAATTTATGACATTCTGAATTTTAGATATTTCTGTTAGCATTGTATTTGTCAGGTGGACTGTCTGTCTCATATCCCAGCTTCCTCAGATGGTTCACTCTGAAAGACCTCTGTATGGCTTATCAGAATTGCATCATCTGTGATCTTACATCCAAATAGCTGTCAAAAATATTTCTTTGTGGTTACTGAAGTGTCAGCAGTTCACCAGTTTAGGTGTGTGAACCACAGGCTGCACCAGCTTAGAACACAGGAATTGAATGAAATACTGCAAAATAGAACATTTCAATATGATCTTTTTAAAAATACTAGAAAACAACATATCATCAACATTATTTTTTTCAAAAATGAAGTGAAGGGAGCTCCTAGCAGCATTTCTTTTGAACTGAAACTTTAAATATATGAACTAAACAGCTCATTACAGAATGTTATGTATTAACATGTGAAAATCAACGTTATTGGAGTTGACACTCTTCATGTAGCTTGCTGGCTAGCCCGTTTAGTCAAGTGCAAAAATGGCAACAGGATTTTATTCACAACGGAGGTGAAAGATTTAACACTAGCAAAGCTGACGTTATGTTTGCTAAACCTCCTATTGTTGGTTAGCTAGCTACTACTATCAATCCCATCATCAGCTATAACATGTAAAAACACAAACTCAAACGAGTGAGTACTCTGTTAAATCAGTCCTTATCTCTGCTGCCCATCTATATTGCTGCTCACTGTATTTCTCTGTCACAGTGTACTGTCGTTGAAATAACCGTGTCTGCAGCTCTACTATGCGGCACCTCTTGTCGTGGGCCGGGAGAGATATAGCGCTGAAAAAGCAGTGCTATCTATGCCTTGGAGCGCTTGTGGTGTACACAGCTCTGTTGTTTTGTCACACTGCTAACCTAAAGTGTAGAAATGGCTGTTGTCATAATGTCTCACATTCCGGGTCAGGACCCCGAATTTGATCCATCCGGACCGCGAGACATCATGACAACGGCCGTGATATTTCCGCTAATTGGTGACCACTGGCATAGAGTATTGTGATGTTTATTGCAACTTCAGTATCTGCGTTCTTACCTTTGAAAACAGCTCGTCCTCTCAGTGATTCAACTTTCTTTAACTACTTTCCTCTTTCCCACCTCTTACCCACGAATACCGAGTACAGTGTTGATAGGCCATTTACTCGTGACATATAACCAATCCGATACTGTGGGTGGGACATTGAGCCAGACTACAAGCAGTAACCTTTCAGAGAGAGGCGGTGGCATCAGAGCCAACGGAGCACATTTTAAAATTTATCGGCAATCAGATTAGACAAAATAATGATTCCGATAATTAGAAAAATGATAAATATCGGATCCGATTATCAGCCAGGCCGATAATCGGTCAACCCTAGAGAAAAGATATGTTTGAAGTGGATTGGGTTCACCCAAATATGAAAACTGTCATCATTTACTCACCCTCATGTTGTTCCAAACCCGCACGGCTTAGGCTACTTCTGTGGAACACATGAATACAATTTTTAATGATACAATAAAAGTGAATGGTGACTGAGGCTGTTGGTCCCTAACATTCTGCTGAACTTCTCCATTTGTATTCCATAGAAAAAAGCAAGTCATTTGGGTTTGGAACAACATGAGGGTGTGTAAATGTTGACAATTTTCATTTTTAGTTGAACTAACCCTTTAAACAATTGCAAGTCTCATTCTAGCATATTTAGCATATTTTAAGTAGTGCAGCAGTGAAGTTCCTCTGTCGAATTGCCTTTGTCTTTAATAATGAAGAGCTGCATGTGTCATGTCATGTTCAAGGAGTGATGCACTCTCATGGCACTGGCTATGGAAAGGTGAGGAAGGAAAGTGATTCCAGGCCGGGCTGAGGCACAGTGTGATTTATTTAGTGCCCCTGTGTGGCCCTCTGGGTTAAAGGTCCATGCACTGGTCTCTTACAGCGAGGGCCATCTGTTCTATATTACCAAGGATGCTGTTATCTGAGCTCTCATTGCACAACTAAAAGTAAAATGCTGTTTTGGTGGAAATGCTGAAGTTTTCTACCAAACAAGCTTGATGTTCATTTATTTTTCTGCTCCACGTGGCTTAAAAGGGTAGTTCACCCCAAAATTAATTCTGTCATTATTTACTCACCCTCAGGTTGTTCAAAATCCATATTACTTTTTTTTTCTGTTGATATCAAAAGGAAATGTTAAGTCACCATCCACATTCATTGTATGGCAAAAAGATGCTATGAAAGTGAATGGCATCTGAGGCTGACGTTCTGCCTAACATCTCCTTTTGTGTTCCACGGAAGAAAGAAAATCATAGATTTTCAAGAACGTGAGGGCGAGTAAATGATGACAGAATTTCATTTTTGGGTGAACTATGCCTTAAATTTCACTGCGCATTAGCAAAAAAATAGGTTCGTAACAATCATTTAAACGTAAAATTAATAATAGTAAAAAAACAGCCAGTGGATTTTGCAAATGGGTGCATGTTTTAATCAATTGTTTTTAGTTTTCTTCTTTTTCATCATGTCGCTATCCATTACCGTCAGAAGACATCTCTAGATTTCCTTGACTCTGCTGTCCAGATATTTATCCCAATATAATTGCTATGGGCTTTCCTGCTGAAAGGCTTGAGGGTGTCTACAGAAACAACATAGACGAAGTAGTGCGGTAAGTATTTCCTTAAAACATGAAAAAAAGACAGAAGCGCTATAAGCGTATTGTCTCAGGAGATTAAGTCAGTATAACCTTTCCATGTCTGTGAGACGACTCCTTTTTTTGGTGCTGAACTGCAGTGATATTTACATTTATATTTATGTTGCACCAGGCATTTCCTAAGGTGCATCCTAAATCTTTGAAATTACCTCTTGCACTCAACCGGTTTGCAGTGTGGCGGTCACATTCAGTGACATTTTAGAAATGTTTAGGCCTAACTAATGCAGCCTGAGCAGAACGTGAGACGGTTTGACATTCAGTGTGCTGTTCCACAGATGTACAAATAAATGCGTCCTGCATCCTAAATCAATGTAAATGTATGCTGTGAATTGCTGTTTAACAGTAAATATTTCTGTGGTCCATTCCAGTTTACAATGATTTTGCTCAATGTGATGTTTCAATAACAAATCAGTGTTTTAGATGTTTTGTTTTGACTCAGTGGCATTATCTTTAAGGCTTCAGACTGAAATTTCCTGAAATTGTTCATCTTCAGGCAGAATCAAATATATGTAGAAATTGTCTGTTTAGTGACAACAACCACACTGACAAAGATGGTTATTAAGGGCACAATTGGGGGAATGTAGTCAGGTTGTGTACAGGAAAATCCTCACAAAACCTGCCAAGAAAATGTCCTGGTCGATACATATTTATTTGTATTGATTGGGGATCAATACAAAAATATGAAATAATATTTGGCATACAGGACCATCAAGATTTGTTGCATGTTACCCCCCAGTTCTCACTACTGTAACGTGCCCGTACGTTTTACTTTTGACTATTCCCATGTGTGTCATTGTCATGAAAAAATGTCAGTGTAAAAAATCTCCATGGTCCCAAAATAAGCTTTATTTTCTATATTCAAAATATAATTCTCATTCTATTGATTTTGAAGTAAAATAGGACCAGGGCATTTTCATGACCGGTTAGAATCACCATACAATTTAACTGACATCAACACTGTTTCCCTGAAAAATAATTATTGTTATCTTTCCGCAGGTTCCTGGATTCAAAGCATAAAAATCATTACAAGATATATAATCTGTAAGTTTATTTTATAATAAACTTTTGTGAGATCTGTACTATTTTGTGAATGGCTGTTTAGTTTAACGTCTTTGCTGTGAGAACATTTGCTCTGATTTGCTCTTTAAAACAGAAAAGCTGCAATCATTTTCCATTCAAGACAATGGAAACACAATGCACAAATTGTTTTGGCATTTGTGCTAAGTTATTAAGCAGAAAAGCATTACATTTGAAATTCTGTACTTACATTTTTCCATCTTTTTTTGTTTCGATTAGATGTGCAGAAAGACATTATGATGCTGCCAAATTTAATTGCAGAGGTAAGATGCTTGGATTGCAGAAATCAGCTCTTTACAGATCGCTCTGAAATGTGATGTCAGTTTTTGTCTGGTAATGACGATGAGGGTCTTTCAATGAACTCTGCGGTTGTCTCTTGCAGTTGCACAGTATCCATTTGAAGATCATAATCCTCCTCAGCTAGAGCTTATCAAACCTTTCTGTGAAGATTTGGATAAGTGGCTCAGTGACAATGACAATCATGTGGCTGCCATTCACTGTAAGGCTGGAAAGGGGCGTACGGGTGTCATGATTTGTGCATACTTGCTACACCGAGGCAAATTCAAAAAAGCACAAGAGGCTCTGGACTTCTATGGTGAAGTTAGAACCAGAGACAAGAAGGTAACGGGCATATCTCGTTGTTTTGTGTTCCTTTTGTCTGCTTAGGTGTGCAAACCAAAAAAGTGTTATTGTAAGTTTCTGCATAGATCTTTTGTTAATCCTAAAGTCAGAAATTTTGAATAAGATTAGATGCATGTGATTTCCTTTATTCCAGCCTTTGATTCTTTTAGTCTAACAGCTGGTAAAAACCTGTTTTGATGATCTAAGGTGAAGACATTACTAGATTTGTGATGCCATTAAAGACCACATGAAATCAAAATCTTAACCATCTGGTTTGTCGTTTCACAGGGAGTGACTATTCCCAGTCAGAGGCGATATGTGTACTACTATAGCTACCTTCTGAAGAATAAGTTGGAGTACAAACCTGTGGCCTTGCTCTTTCACAAGATGGTGTTTGAGACTGTGCCTATGTTCAGTGGAGGGACCTGCAGTAAGTGTCCTCTCTCTCTCTTTCTTTCTTGCCCTGTGTACACTTTTTATTAGCGTCCTTCTTGGGTGATTTAATCACAAGTGGTCAGTTGAGACCGATTGCTGTTTACACCTGATGTTAGCAACAGTGGTCTCCTATGACCACTTGTGATTTATTTTTTTGTTGTTTTTAAAGTTCTCTCACATACTTCATACGGAAGCTCATACTTTTCTCACTATGTCAGTGCATTAATACATGTTGATACTGCTCACACTGTTTCTTTTTAATGTACTTCTAAATGTTTATTTCACCACAAACATGACGGTCAAGTGAAATGCTGATTGTCATTGTCAAGCTCCTTTATTTACTTTACATGATCTGCATCACTGCATGTTCAAGTCAGGCAAACTGAAGAAATTCTGTGAAGTCTTATGCATATATGGGTGTTTCTTTTAACTTCAGGCACTTTTAGCACTCTGAACTTCCAGGGGTCTTGTGTATTTCACTACGTGCAGTTGTGCATTAACCACTGATCTAATATGACAGCTGTTCTGTAAAGAACGTTAACCAGTAACGGTTACGATGTAATAAACAAAACAAAAAAAACAATTGCTATAGGATAGAAAAAATAGGCCTGTGATGTTGCCTACAATAAACCTAATGTATTCTAAACTTGACGTGCACACAGAATAAAAGATAGTTTAACCTGTTAAGCAGTCGGCACCTTGTTGAAAATAGCCTTCTTAATCAGTAGATTAAAAAAATGGCATACCTAGCCTAAACAGTCATTTTCTAGGCTACTTACTCAAAAGCATAAATTTTTTGATGAGCAAAATTAACACGTCAACACGGTCTTGTGAAAGATGGGACCTGACTCACCTGAGCCGATTATCCTGTGCTTGAAAAAGACTGCTCAGAGGGAAAATAACTTACAAACATGCGCAGATTTAAAGAAGACTCAAATGTGAAAACATCCAACAACATGGAAATCTGCTTCCCGCACCATCACAGAAGTGATTTCATAGCTACTTTGCTGAGTTTGCTTGTCTAGCCAGAGGACATTTTCCTGCACGTGACGCGAGTGTGAGAGGGAAAAAGCCTGAGGTGAAATGAAATATTGTAACTGCTCCAGATATCCTCTTTTTTTTTTTTTTTTTCTTTATAATATTTGTAAAATGTGTAACATTAATATAACAGCAATTTAAGAGCAGCCATTGTAATTATATCAAGTTTATGTGTAAAAATGTTGGACAGTTTAATTGGGAAAAATATTAACTAGCAATTCCAGTGTTGACTTGCAGCATCAGAACCGTTTAGTCAACTAGTCTCACACATCCCTAATTATGATTGGAAATTACGCCCAATTAGAATATTCTGCTCACAAAAAGGACTGGGTAAAATTATCGATTGTCCGATGCACCGCGATCTTCATGCAAGCGATTTGGATATCAATTCTAAAATCCCAAGATCGATATTTTACTTTATGCGCAACCCTGGACTACAATAAGAGGAAATCCCTTTCATTTGCAACCAAATTTTGTGCTATGTGGCCAAAAATGTCTGTGATTATCCACTGGCTGGTAAATGTTCAGATTTCACTCAACAGCGAAATCCTTTCACTGCATGTTGAGTGTAAATGTTTGGTTTAACCCGTTCTGTGTGTCCAATAGTACAGATGGGACAATTCCTTTCGAGTCCTCTCTCGTTAACGTGCTGTTTACAGAACAGTTGGATTTCTTAAAGAGACTACCGGTTTTTATCATGAAAAAATAAATGCAAAAAGTACAAATCATGCATGTAACTATATAAAATATAATATCAGATTTATTGATGGAAAACATGGATTTGTTTTCTTTTAAAAATAATAAATGTGACAAATTATGAAAAACAAATAAATTATAATTAGTCAAATTAATATTTTTGTAATGAACCTAGTTAGAAGGTCCCATGTATAATTAACAGCATTAGCTGGGAGATCATTTCTTTTATATGTAAGCAAAGTGGACATTATAACTGAATTATTCCCATTGGAATCGAATAGAGAGCTTATGAATCGGAATCGAATAGGGAAATCTATATCAATACCCAGCCCTACTCACTATACTACCTACTTTTTTCATTACAAGTGATTTTTAGCTTGATTTTTCTTTTTCTTCAAACATCACTTGTCTCATATTTCATCTTAAGCATGCTCTTCACTGACACTTTTGTCGACTTGGTTAACAAGCATACTAACCTTTAAAAAAAACTTAGCAGGGGCTAAATAGTTTGGTGCGGTGGAAATTATGCCACAACGGGGACAGTCTTTTTATAATTTTTTTCACATAGTAAATATTGAAATGGTTTATTTCACTCATTGTTTAGATCATCGTGGTTTTAAACAAGTAATACATTTTATTTTTAAAATGGATTTCATTTTATAGTTTAATATTGAAAGTTTGGGTCTGGGACAGGGCAAAAAAGGCATTTGAATTTACCAAAAATAAAGCTGAGGGAATGGTAAAAAAACCCCAAAAACTTGTGACCTTCATAGAACAAAAAGAGAAGTTGAAATCTGTTATGAAAAAATTCTGAAACTGTCAGAAGTTGAAGAAACACTAATATATGCATCAGCTATACAATTTTTTTGTTATTATTTTGGACTGATATTTTCTTTTAAAATCAGCAAAGTGTAAAACGGTTGTTTTAGCTCAATGGATGGTTGTTAGTAGCCGGCCCATTGATGTTGCCCAGGACGCATTAGCATTTACATTACAAATGCAATATGGTCTCATGTGTTTCTTACTAACTCCAGTCGTGGTTTGAGTGACTGGATCACAAAACGTTTTGGACCCCGTTTACACCTGTATTTGGTGCCATCCACTTGTGATGGGATCACTTGAGACGGATCCCAAAACCAGGTGTAAATGGGGCCTCTGACAGTCAGCTGAAGGTAACTGAAGATCAAATCTCTCACTCCCACTCTTCTCCACCGAAACAGCACACAGCATTCATGGCTGCCATCCGCATTTCACTTACTGTCTTTCGCTTTTTGCTGCACCTGCTTTCAATTCTGTCCTACAAATTCTTGTGTTTTGCCACTTTCTGCGCACATAGACATTAACCAGAATGTCTAGCCTTTATCCTGATAGACTTTAAGAGCAGAATGTGCTTCCAGGACTCTATTATGTGCTTTAGTCTCTGGCTCTTCGGGTCTGGCCAAGTCGTCTTCAAAGAATGTTCTAGAAAAGTGGCAGGAATGCCAGGATGTGTGTGAAGATTTTCCAGGCTGCTCTTCAATAGGGTCGACTCATTACCTGGAGTGGGATTTTGTCTGGTGGCTCTGTAGTACTGCATATATGTCTCATTGACTGTGACTGTACCTCCTCCGGGCCCTATTCTGAACACATTCTTGGTGACAATGAACGAGCCTGCTATACTTGGTCTGTAGGGTGCTTAGTCCCTTATTTCCACTCAGCTCCAAGACTGAATCATTCAAAATACTTTAAGGGCTAGTTTACCCAAAAATGAATATTCTGTTGTCATTTACTTGCCCTCATGTTGTTCCTAACCCATATGATTTTCCCTCATCCGTGGAACACAAAAGATGTTAGGCAGAACATTAGGGAATGACAGCCTCCATCACAATTCACTTTCATTGCATCTTTTTTCCAAACAATGAACGTGAATAGTGACTGAGATTGTTATTCTGCCTTGCGTCTCTTTTTGTGTTCTACATAGAGTTGGGAACCGACAACCGGTTGTTATTCTGAACTGTTTCCATTTTTTTTTTTTAAATATCAAAATTATTTTAAACATTTTTTCATTGTTTTGTCTTATTCCCAAACAAATGACTCCTTTTAACCCATTATTTTCTACAGGATAAAACATACGTGATCAGTGTAGTCTGATTTGCGACTGAAAGACTCTTTAAGAGCTCATTCTTTTGGATCTACAGTGTGACCAGTGTAGTGTGGTTCTCAAATAAATGACTCTTATGAGCCCGTTCTTTTGATTCTAAGGCGGGAAAACATAGCGTGATCAGTGTAGTCTGATTCCCAAGCAAACAAATTTCTTGTGATTGTCATGGCTAGTTCCACAGAAGAAAATCATATGAGTTTGGAAACAACATGAGGGCAGGTAAATGATGACAGAATTGTCTTTTTTGGGTGAACTACCTCTTTAGACAAACTGCTGTGAGAAATCTGAACTTCAGCCTCCATTAGATTTTTTTCCAATTTGTATTTGTATGACTTTGTTCTGTGTGAGAAAAAAAGAAAAAAAAACCTTTTAGAGCATACCTCACGGCTAAAGGGCTTTCCAAATTGCATTGCACTATGAGTTACTGTTTTCTCAGTAGAGTCTTTTATGGGCATTAATATTTCAGTCCAGCCGAGTCTCTTTTGAATTGCATAATGCTCTGCATGCGTGTGTATTGTGTTTTAGCTCTGTTTAAACATTTTATCCTCCCACCCCTCTCCTCATGGTGCCCTCTCTCTTGCTCTGGCCAGGCCACTGGACAGTCTTTAATCTCCTTCTTTTTCTCCAAGGGGATACTACTGTAAAAAGCAAGAGTGAGCAGATTCCACATGGGTTCAGAAAAGCCAATTGGCATTGGGGTAACAACAGCTTTTTATAAAATGTTTGTCATTTTCAATTCTGTTAGCCTAGGCAGTGTTGCATTGTAGAATGTTTTATGCAATGTTACAAGGAAACCCCCCACTTGGGTGGCCTTTTATAACGCCCCTATATCTGAGGTAGATAGATAGTAAGCGTGGTCTTGGCCAGCTGTTCTCAGAAAAGGGCCCTTAGCATGCCACTGTTATTTTGTCTTTTCTGTAAAAATATTTCTGGCAGTGGTGCTGTTTCTATCGTGTTGTTTTCCTCTATGCTTATCCTTTCATTTCATGTTAACAAATATGCATAAGCTCACTTTTTGTTTCTGTAAAATGAAAATGCACACACACATTAGGAATTACAATTACACGTTGTTTCACTCCTCAGATCCTCAGTTTGTGGTGTACCAGCTGAAGGTAAAAATCCACACCTCCAACCCAGCACACACGAGGCGAGAGGAGAAATACATGTACTTTGAGTTTCCACAGCCGCTGCCTGTGTGTGGAGACATCAAGGTGGAGTTCTTCCACAAGCAAAACAAGATGTTGAAGAAGGTATGTAGTAGTTCCCAAATAGCTCAGATCACTCCTACAATTGTTTGTGTAATTGGATTTCAATAAGAGAAACACTGCTTTTTAGCAGCACAGCAATTTTTCACTCTCACTGGGCTCCGAAATTCTGAGACCAATTGTGAAAATGCTTCCATTTTGCATTTTTGGAATTTCTAATTAACTGTTTTCATTACAAATTGCATACAATTATCAGCATATCAATTTAAGTGAAAAGTAGAATTTAAAAATTAACATGCATTTCTTAGTATTTGTTATGTCCTCCTTTTGCTTTTAATGACAGTATGCACTTGAGCTGGCATAGACTCACAGAGTGCAAAACCTGATGATCCATGTTATCCCAGCCTGATTCGAGAATGTTCCAAAGAGCATCTTGTGTGCTTCAGTGGAAGCAAGGAAATTTGACCAAAAGATTTAACATGGTCAATGTCAAACAAATTTGCTTATCTAATTAGTGACCTAGAAATAGTGCAGAATCTTAGGCATTTCTCCATTTCACGTCATAGCATACAAATCCTACAGCTTTTGGTTTATTTCTAGGTTTAAACTGGACTTTGTAACTTTGTAACAAATGACTCTTATGAGTCGATTCTTTTGAATTTACAGCAGAAAACACAAATTTCAATGTCATAATGTAACATTAACATGGCATTTAAAATTAAGCTCTGTCTCCCCCCCCAATAAATCAGGACAAGATGTTTCACTTTTGGGTGAACACCTTCTTCATCCCTGGACCAGAGGACAGCTCAGAGAAGGTGGAAAATGGAGGTTTAGTGAAAGAACTGGATGGCATCCAAACCAAGGAACGGGGAGAGAATGACAAGGATTATCTAATCCTCACTTTAACCAAGAACGACTTGGATAAAGCAAATAAAGACAAAGCAAACAGATACTTCTCTCCAAATTTCAAGGTGTGTTAAGCACTGGTCCTGCACAGCCTTCCAAATGCGATTCATTCATTTAAGTATTTGAGCGAAACTGTACTGGTAGCCTCCTCAGACGTTTACATTTCAAAATTTTAATAAAATACACTTGAAAGCGATAGCTTGCCCAAAAATGAAAATTCTGTCATCATTTACTTACCCTGAGGTCATTCCAAACCTGTATTACACTTATTTTATTTTTTTAATGAACACAAAAAGATGTTTTACTGAATATCCCAGTACAATGGCAGTTCATAGAGACTCACTTTAAAGCTTAAAGCAAAATTGTCATATAAGCACAAGCCGCATGGAGTACTTTTATGTCTTATTTTAAGTCTTCTGAAGACAATAGATAGGTCTTGGTGAGAAAAAAACCTGAAATTTAAGTCATTTTTCATTTGGCTGCATTTACACTTTCAACCAATTCATTTTTTTTCCCACTGATATCTAGCACAGATCGGATGTTGTTGCATGCCTGATTTTTTTTTTTGCATCTAATTTGAGCTACTTCCAAATGTGGTTCTAAATCAGATACATATCCGATATCAGGACATCTGACCCAAGTATCAGATTCTCCTCGTGTTTCTGACTTGAATATTTGTTAAAACAGAATTGTGGTTTATATCTGTGCATGTATAAACAGCGTTATTCTGGAGGTATGAAATGTCAAGCAATTGTGAAATGTCAAGCATGCATTTTGCAGCAAAGAGACAAACATTCCAAACATTAAAAGAAATGGGCATAAATCAATATAGTGACAGGTGAAAGAAACTTAAGTCTATCAGAAAGTTTTACTATACACTCAAGGCTGATTTTGTGCACACAAATGTTAACAATGTGGAGGACATCAATAATAATTTTTTTTAATTGCATGTGCAGAATTAGTGAAATGCAAATGACGATCAAGCCTCTCCAGTATTTCCAGTAGAGAATTGCACTAAAACTTACCTTTACATTTATTCATTTGGTAGACGTTTTTATCCAAAGCAAAACATAATTATCCAAAATACAACAGAAGCGATTCATCTTAAAGGGTTAGATCACCCAAAAATTAAAATTCTCTCATAATTTACTCGCCATTCCAGATGTGTATGACTTTTTCATATGCAGAACACAAATTAAAATATTTGGAAGAATATTTCAGCTCTGGATGTCCATACAATGCAAGTGAATGGGTGCCAAAATTTTTAAACTCCAAAATCCACAAAGGCAGCATAAAGGTAATCCATACGACTCCAGTGGTTAAATCCATGGGTTCAGACATGATATGATAGGAGTGGGTGAGAAACAGATCAATATTCAAGTCATTGTTTGTCATAAATTCTCCTCCCTGCCCAGTAGGGGGTGATATGCAAGAAGGATGTGACTCACCAAAAACAGGAGATTGTGGAGATTGACTGAGCAGGGAGGAGAATTTATAGTACAAAATAACTTAAATATTGATCTGTTTCTCACCCACTCCTATCAAATCGCTTCAGAAGATATGGATTTAACCACCAGAGCCATCTGGAGTACTTTTTTTTTATTATTATTTTTATTTTATTTTTTATTTGGAATGCCCAATTCCCAATGCACTCTTAAGTCCTCGTGGTGGCGTGGTTACCTCAATCCGGGTGGTGGAGGATGAATCTCAATTGCCTCCACGTCTGAGACCGTCAACCCGTGCATCTTATCACGTGGCTTGTTGAGCGCATAACCATCCACGCACAACTTACCACACACCCCACTGAGGGCAAACCACATTATAGCAACCACGAGGAGGTTACCCCATGTGACTCTACCCTCCCTAGCAACCAGGCCAATTTGGTTGCTTAGGAGACTTGGCTGGAGTCATCCAACACACCCTGGGATTCCAACTTGCAAACTCCAGGTGTGGAAGTCAGCGTCTTTACTCGCTGAGCTACCCAGGCCCCCATCTGGGGTACTTTTTCAAAATGTTGGCACCCATTCACTTACATTGTATGGACCTAAAGAGCTGAGAAATACTTCTAAAAATCTTCGATTGTGTTCAACAGAAGAAAGAAAGTCATACACATCTGGGATGGCATGAAGGTGAGTAAATGATGAGAGAATTTTCATTTTCCGGTTAACTATTCCTTTGAGACAGTAGTACCAAAAGTGCTGCATTTCAAAGTTGAATTTGCATCAGAAAAATACTATCCAAGACTAGATTAGAGTGCAACAAGAATAAAATAACGAGCATGTTTTAGTTTATCCGTAACCACGTGTACAGAAATATTTTGAAATACGTTCTATGGCGCATTTAACCTTCTTTTTGAAATAAAGAATAGTAGTCTTAATAATACTTTTTGTGAGTAACTAGAATAATTGTCTTAAGTGTTGTGTGTATAAATGTGGTCAAAGTTACGTGACAAAGAGATGGGGCTTTGTTGTGAAATCATCACTTGCAGCACTCCAGTAAGGTTCATGAATGCATGCATGGGAATTCTTCCATGTGAATCATGGAGGGAGTCGTCTTTGAAGAATTAATTGTATTTTTGTGATGTTTATCGATATTTCCAAGAACAATTAGCAGTTTCCTGCCGTTCATAGTTGTAACAATGCTAAATAGTGCTGAGTGACAGCCTAGGTCGTCTTGGTGGGTGAAAAATGTAAAAACTGTAATGTAAACTGGCAGGACCAAAAAATTGGATATGGTTGAAAGCTCAGATCTGTGCATGCAGCCTATGTGTTCTGCAAGAGAAAGAAAGTCATACAAGGTTTGAACGACAAGACGGTCAGTACATTTATGACAGAATTTTCATTTTTGGGTGAATTATTCTTAATAAGTACCACACATACAGTACATAGCATACACGCATAGATACATAAAATAAGGAAATGTTTGATAATCTGATCGACTAAAAAGAAGTTCCTTTTTCTCCAGGTGAAGTTGTACTTTACGAAAACATTGGAGGAACCATCCAACTCGGAGGCCAGCACTTCTACATCTGTAACCCCGGATGTTAGCGATAACGAACCAGACCATTATAGATACTCAGACACAACAGACTCAGATCCAGAAAACGAACAGTTCGACGACGAACAGATCACTAATGTTTGAAATATTTTTATGGGAAGAAAAAGAAACCATACGTAATAGAGTTGTATAAAGGAGAAAACTTGAATATGAACTGAAAGCAAGTACCTTTTTTTTCCAAACAGAAGAAGGATGCTCATCATTGGTTTTAGGGACAAAAATTCTGACCAATTTTTTTTCTTTTTCTTCATTTGCCCATCTCCATAAGTTATCAACACTGCTGATCCATGGAAGAAAGCCTCAGTAGCTTTTATGTAAATACACTTTCATGCCGTAACACAAAAGAAAACCTCGGAATGGGAGATCGTTTATGGGAGAAATTTGGTGGATATCTAAATTTGCTGCTCCATTACCTGTTAAAACCAAGGCCAGTGCTTTAATCAGCATTCATGCCCCCCATGTCTGTCCTTCTGTTTTGCCCCAAACCTCCTGTCCAACCTACTGTGAAATGCTTCATGTCAGCTGGGCTCTGTTGTGCAGTGGAAACTGAGTCACACCATTTTTCATTCTGCTTTCATCATTATTACTACTACCACTACTTCATTTGCAGTGGTAATGACTCTTCTAAGCTATGTGACATCTGGGCAGAAAACACAACAAATGGCACCACCATGTATTATCTTTTACTTTTCTGTCTTTTTTTTTTTTTAATGCAAACATACACAAACGACAGGGAACCCAGTGTTGAAATAACGTTAACACTATAGTTCATGGAATAAGGTGTGCATGTTATTGGAATTAGTTTCCATGTTGTCAAATAAATGGTATACATTGTTTTTCTAAAAGTGGTTTCTAAAGTCATTTAAGATTTGACTGTATTTTGGATGGAAGTCATTGCCGTCACATTCTCATGGCTTCTGCAGATTGGATTTTAATCTATAAACATGTTCCCCCTTCAAAACGTGCATTTGTTTAAATTCACAGGATCTGTTTGCTTGTTTTGTCTTCCGATTCTTGAGGTTAGGTTCTTAACAGTTCATGTGTTGAATGTTCTTCAGTACGTTGAAACAACGATCAAACTTGCGTTAGGACGCTGCGTGGCCACCGTTCACTACAGCGATTTAAAAACTTGCACAGCTCAAAAACAGTTAAAATTGAATGAGCCAGCTCTACTATATGTCATTCAAACTCTTACATTGCATGTGAACATGGAGAAGCCCTTCTCTGAATGTATCAACCTTGGATGCGAGTTTCGATTTGTTGTTTGACAGTTTTTTTATATTACTTTTTCTTCCAACCTTGGCTGCGTCAGATATCAGATCTTTGGCTCCGTAACATCTTTGTAGCCTTATTGTGCATGATCTAATGAAATCTGGATCATTCATTTATCCAGCAATGGTGCTTACAAACTGCCAAACTCGCAATGTACAGTCATTTCAGAGCAAAGAATCTGCAAATCTCATGGTGCAAATAGTTGTAACTGTTAGTTGCACTTTGTTGTGCTTAACCGATAGTCTCCAACAAATTGGTGTCCCTGACTAGCTGGCTGTTTTTTTTATTTTGTTCTCAAACAGGCCTCATTCCCTATGGAATGAGCAATAGTGCAGCTACAGATTTTACAGAAAGTCTTGTGCTTGCTTCAGAAATATTAAAGCCCTATATATGAGAATATTTAAATGTATAATTTTCTTTTAAGCATGCCAAATCTTTTTTAACACCTGGCTGATGAAGCCAGACAAAAAAGAAAAAAAAAAAAACTTTCTCAGTCTCTTGGGCAAGAATCTTCACTAAGGGTAGTGAGTAAGCTGCCTTTCTTGTACTGTTAACGTTCAGGCTTCATTCTTCACACCAGCCCACTGCACACGGCGTACATCTCGCCTTCCTTAGAGAAAGAATAGCTTTCCCAGGCATGGGGAGGATACTCAACCTTCCTTCGTGTGATTGTACACTAACCAATCCAGGAAAGAAAGAAAAAAACAACAACAAACCTATCAAGGATTCTCTTTTTGTTTACATTTTATTACATCACTGAAAACCTGCCAAAATTAAGCTTTAAATGTTTTATTTTATTTGTTTTGAGAGGAGGCGGCGGGGCCCACGGGAGGTATTCTTTGCCTTACTTGAAGTTGACAATGCTTACTCTTCTACTGCTTTGATACCTACCATTCTGCCCAAGCACTGACTTATTTAAAGCTACTATAATAGAGCAACATATTGTACTAGACATTTGCACTGTTACAGGTCTTTGCAGGGTTTCAGTCAGCGGACCACAGTTTTTTTTTTTTTTTTTTTTTTTTTTCTGGAAATGCTTTGCAATCAAATATAGGAGAGTAGCGACGGAAGGAAAATACTTGGTATACATTACTTTTGTCGCTGTGCACCCCCATAGAATCAAATGTGTCATTATTGACTGAAAATTTCATTTTTTTTTTTTTTTACCAACTATTTATGAAAGTATTCATTCACCTTCTGGCAAAGCCCCTCTGCAGGTATTCCTTCATCCTATAGTCCTACACTTGTGCTGATTTCTTTTGAATGTTTAGCAGTTTAATGTATGTCTCCACTCAAAGGCATCACGTAACAAGCTTGCATTAAAGGGACAGTTCACCCAAAAAATTACAATTCTGTCATTATCTACTCACCTCATGTTGTTCCAGACCCATATTACATTGTCTTTTCAATGGAACACAAAAGGAGATGTTAGGCAGAATGTTGGCCTCAGTCACCATTCACTTTTATTGTATTTTTTTCCCCCATACAACGAAATTTAATTGTGACTGAGGCTAACGTCTCCATTTGTGTTCTGTGGAAGAAAGCAAGTCATATTTGGCCATCTCTATGACACAAGACACATTTAGCCACAGTACCCTAACATGCAAAACCTCAGACATCCTTTACGTGGCACGGGTGTGTGGAGCTCACAGGCAGCAACAAAAATTAATTTTCAGCTTTAATGCAAAACAAAAAGTCTTCAAAGATGCCAGTGTATATGTGTCACGTCACTCTTTCTTAGCTGATTTGTGCAATATGTTGTTTTGATGCCTGTGGTTGCCACAAAGTGCCTCTTGTTTACAGTTGAAAAAAAAAAGTGCTTGCTTTAAAAACTGAACTTTGTTACTTATGCGGATGGATGGATGGATGGATGGATGGGGTGGTACTGTGCACTAAATCGTCCAGCTAGACCTGCAGCAGGGGGCCCTTTGGACTTTAGCCATGCTTCATTTGAAAGCATTCTTCTCGCCATCCCCCTAGAGTGTTTTTTTTAGACACACATTCATGTAAAGTGGGTATATTTTCAGTCTTTAAGAAAACAGCCTTACTCTGTTTCAGCCTGTTCAGATACTATTGTGCTGTGCAACAGTTGCTCTGTGTGTAATGCCTATGCACTGAGAATACACAAACCAACCATGTATGAAATATTGTACAGGTAATCATGTTGCTCATACAAATCACATGTTTGTTTGTAATTGTATGTGTAAACTGCCCTTTATCTTAGTGTTATAAACTCCACATAAATCCAATAAAGTCTCATTCTTGTCAGTTTGCTGTTTTTATTGACAGTACTTTTGATATTGATGCATTTGAGTAACTACATAAAGTTGCATGTAGCATTGGTTTAAAGTCAGCTTTTTTATGGAATTCTACTTATGTAGTTCTTAAAGGTATAGTTCACCCAAAAGGAAAAATTGTCCTTTTTAACTCTGCCTCATGTCATTCTAAACCTGTATGACTTTCTTCTGTGGAACACAAAAGGAGATTTAAGGCAGAATGTTAGCCTCAGTCGCCATTCACTTTCATTGTGTGGGAAAGAGCAGCGTCAGCATTCTTCAAAACTCCTCTTGTGTTCTGTGGAAGAAAGCAAGTCATAACAGGTTTGGAACCGACATGAGGGTGAGTAATGTTGACTTTTTTTTTTTTTTATGTTGACCTATGAAATTTTGAATTTTCATTTTTGGGTGAACTATCCCTTTAAGGAGCCCATAAAGTTTTAATATTAGAGAAAACAAAATACACCAGCAAAATTCAATTATGTATAATTAAATATTGCTGAAATCAAATAGACAAATAATTGTATCATATGCAAAATCACTCAAATGCAGATCTACTGTGAGGTATCAAAAGTGCATGACAAGTTTTACTAGTCGTCTTTTTTTGTTTGTTTTTTGAGTTCTGACCAAATGCTTCAGTTTGATCACTGTTTTACTTGAGTAGGCCTTGTAAAGTTTTTGTTACCAGCTACCGATTACTGCTCTACTACTGGCTGTACTCATGACTTCAGGTCATGCTGAAGGTACTTTTTAAGTCAGCTGAGTAGAAATTCAGGAAAATTAATATATAGTTCTGTTTTTCTTTTTCAACTTCTCTAAAACTACTCTCAGGGACTATTTTGATTTTCTCAACAAAACAAATAAATATTTATAACCTGTAAATAAACTGCCCTATGGGATACATCTTTGTGCCCAGAAAATAAACTGAGATTTTAAATATTACTCCATAAGGTTTACAGTTTTTCTCAGTCACTTTGGTACATTTCTCAAATCATCCTTAACATTTGCAAACCAGTAAATTCATTTCTTAAAACAATTCGTACAAACAGCACCACACAATGGATTACCTGCAAAAGCCTGTAACTTGCTCAAAATCCTTAGTTCATCTCTCATAATAAATATTTATGTCAATGAACATATCAGTGCTATCAGAATGACAAGTCCTTGTGTTATTGTTCACAAACAAGATAGTCAAACTGCTTAGCCATGTTGTCAGTATAACAGTGTACTCTGTCAGTATTTCCTGATGTAAACTATAGGTACGGTTTTGATGACAATGACTGAAAATGCACAAGGCTGCACCTTTTCTGTATGGCATATATAAGTTTCAACGGTACGAAGTTACACATTACTGTATGTGGGATACTGATTGCAAGAGATTGGACAGGATTCACATTTATACTTTTACTGTTGGTCTGTCAACAAATTGTCATTGCGATACAGAAAAGAAAAATGCGATGCATTCATGAAATGCACCTCTGAGCTATTTTAGAGAACTGGTTGATCATTGGTTGATCTAACGCTTCACACATCCCCCTTCATTAGTGAAAGTCAAGATTCACATGAGAGCAATTCATCAATTCAGGACACATTTACAAAAAAAAAAGTCTATAATGTATAGAAAATATGCTTGACAGATTATGACAACTGGTTCAGCCATTTTACATTTAATGACTTGTGCAATGAACTAATGCCTAGATGTTTTGGGGGGTAAGACTATTCAACAGAGAACCAGTATAATATATTTTGATCAACATGACATAAGCAATTGATAATGTAGGAAACAGCAGACAGTTGTACATAATCAATTGCATGAATGTACCAAAGCACTGGCAATTTGTTCAAAAGAATGAGAAATTGCTTTCATGATGTGCACAAGTGACTAGATGATATGGAGGTTTAACAAGTAGTTTTGAGAATTTCAATTGTGATCTGAGAAATGTACCAAAGCGACTGAGAAAAACTGTAAAAAGAACTCCAAGTAAAAACCCTAAACCACACTTTGTGTCTGGAAACTGACTGGAGATCTGTTCATGTTAATGACCTCTGATTTACCCCTTCTGCCCTGGTATCTATAAATAATGGCATTGCTGTCGAACCTAGAGGAGCCATAGAGACGCTGCTTACATAATCTGCATGCATGTATCCCACTAATTTCCGAGGAAAATTGATTTAACCCACAGACTTATCTTCATTGCTGATCTCTGTTATCGTTGCATCTGTTATTAGAAAATGTGACATGACAAACCCTTTCGAGTGATGATAATTTAAGTTTAGGATCTTGTTATTACTCAAGGTCTGTATTTTTCATTCGTATTTATCTGATCTTTGGGCCAAGATTAAGTGTAGTCTAAAGTTAAATGAATGAAGTAATTTAATAGAGAATCCAATTTAAAATTGGTTAATGAGCTTCACTCAGTCTGGGACCCAGACAACTCAAATAAGTTGGTAAACTGAAATGTATTAGATTATACCAATGCAATTAGACGAACCCAGTTTAAGGACATGTACAGTCAGGTCCGGCGTCAGTGGACAACTAGGAACGGTGAGCCCATTTACATGCTCATTGTTACACTGATTATACTTAATAAGCTGACAACGTGTAGTGATGTAAACGCCTTGAACGGCTTTCCTGTTAAGGAATATTCTGGGTTCAGTACAATATAAGCTCAATGGACAGCATTTGTGGTATGATGTTTATTACCACAAAAATTTGTCCCTCATTTTCTTTAAAAAAAGCAATAATCTGGGTTACAGTGAGGCACTTACAATGGAACTGAATGGGGCCAATCGGTAAATGTTAAAATACTCACTGTTTAAAAAGTATAGCCACAAGATGTAAACAATATGTGTATTTACATGATTTTAGTGTGATAAAATCGCTTCCTAACCTTTTCTGTGTAAAATGATATCACATTTTACAACTTTGTTGCCATGGCTGCATAACGGCGTAAACCCTAAATGGATCCTAAAACGATGATTTAAACAACTTTATAGCACAAATAATTCACAAAATTTAACCAGGGACTAAAAACTAAATGTTTTTCATTTCAGTTCGGAGCAGAAACAGTATTTTTTGTTCTGGTTCCGCCATTCCACAGCCTCCTTTCCAAAAAGTAACCGGTTAGGTAAAAAAAAATATTAACGGATAATAACATTCTTTTTCAAATGACAGTACTCTGTGCTAAGGGTGGGTGATATGAGCCCGAATTATTTGTATTTTTTTTACATTGTTTTTTTAAACTAACGGTGTCCTTCAGAATTAAAGCGCATGCTTATGTTCTACTAAAAACAGAGAAGCCTTATTTTTTCAGGCAACAGGAAGTGCTATAATGCCAAATATATACTGTGATAAACCCTTTGGTTTTGGTTTCATGAAAACAATTTTGGAACAAAATTAACCAGTTATTAACTGGTTACCAAAATTTAAAAATTATGTTTTCAATTTGGAACAATTGAAAGGGACTTCGTTCCCGTTTTCTGTTATGTTCTGCAAAAAAAAAAAAAATAATTCTTCGTTTTCGGTTTTCATTCCTTGAACCGTTTGTAGTCCCTGGTTTTAACAGAAAAATTAATGTAAGTGCTTTTACAGATTTTTAAGCTTCACATGTCTGCCTTTAAACCCTCCAAAAACTGGCCCATTCACTTCCATTGTAAGTACCGCACATTAATCTAGATTTTTTGCTTTTTTGAAGAAAAGGAAGGAACGAGTTGAAATTATTTTTTGTGGTAATCAACATTATGCCACAAAAGCTTTCAATTGAGTTTAAATTGTATTGAGCCCAGAATATTCCTTTAAGGTCATACAATTTTTGGCAGCAACCAATTGACACAGGTGGACTTTTTACCCATTACCCTGATTTCAACGTTGCATGTAAACACTTTTACCCTCGTACTTACCGGCTTATCCAATGTGCACATGCCTATTTACATTTTGACGTCAAAAGCAGAAAATAACCTGATGATTTCAAATCTCATATTTTCTTGCATTGTTGGATTTTTGGAATAAGCTGTTTTTTGGTAGTTAACGGCATATTGGTCTTCACAATTTTTTCCTTGGCCATGGGAATTTTAGCGATATCCTTGAAAGGCTGAAGCTTTGAATATATTTGAATGCAGATACAAAATATACAGAATCCACACATTTGTGTTTGAAAGTGAATGCACTCAGAAGTGTATATAATAATACAGCCCTGTCTGAGGGAGAGTGAGACGACAGTGACTATGCTCAGAAAAGGACAGGGCTCAAAAGCAGAAGACAGTTTCAACATCTCCCCCCTTTCCACATTTACCATTGTGACCATGTCATGATGGACATCCTCTACCAGGCTTGCCCTCAACAACCTCGTGATGAATCAGTCTTTGGTGCTTTCACTTTTATTTCTCTCTTTTTCAAACATATATTTGCATCTTTTGCTTCTTTACACATCCATACAGAGAACTTCCCTAAGTCAGCCAGCCCCACTAAAAAAAGAAATTCTGGTTGGCCAGCTTCATCAGCTTTGTTTTGCTGGCTAATGGCAATTTTTGACTGGTCCACCAGCTAGACCAGCACCAGACCAGCACTAATACTGTATATCAATCTAGACCAACATGGAAGTTCATGCAGGTCTTTTCAGCAAGAATTTAACTGATGGATTTTAAGTTCTGCTTGCATTTTCAGTCAGGCTGGCTGAAGCTAGGCTGTTCCCGAGTTACCTAACAACACAGCAGCAGCAGTAACTTCCCAAGAGGAGGATGACATAACCACCTCCCACACTCTGAATATACTCTTGCCTCCACTCTTAATAGCTACAGAGAGGGAAAAAGCACATCCTGCTCTTTGGAAGCTGAGGCAAGTTAAAGGGGTAGTTCACCCAAAAATTAAAATTCTCTCATCGTTTACTCACCCTCATGCCATCAATGATGTGTATGACTTTCTTTCTTCTGCAGAACACAAATTATGATTTTTAGAAGAATATCTCAGCTCTGTAGGTCCATACAAGGCAAGTGAATGGGTGCCAGCATTTTTAAGCTCCAAAATCAACATAAAGGCAGCATAAAAGTAATCCATATGACTCCAGTGGTTAAATCCATGAGTTCAGACACAATATGATAGGTGTGGGTGAGAAACAGATCAATATTTAAGTCATTTTTATCATAAATTCTTCCGCCTGCCCATTAGGGGGTGATATGCAAGAAAGATGTAAATCACCAAAAACACAAGAAAAGAGAATGAGAAAGTGAAAGTGAAGCAGAAATTGACTGAGCAGGGAGGAGAATTTATAGTAAAAAAGGATTTAAATATTGATCTGTTTCTCACCCACACCTATCAAATCGCTTCAGAATATATGGATTTAACCACCAGAGTCGTCTGGTTTATTTTGCCCTTACGTGGATTTTGGAGCTTCACAATTTTGGTCACCATTCACTTACATTGTGAGGACCTACAGAGCTGAGAAATACTTCTAAAAATCTTAAATTGTGTTCAACAGAAGAAAGAAAGTCATTCACATCTGGGATAGCATGAGTAAATGATGAGAGAATTTTCATTTTTGGGTGAACTATCCCTTTAATTGTCTTTCACACACTAGACTTGCAAGAGCATTTCAAGTAAGAATGTGATCACAGGATGAAAATAATTTACTGTTTCCAGCCTTTCACAAGCGGTTCATTGTGAGATGTAAGCTGCCGGACAGTCTTGCATAAATTCTATTTACTTCAGCTTCTTCCAGCATGAAGACCAGTGTCAGACTGTGTGTGTATACTTAGCATGTGTAGAAGATGTGGTTGATTCTCAGGTACATAATAAAACTGAGACATGCCAATAGACACCGCTTCCCATTTTGAAAACTCCTTGATGCCTTACAAAAGGTGTGATAGGCTAGGGTTATTATAAATTAGAATGTTTAATTTAGTTTCTGTTTCTATTTTATTTTTAACTTTCAGTTTAATTATGTTTTCAGTAGTTTTCATTATCTGACTTCATTAGTTTTAGTTCCGTTTTTTTTTTTTATGTGTGTTTTTTAGTTTCAGTTTATTCTTATTATTATTTTTAATTTAACATTTTTATTTTATTTTAGGTTAATACCTTATCATGTCAAAATGTTTACCAACAATACATTTCCCAGGATCATCTAGTAATATCACTATTTAGTAATTTAATAATATACTGTGTATCAAAAACTAAAATAAAATTAATATATTGTCATTTATTATTTATTTTAAGTTGGTTTTGGAGTCATGCAAATGTATTTTTTCCAATTATGTTTGTTTTTTATTTTTCATATTCAGTTAACATAAATATTTTCATTTAGTTTTCAATAACGATAACAACAGAGCGATATGAAGCATTTATGAGTGAAAGAATGGAAAAAGAGGTCAGTACTATTATGTGGCCTCTTATCCGCTGCTCTTTATATAGAGATGAGAAAGAGAGGAAAGGTAGAGGCTGTTGGCCCAAGTGTAATGGAGTGTGTCTTGGCTAGCTGCATGTATGGCTGGAGTCGAGGGTCTGCTGACAAACAGACAGGTGGGCCTTGTTCTTCTCCGTCTGCAGCCAAGACATTGCACAGTCCTCAGCAGTTCCACTGCCAACATGGCTGAGCTCAGACTCAGAGAGACAGAAAAATGGAGACCTCTCAGTCTGTCTGGCACCTCTGTTTGTTACAAAGGGTCAAGAGTAATGGGAGAAGTAATCTCTGTCTAGTTTTATCTATGGATTGTCTGAATAGATGTATAGGTAAACAAACAAACACACACACACACACACACACGCACATGCACACTCACACGATCAGCTTGGCCAGGTGGGTAGACCAGCTAGAAAAGTTGAAAACCAACTTGTCTAGTCTGGGAGACCGGCTAGACTAACTAAAGACCAGCTTGTCCAGGCAGGGAGACCAGTTAGGCCAGATGAAGATGAGCTTGGCCAGGCTTTGAGACCAGCTAGACTATTTTAAGACCAGCTTGGCCAGGCTGGTAGATCAGCTAGACTATCTAAAGACCAGCTTGGCCAAGCTGTGAGACCAGTTAGACTAGCTGAATACCAGCTTGGCCAGGTGGCAAAACATGCTAGACCAACTCAAGTCCAGCTTGGCCTGGCTAGGAGAGCAGCTAGATCAGCTTAAACCATCAAAGACAAGCTAACCTGTTAAGGCAGGTTTAAATATTTTTTTTAGCAGGATGTTCGACAGCAGTAAGTGGTAACTCAACCAGACTGAGCCCAAAGTCAAAACAGTGCTCCACAGTGGCGAGACAGGAAAGAATCCCAGCATACTTGTAAATGTAACCCATCTGGCTGCAGTGGATAAGGAACTTCCCTATCTCTAGCAGTCTGAGGCAAGTCTGATTATCAAAGTGGTGTTTCAGGCCAGTCAATGTGGATAATTATTTCAGCCCACTGAATTGCATGTGTAGAAAATGAGAGCAGGCATACCACATGTGACATTTCCAAAGTTTGCAATGTCACTGATGTTCCTCATAATGCATAAAGACCTCAGATTGCATTATTGATCACAGCTGACATGTACACTTGTACCATATCCAGTGAGGTGCACCATCTTCTAATCATGCAGGTCTACAAGAGCATAACAGCTGCCTGTACTGTGCGATTGATTAACTGAGACATGTGTTACCATGGGCAAACCAGAGAGGAATTATTTAGCATTGGCATTAAATAAGATATATATTCCTTCAGGAGGATGCAATGAAATATGAATTGATTTTCAGACTTCAGAGAGAATTTGAGAAACTCAAAGGAGAGTTACTGGGTTAATCTCATGATGATACCCATCAAGAATATGACTGGTTCACATTAAATCAAACAATGAAATAAGATATATTTTTCATACAGCAAATGAAGACCTTCTTAGGACCACTAAGATTTTTTTTGCATTGTGACATTTTTTTTTTTTTAACGAAAATGAACACTTCCTCCCCATTCTCATCACTACAATATAAATATATTTTAGAGAGTATATCTTATCCACTGACCAACTTCAGTGGCTTAAATGGCTTTTTAGTGTCATGAACCACTTCTGTAAGTTGACATTGTATCTTGGCTGCTCCTGTGTCACCCCTGTTGGTTTGACTTGGTGACGCCTGCACTAAAATATGATTGCCTCCATCTGTAATGAATCAAGAATTTTCGATTTAAAGTGATAGTTCAGCCAAAAATGAAAATTCTTTCATGATTTACTCACCCTACTGGCATCCCAGATGTGTATGACTTTCTTTCTTCATAAGAACACAAATTAAGATTTTTAGAAGAATATATCAGCTCTATAGGTCCTCACAATGCAAGTGAATGGGTGCCAAAATTTTGAAGCTCCAAAATCCACATAAAGGGAGCATAAAAGTAATCCATATGTATCCAGTGGTTAAATCCATGTGTTCAGACATGATATGATAAGTGTGGGTGAGAAACCGATCAATATTTAAAGCTACACTATGTAACTTTTGGCCCTCTAGCAGTTAAAAAAATAAAACTGCATGTGTCTTACGGAAGAACATTGTTTTGGTAATGACGCAAGTTGTGCTTTGGCTCTGCGTGGATGAATGTGGTTCGAGGCACCGGTGTACACATGGATACAGGACATCTCATCAGAGTGAATGGACAAATAAATAACGAAAGAAAGGAAAAGACGGATATCCGAAAACATGTCATCTGAGCAAGTAAGTGCCATATCTTATGCTGTTATTTTTAACTTATTGGAAACATTGATGTATTGAAATAAATGACGTTACAAAAGTTATGCAGCGTTCGTTAACATTAGACATAACGATTGCTAGTCTGATCAGGTCAAATGCTGTAAAGTTTTTATTACTGCATGCAGGGGCGGACTGGCCATCGGGAGAACCGGGACTTTTCCCAGTGGGCTGTCTGCGAAATGGGGCCGAATGGACCGCGATAAGCTGAAATGGGCCACCGCATTATGCAGAACGGGCCACAAAACGGCGCCGTGATAGGCCAAAGGGGGCAGCAATATGCAGAAAAGGACAGCGACAGGGAGGAGAATTTATAGTAAAAAGGACTTAAAAATTGATGTTTCTCACCCACCTATCATACCACTTCAGAAGACATTGATTAAACCACTGGATTACTTTTATGCTGACTCGTGATTTTTGGACCTTCCAAATTTTGGCACCCATTCACTTGCATTGTATGGACCAAAATAGCTGAGAAATTCTTCTAAAAATCTTCATTTGTGTTCAGCTTCTTTGTGTGAAAGTCATACACATCTGGGATGGCATGAAGGCGAGTAAATGATGAGAGAATTTTTGGGTAAACTATCCCTTTAATAGTGGCAATTACAAACTAAACATAATGTTCAGATGCCATAATTTTTGGCTAGATCTGTAAAATAAACACCTATCCTATTGTTATGGACAAAATTATATAATTGTTTGGTATAGGCTACGTTTGTGTGTGGTTTCAGTTGAATGAGACTGTTATACTGTATCTACATCACATTTAAATGAGCAGCTCTTGGACTTCTCTTGAAGCAGAATTTACCAGATGGAAAAATATAGCAATTGATAGAATTTCTGCAGTTGCGCTCCTAAAGGTGTGAATGTACAGTGATGTCATTGTAAGTGATGTTTGAGATATTTTACCTCTTTGCCATCTTTCTGGGATATCTAATTTGATACGTACCATTCACTGTGCGTAACTACGAATCCCGGTATGTCCCGATCAAAAAACTAGAGCTATCAAAACCAGAACTTCACCAAGGTCTCAGCCTGAGGTAAATAGGAGATACAGTACCTTAAACATGAAGTGTGTAATTTCTGCCTCACTAGCGGAACCAAACGAATGTACAGGCTAATTGCCAAAATTATGACTGTTTATGACTTCTATTGGTCAAACAGATAGTCCTGCCCCAAACACACTTAATTGATCCAGTCAATGTTGCTGTGTCGGATGATCTGGATGCTCAAACAAACAGAGCAATGTTTTGATTGCACCACAGAGTTAAATTTTTTACACACTTCAGGGGAATCAACTTACAATCAATATTATGCCAGGATGGCAGAAAGTATTTTAACATAAAAAAAAAAAAATGACACACATCGCCTTCAAGGGATGGATTCTTGTTAGATCTATTGACCAAAAAGTCCACAGCAACAGTACTGTAACATCTGTAATGGGAGTGGATTCTTCTGAGGCCAATCTGGAAGAAGGTCCCTGTAGTCTTCAGTGCCTTGCTGGGAGAGATAGATGTCCTGTCTGGACCAGCATATTTAGGGCTTCACCATGTGCCCTGAACCCAATAACCCTGTGGAGGTGAGGGGACATGCTACAGGCATTTTTACCCTGCCTCCCCTTATGAAGCCAGAACATGGCCGGAGAGACCAGACACAGAGCCGCAGCTTCCCCAGGGGAGTCCCACCAAAGCCTTTTAAGTTCTCCACAAGAGTACACTACACTCTCTCTGTGGATAAAATGAGCCGAGGATGTATGAACTTTTGAGACATAGAAATCTTTTTTTTACTCTCTCTATGCAATGATTTTGTTTATCAAAGAATGACCTTGGCAGAGCATTTGATCAAAACTGTATGTGGATAAAAAAGAGCAAAGAAAGGGAAGATAGGGAAGAAAGAGAGGGATTCATATTTAAACGTTTAGGTTACTGAACTCTCAATGAGTCAGTTGTTTTCTCTCCTTTGAGCCAAAGGCACTCTTGTTTAGATCTGTCTTTATAAAGTCCTTTCTTTTCACACTGCTTGTGTGTTAAATCTATATTTACTACAGCTACTTTCACTTTTTCAGGTCCTTTTGCCTTAAAAAGGTTTAGTCATTGCCTTTGATTCTAAAAGAGCGGTAAACAAATAGCAGTAAGGGTTTACTGAATAACCTCTGCTGCATTGATTAGACAAACATTGCCCTCAAACGGATAAAAAAAATAAACATTCTCTTCATGGTTAAAATAGTCTTCTGAATTTATTTTGTATTTCAATTATATATTCTGCTTTTCCTTTCAATATAGTTTGTTTTTAGTCAGTGTTTTCCAGTTTTATTTTAGTTTTAATACTTTAGGGCAAAGTTAATGTGTTTACTGATACAGTTTAAATATCTCTAATGCCACTACATTTTCCCATGCTGCATTCTTTAACAAAAGTGAATTTTTGGTAACGCTTTATAATAAGGTTCTATTCATTAACTTTCATGAAATGAAATGCGTTAGGTCTCATGAACTACCAATGAACAATAACCATATTAAGAAATTCTGAATTAAATTGTTCATTTTTAGTTCGTAATGCATTAATTAATGTTATAAGCAACTTTAAAAAAAAAATGTTTTATTATATGTTGAAATGAACATTATTGTCCTGATGAAGTATTGTTCAATGTTAGTTCTACATGTTAACTAATTTAGATAAGTAATGTTAATGAATACAATATATTGTATAGACCAATGTCAAAAGGTTTAGCATGTTAGAATATACTGTGTTCCATGAACTATTAATAAAATTAATTTGTGGTCATTTTTCATTTTGGAGTCATTAGAATGTATAAAAAATTTTTATTATGGTTTTATTTTTATTTCAGTTAATGAAAATGTAAATTAGTTTTCATGGTAACACTGCAATAAGTTTGTATTTGTTAACACAATAGTTAAAATGAACTAACAATGAGCAATACTTTAACAGCATTTATTAATCTTGGTTAATGTTAATTAATACTAATATTTTTAGTTTTTATATTAAAAGTTGTATATGGTAACAGTAGTTAATGCATTATGCTCTAACAATGAACAGTTGTATTTTGGTAAATTAACATTAATGTTAACAGATTTACATAACTGATAATAACAGATTTAGTTAACAATAGCCCTGCCTCTTTCATTTTGTTGACGCTGTGGCAAATATACAAGCGATCTTCAATCATCGTGAACTTTGTAGCAGTCTGGTTATTAAGTATAATTACAAAGAGGCTGCACATATAAGCCAAACAATGCTCAATGTGGTCTGGAGCCTTTTGCCTGGGCCTGAGAGCTTTAAACCGGCCAAAAATCACACACAGAAGGCTGGAGACATGGCCATGCCTCGCTGCCTTGCATCGCCGGTGCACCAAAGCTCTCCACACCATTGCACTCTCTAGTTCCCACAATCTGTTAAAACAGTTGAAGAGGTCACTTTCTCTCTTGCTCCCTCTCTCATATACCCCCCCTTGCTTTGGCGCACAGCTGTCTTTCATTTGGATTAAGCCAAGAATAAAGCAGGAAGTGGAAATTAAACAAGGGCAGAGGGGGAAAAAACAACATTGGTAATGTAAGTTATCAGGGATGAAGAAACCTGTATTCAACAGCCTGCAGTGTGGGTGGGACACGCAAGTTTGCTCATTAACTGAATTTATTACAGAATGAAGAAACATATGCCACAATACAGTACAACAAGTAACAATTCCTAAATCTATCTATTTGTGTCATCCTGCATCCAGCTGGTATAAAATGCCTCTAAAAGTAATGAAGGCGATCATGTCTAAAGCACAAACTTCTGAAGGCAACAGAAAAAAAAGAGAATTTTACATTAAAAGATTCCATAATAAAAAACAGAAGTATATGTTTACATATCAGCATTGATCAAATACTTTCACTGAGCTCCACTGCTGGGTGGTTAGATTATTCCAAACATGCAAAAAGGAGGCATTTTGTGATTAAGCAAACCGGAGACATGATATAAGATGTTAATAAGATAACTCTACATCCTCTGGCTCAACTTAAGAATACGTGTTCAGTGTGTTCCTCTTATTCTATTCATTTTCTCTGTTTGCTTTGGCTGGCTATCACTGAAGGAAAAGGATTCTTTTTTCCCCCCACAAGGCTGGAGGAGGCCTGTGTGCTAGTGTGCCTCTCTGCTTAACCCAGTGACATGTTGGCCATCACTGCCTCTCTTGTTCTGTCTGCCTCTGTGTTAGTAGAGGTCATGGGATGAGTCACACATGAAGGCAATGCGTAGCAGCAACCTTTTACGCCTCTACAGGTGGATAAATACTACTTAAAAGTAATATCGAAGATGTGTGTGCCTTTGTGCATCAGAAAAAGAAGGATTTAACTATTACAGACAGCAATGTATCTTGACCACACCAAAATAGTGATGATATTGTAAATATTCTTTCTTTGCAACACTCTTTAGAGGGGCAAACGAGCTTTTAGACATTCTGAAAAATACATCATGACTAATTTCTATGTTTGTCATAGCATTGGTTCTCAGCTGGTGTGTTACAGCCCAAAAAATGGATTTCAGGTCTGTTCTAATAAGGTCACAGACATTAGGGATAAAATAATGCTAACTGCAAATAATAAAATGCAAACAACCGTATTATCCTGTACAGTTAGGATAGGAAAAATAAATTATCAACTTTTAACGATGTGATCAGACCCCGTTTACACCTGGAATTAAGATGCATTTTGGTGATCAAATCACATGTGGTCAGCGCTAAATACAAGTCTAAACGTGGTCTAAAACATTTTGTGATCAGATCACAAAAACCACATACAAATGTGATCAAAAACGCATGTGACAACATCGCATTTGAGGTGTAAACGCTAATCCGTCCTGTATGCATCCCGGCAGCAGCAAAGCGCCACCCCTCACCTGTCAATCAACCGCTGCGCTAAAACAAGAGTTTAAACTTTGCCGGTTACAAGTGGTTTAAAAGGAAATAACCTTCCGATCTGAAAATGTAAAAAAGTGGATACATGCACAAGCATGAGAACTTAATGGATCTTCTTCGGTGTGTCTGATATCAACATGCACGGACACTAAACACGAACATCTGCAGCTCAGGCTAATACAGGTAGTCCACTAAAATAACAGACAATTCTGCTCAAAATGTTGCCTTTGTGCTTAGATTAAATTTCAGCTGCATCTGGGAGAAATAGTGTGCCATTTTTTGTCATGCAGTAACACTGACATAGTGACTGATGTACATGACTGATGCATGAAACGGAGACCCTCCTCTCGAAATCTGATCGCAAGTGGTCACAGGAGACGCATTTAAGCTACCAGGTGTAAACAGTGATGGGTCTCGTCTGACCACATGTGATCGGATCACTGGAGGCGCATCTTAATAACAGGTGTAAACGGGGTCTCAGAGCAGACAAGTAAGCTCATAAAAGCTGTTTTATTTTACATGGAGAGGGTCCCATCATGGGGTCTTCCATGTTAGGATCACATGACCAGCTGAATACAACTCGCTTAATCTCAGTAACAGCCCTTTTATTGGACACAACAATCATTTCTACAATGGCATCGGTAACTGAGTGAGTCCAAGGTAACATATTTAAAGAATTACTGAATGCACCTTTAAAAGAAAAGAGAAAACAAGATCTATATATTGTGTTGTTGATGTCAAAAGTCATTGGTCCAATAAAACTCAACGGTATATCGGTGCAAGTTCATCTGTTACAAGGTAATATGGCTAATACTAATAAAATATTTAGCCCAGTGTTTGTCCCATGTGTTAGGCTGGTAAATCACACTTCTGCTGTTGTTCATGCATTTACACAATTATAAATGTACCTATTCAGCTTATGTCATGTTAATAATGCTGCACATTGTTGGGTCTGTGCCATTCATAGCTTGATTTAAAGAACAATTTTGTTTACTTTTGCCCAGTCAACAATTTGGTACTGTGTTAAGTCGCTACTTGATGTTTAATGAAAAATCTATTGAGATCCAGTGATTTACAGCATTTGCACAATTGAAATAAAATAATACCTTCAGCAGCCTTTGAACACAAACAGCACTACACGTAGGTGCATATGGGACAAAAAACTGCTAAACTTTGACACTTGAACTTGACAGTTCAAATGTAACTAATTTCTGTGTAGATTCACGTCTTTTGTCTAGATGAGAGGTACAACCACTGAGCACTGTAATAGTTTTGCAGAGATGAACAGAACTGGATCTGTGTTTGACTCTGTGCCCTTAAAACCAGAATGAACTGAAAGAGCTCCAGTCCTGGGTGAACTCCAGCACTCCCCTGATGATACATTCACTGCAAGTGCACCAGAAATAGAAAGAAAGAGTGTACGTACATGTGTGATTGAAAACTGCATTAACCAAATGAAAAACAAGGCAAACTGGATTTCTTGGTGGTTTCCTGGTGTTTCTTTCATACAAAAACTGCTGTAATCATTTGGATAGTGATTACATACTAGTTCAAATTCTCTAGAATGGAATTTCCTTCACAATATACAGTATGTGTCATTTAAAATAAGGACTAGTAAATGCAGCAAATAAACTGCACATTCAATTAAAAAAATATTACAAACAGCAATTAAAAGGTTTACCACAAAATAAAAATTCTGTCCTTCTTTACTCTCTACATGTTGTTCCAAATCTGTATGACTTTCTTTCTTCTGTGGAACACAAAGGAAAATGTTAGTCAATTTGCTACTTTCAGTTACCATTCACTTTCATTGGATTATTTTTACACAATGAAAGTGAATGGTGAAAGAGGCTTCTACCATGGAAGAAAGAAAGTCATACAGGTTTTGAACAACGTGAGGGTGAGTAAACACATTTTGACATTGTTTTCACTATCCCTTCAGGATAGTGACTAAATATGAGAAAATATTCACTTTTTAAAATGTCTCTAAAGCTGCTTTTTATCCTTGTGAGAAATATGAGAGTGACTCTGAAGGTCAAGTGTGCAATGGGGGTGTGGGGGTGTGTTGGGGGTAATGCACAAACATGAGTGTTTGAAAGGGTTAAAGAGGTTTTATTCAGGGAGCACAACCTCAGATTAAAGTACTCTAAAACAATACAATGGATTTAGTTTAGAAAACCCACATTAACAGCAGTGAGATGGAACCTTTTAGCCCCGAAACAAAATAATAAGTATCTTTACAAGCAGCCTATTAACTGCCATCTGTTGGGCCGCTGACCAGACCCTCTGGCTATAGAGAGCGTGTGTGAGAGAGAGGTGGCTGGAGGGGGAGAGAAAAGAGGAGCTAAAGAGGAGACAATCTGTTTTTACAAAGGCGATTTGTTTTTAATGCCATATATATATATAAACAGCCAAGTAGTTATTGTCAGTTAAAGCATGTTTGCATCTGTTTTTATTTTATTACTTTATGCTTTAAAGCTAAAATACAGTAGGTGGGGAAAATGTTATATTTTACAGTATTGTGATACCTTATATTATTGTATTGATATTCGAACACCAAGAATCAATATTTTAGTTACGTTTTTTTCTCATACATTTTTGAAGATTATATTATTTTTATTCATCCAAAATACAAAATCAGAACTAGCTAAGAATTAAAGTCACTTTTTTTCATTTCTAAAGATGTCCGTACAGCCTGATTTTAGCTGGTTGTTGCTGGTCTGGTGCTGGTCTAGTGGGTGGACAAGCAAAACTAAGCTGGTGAAGCTGATTGACAAGCATGGCCTATCTTATGATGTTGGCTGACCAAGGAAGTCTAGCTGTTTAAAACAGGAAATCGACATGTTGCTTTCAAAGATCGTGTACCTTAAAATCGATCCCTTTCAGCCAAATTACAGACAAATGGCATCTTCCATTAGACATTTTTGCATTAGTTCAAATATGATCACCTTTCCCTGGGGCGCTACTGATAGCATGTTGTGTGAGCAATCTCTGAGACATGGATTCTGGTCGCATGCCAACCAGGAAGTAATTGCGTTCACATAAACAATGGTGTGTGCAATTTGTAGGTTGCATTTTCATTCTAAAGTTAGATTTTTACTCCACTGATGTTTAGGTTTAGTGTTGGGGTCTGGATTAGGGTTTATGGTTAATAAAATATACATCTCTGTTGAGTGTATTCATCATTTACAACTTGCTTTTGGCGCTACTCACCCAGAAACTGGAGCTCACATGTGCCCATATGTTCAACAACACTTCCAGCATTGGCAACTGGGAGCAGTGGATTGAATTTTGATCAGCACAGACTGATTTCTGTAGCAAAACTTTCAACATGCTATCGACGAATTCACAGTGTGATCAGTTTGTAGGAACACCAGCATCAAAAACAGAATATATGCTGGCGACCAGTTACAGTATGTTGGATTTTTCAAAAGGGTACTGACATTAATAATCGGAATTCTTCTGCCAATATTGTTCATTAGCCTAACAGTTAGCTGCTTATAGATGCCAAGCAACATAGCAGTTAGGTGCATTACTATACAGATTTGCGTTTACAAGCATTTAACCACAGCTTCAAACACAGCTCATCCAATCAGAATTTAGAGTTAGTGCTGACCATTGCCTGAATATTTATGAGTTTATAAGCTATTATTGTGTACCTGAAGGTCTGTGCACTTTATCCCAGCAGACAGTGGGGCCAAATATGGGTTAACCCACTTTCCAGAGTCCCTGTGGCTGTCCTACAACTAGCCTTGCTCCCCTATGTTGCCATCCGTCACAGCTTGATGGCCAGTTCCCGTTTTTTCTCTCCTAATTTCTTACTTTCTCACACACACACACACTCGCTCTCAGGTGTGAGATCCTACAAGAGTTAGGGGGCAAAGGTGGAAAAGCCTCCACTCTTAAGAGATGACAAACATCTGTGTAAGTGATCAAAATAGCCTTGTTCTCTCTCCAGTGTCTGCATAAAGCAAGACCAATCCACCCCCACCCCACCGCTTCTTGAACTGCTGTTTGTATAAAAACCCCTGAAGACTTCCACCCAGGCCTTAAGCGCAGGAAAAGAGCAAACAAGATTTAACATTGCTGGGAGTTGGGACTGATCAAAAGTATAGACGGTTCTTCTAAGTTTCTTCTAAGTTCTTGTAACTAGGGCCAGGGTCCTCCTCAACTCCTCTTCACATGAGCCAAGGAAGTCGAGATTGAAGTTTGTCGTAATGAGAATTACTTTGCCAGTCATTAATGCCTCTTCTCTGAGACAGAGATTGTTTTAATATTAATGTCCTAGGGGATGTGGAATCAAAAACGCAGCTCTGCTTCGACACAATGATCAGAGGATCTGACGTGTAGAGTGAGAAGAGTCTCTCTGATTCTCTCCCGAGTTTTACAGTCCAGCGACCACACTGTTATTCCTGAGTTGTTTGCTAATGAGATTTCCAGTCAAGTTTAAGCCATGTTGTTCTTTTCCCATCTTATGACACTTAAAGTGACAGTTCACCCAAAAATCTTTCACTCACCCTCATGTTTTTCCAAACCCATATGACTTTCTTCCTTGAAAAAGGAGATGCAAGGCAGAATATTAGTCACCATTCACTTTCATTGCATCTTTTTCCTTACAATGACAATAAATGGTGATTGAGACTAACAATATTTGTGTGTGCAATTTAGTTATTCTCTGCTTATTAGAGTCCCATGCCATTAGCATAGCAACATGCTAACGTCAAACTCTGTTGTCAGTTGAGAGTCGAGTCTTCCATGCTGAGTGCTTATTGTGATGCGCACAGAGTTGTATATCATTCCGGATCGGTCGCTTATGAGGTTCAATTTCAGTTAAGATGCAACAGTAGCCAGCAAGGCAGCGTACTAGGTTTTGAAACAGAGTAGCAGAGAGGCTAGTTCTTGCACTACCACGCTAATGGGACTCTGTCCCACTCAAGACAAAGGCAAAGGCAGGGAAGCGGTGTACAAATGGAGCACATATTCCCTAGACTGCACTGGAGCCACACAGTGGGAAGTGGATAAAAGTAAACAGGGCATGTGGAGGGAAAAAATATGCTGAAATCGTTTTCTCTAAAAAAAAAAAAAAATTATGTCTGACGAAATCTGGGTGACCTGCTGGCCTTTCCCACAGTCATAAAAGCCCCAGTGTGTGCAGGCCACAGCCCTGCGACTGCAGCGGGTAAACCACGATACAGTATCTCGCTCCCTTTTTATTCCCTCTATCGTTTCCTCTCATGCTGTTTAATTTTCCCTACTATCTTACATGTCCTAATTACTTTACTTCTATGAAGATAATGTGTCTTTCTTTACAGCATAATTTTTGAAATATGGTTACAGCAAATGTCTGTAGAACAAAAACCTTTTTGTTTCCTGACGGAAATGCCAGTGCTAGCAAAATTATCGAGTTAAAGTCATAGGTAAGCTTAGTTTTAGACGCTGGTTTTGTGTAAATTAAATTGTATTTCTGTCATGGCACACCCAAGAATCAACATTGTCACTGAACATTGTAAAGGTTAAATATGGTTAAATATGCAAGGAAGACAAGACCAATCACAATTCAGTATGCAAATATTACAATTGCGTCATCACTGTCGGCAGTGTTGGGTAGTAACTGATTACATCTAATCTTGTAATTGGATTAAATTATATTTTAAAATACTCATAATTGAACTACAGTTAATTTCTTATGGATTACATGATTACATGTTAATTAGGCAACGGTAGTAAACTGTATATTATATGGAAATTTTTTCTCTTTTTTAAACCTTTTACATTTTTCACTCAGCCTAACTATGATATGTGTTCCGTAACTCTTCGAGTGTGTTCGGAAGAGAGGGAGAGGTTTATCAAATTGCACACAGACCTGATCCTCATCATTAGCCAGGTGAAGATGGAGTGGTCTACATCAGCATTTGACCACTGAATGTACAGAGATAATTTCACTTTTAAGGCAACACAGAGAACAAAACATCACTGTGCAATGTATACTCTGCCTTCCAAAGGTTAATATCCTGTCAACTGCAAAGGATTCAATGCCAAATTTAAAGAAACATTTGAAGATAAGTTTGCATATTTTCTTAACTTTCTTGACTCCTGACGAACACATTTTAAATATTATTTCAATTATCACTCTGTGTGTAATATAACCATGTGTCACTATGTGTTGGAAGTGTTTTGTCCATCAAACACATCAAAGTTCCCAAAAACACGTCATTTCATATTAACAATGTCATCCAATTGCATTAGCAGTGAAAAAATAGTTTTCGTTTCGTGAATTGCTTTTGTACTGGGCTTCAAAATGCACTTTTGCTTTAGCGATAACTTTGAGGCCATTTTTGTGATGTTGATTCCCAAATATAACTGGTCTGATCTCTTACCACACAAGGATGGTGTTGGTAAAATGGTGAAATTGCATGGCAACGTTTGTGTAATGCACCCCGAGAACCTGTCCATATGTCTAGAAACTTCCATAAGAAATGCAAGTGACATTAAATAAAAGAGTTAGGTTGGAAGTATTCCAAAAGTAATCCAACAGTAATTGGATTAGATTACCCCAAAATGTAATATGCAAGATTACTATACTGATTGCAGTTTTTGTCATGTAATTTGTAATCAGTACCTGATTGCAATTCAGAAGTAATCTGCCTAGCACTGACTGTTGGTTACATTTTGAATGCTGTACATATCAGCGTAAAGGGGTTTGCACAACGGATGCGAATGTGGCGCATTCTAAAATTCTAAACAACTGTTTTCAATGAAGGTACGTACACCACGCTCGGTATCTGTCACCAGCACCCAGCTTCGACTCCGGAGGCAGCTAAAATTTTCCATTAAATTGGACCCAAATCATTAAAGGACATAGATTATTTACTCTAGCGTTGTTCATTCTTGAAGGGAAAAACCTTTGTAACTTTTGTGTGTACTGTCTGCCACCTGAACTGCATCAACATGCCCTGTTTAATACCTGTGCCGTGTCTTAGCCGCGACACGAGGTGGGGCTTATCATCTGGTGTGCGACCACCTTAAGTCAGCGGGAGATTTTAAAACTTGAATCTAAGGCCACATCCACACTAATACATTTTCGGTTGATAACTTATTTACAACTCTTATCGAAAATGGAGACTTACGAAAATGCTCTGTTGTACTGCATACTTTTGAAAAACTGCCTTGCAAGCTCTGAAATAAAATGACAAATAGGCTTATGCAGAAGTCAACAGGGTTGGGAGGGTTACTTTTGTATTCCACTACAGATTGCAGAATACATGCTGTAAAATGTAATTTGTAACGTATTCAGTTAGATTACTCAAGGTCAGTAACGTATTCTAAATACTTTGGATTACTTCTTCAGCACTGGTAGATTTATTCACTTGTTTTGACTATAAAAACTCTGCCAGTACAGTAAGACAAAACACACATGTTAAAAATACATTCTCTGAAAAACCAAAATATCTTATGCAGTGTTGTTTCTAAAACAAGATAAATCAAATTGATCTTGTTTTGAGGATTTTTAGATATTTTTATAGGAAAACAATACAAAAATTATCATCAAGAATACGATTTTTGCCCTAATATCAAAGGTCATACTAGAAAAAAGAAATTATGATCCAACGTGAATTTCTTGATAAAAAATATGATCGTGCCTGGTAACGTGCATGTAAAATGGCTAGAAATAGCATTTTAGCTTAGCATAAAGCTGACAATTTACACAAGGTTTATTTCTATTTCTTCTGCTCCAAACTTACTTCAAACTTACTTCTCTGTCTGCTCGTATGAATGTAACACATTATAAGAAAGTGTTTCACTGCTGTTCAAATGCACTTTGGATCGCATCATTTATATGTATAAATGTTTTCCATCTGAAAGGACGAAATATTAAATGAAACAAATGACAATAAAATGCAAAGTAATCTCTTCAGTACTCAAAATACTTTTTGAATGTAACTGTATTCTAATTACCGATGATTTAAATTGTAACTGTAGTGGAATACAGTTACTTTGTATTTTAAATACGTATTCCCGTTATTTGTATTTCGTTACTCCCCAACCCTGACAGTAAGGTATCCTGGAAAAAAGCATGCAGGCTTGCAGACTGAAATATTGTGATGGATACTTAATAAAGTCTTTGACTCTGAAGACCTATAACCCCAAAGCAGTAGTTTAGGTGTCCTACGAAAAGAAAAAAACCTTGGTTCAATGAATTGAAAGATACAAATACAAACCGAGGAAAAGTCCTTGATGACCAAAAATCCATGATGAGATGTTCATTGGTTGACAAATCCAAAAGCTCTGTAACTATGACAACATGACTGTTGCAAAGAAAAAGAAAACAAACAAACAGTAAACAGTTGAAGCAAAAAGTTGTTTTTTTTATATTCAACCTACAATGGCCTAAATGTGCCTGTTTTGAATTAATTCGTTTGCTGTCCTTTCACCTTCTCACATAGAAAGAGTGATCATTGTTAACACCAAACCTTCAATATGACACACAATATTTCTTATGTCTGCATCATCTGATAGCAAAAATGAGAGAAAGATTTCTGGGTTCATGTTTTATCATACTTGAATAATCCTTTGCATTATCCTTTGATATGAATCTTGCATAAAGTGATTTAACACCGCCTAAAAGTTAATTATCAAAACAGTTCTCTACCGCCTCGTATTGTCATGCATAATCAGAAGTGTACTACATGAATGCATTTTCATTTTTAGACAGAAGTTAATGTTCCATTCAAAAACTAACAAAATAAGTGCATCAGGACTCTAGTGGGGTTTAGGTCAGTTCAGACTGTCTCAGAAAGCTTTACAAGCAGACGAGGACTGAACAGAGACGATTGAATTCTCCTCCATCTGACTGTTTAATATCCTCAAGTCTGTCTGAAATGCAATATACATGCTCCATTCTATTGAAAGCAATATACCTTTGAACATCTAAATGAATAATACACTGCATATAAGACCAGGCAGGGAATATTGAGTGTTTCTGTGGCATTGAGCAGAGGGAAATTATGGAAAATGTATGTGACCAGTCAAAACAAAGAAACAGACGTGTCCTCACATCTGATTGGCTGTGCCTCCCAGTCTCTCTCTCTCTCTCTCCCTTCCCCCACTCAGCCCCAAAATGAACAGAAGTGCTCGTGCCAGCTCTCCCAGATTTCTGCCCTCTTTTCTGGAGTCTAAAGTCCAAAGCTGTAACAGATTTACAACTACGGGAGGGCTATTGTGTACAATACAGAGCGCTGGTCTAATCTGAGCTGAAAAGGTTTTAACCAAGCGTTAGACTGTCCTGCTCATGGCTCTCGCCAAGTAATGCACTCGTCCTTCTATACAAGCCCTTTATAAACCTGATTAATGAGAGAAACAGAGAGACAGACTATGAAATGTTAAGCTCTGAGCAGATGAGCACTCAGACAGCATAGTAGGCTATCTTCTTTTTAACTTTCTGGAAGTTGAAGTAGGTCCACACCAAATGTCTGCATAGGGTTTTTGCATGGGGCTGCTCAAAATGATGCACTGGTCTCTGTATTAGTGTTGTGAAATTATTATGAGAATAAAGATTAAAAGAGTAAAACAACTTAAAAGGCACTGTTCACCCCAAATGAAAACAAAGAAACTAATGTGATTTATTTGGAACAAAATGAGGGTGACTAAATGACAATTTTTCATTTTTGGGTAAACTATGCCTTTAACGAATAGAAATGACTGGCTACAGTCTGAGAGGAAGGTATGTGGCATTTCAGGCTTACAGACTTAGGTGTGTGTGTGTGAGAGATTGTGATATGACTCTACTGCCCTGAGAGAATGAGTGTGCACACGTCCCCTATAAGGGTTAGGGTGTGCCGCTGTCACAGTACATGTACAACCAGCCCTCTCCATAAGGCAGTTCACTATACACTTGAAAAACATTGAATTTTTAGTTCCTGATTCAGTTTGAGTAGTGGTTTTCAACTGGTGGGTCGCAACACAACACTGGATCAGAGGTCTGTTCTGATATGTTGCAATGCAATCTCAAATGCAAACAATAAGATGCAACTAAAGATATAATCATGCACAGTTAAGATAGCAAATTAGGCTTTACATATCTTTTGACATTAAAGGTCATGCGTCCAATCCAAAAAGACATTTTGGTGCAAATGTACTAACCAAATAAATACTAACACAACTTTTATGCCAGTGTTTGTTATTTCAATGTGTTAGGTGTTGTAGGTTCCACTGTCAATTTTCCTTCTGAGCATATTTCATTTTAATAATTTCATATGTTGTTGGTTCTATGCAGTTCTTTTAAAAGGAATGGTTCAACTAAAAAATTTTAAATTCTGTCACAAATTATCCTTATGTCTTTCCAAAGCTGAATAACTTAATTTCTTTTCAAAAAGAAAAAAAACTTTTGAAAACTCTGCAGTTGAAATCCAGTATGAGTATAGAGCTATAAAAATGAATATGGATAACATAGCTCAGATAATTACATTTACATTTATGCATTTGGCAGATGCTTTTATCCAAAGCGACTTTCAGTGCCCTTATTACAGGGACAACCCCCCCGAAGCAACCTGGAGTTAAGTGCCATGCTCAAGGACACAATGGTGGTGGCTGTGGGGATTGAACTGGCAACCTTCTGCTTACCAGTTCTTTGCTTTAGCCCACTGTGCCACCACCACCAATTTGGTCCTGAAAGAATTTAATGAGAAATTTTTGAGTTGATAACGACTCTTGATTTTAGATTGCAGACTTGGGTAACTTTGCAAATCTGAGTACAGTTTGAGACATTGCTGCGATTACTGGGGTCTATTTTTTTCAGGACTTAAAGGAATAGTTCAGCCAAAAATTACAATTTCTCATAATTTACTCACCCTTATGCCATCTCAAACATGCATAATTTTCTTTCTTCTGTGGAACACAAACAAAGATATTTTGATAGAGACATGAAATGAATATATCTATACAATGCAAGTCAATGGGGTCCAACACTTTCAAGCAACAAAAAGGACATCATTCAGCATAAAGTTAATCCATATGACTCGAGTGGTTTTATCCATGTCTTCTAAAATGCTAAGATCACTTCTGGACCAAAATGTAACTCCTTATTCACTATAAATCTTGACATCTACAGTCTCTATGGCACACCATGATTTCAAGCTCGATTACACTTCCACGCGCTTGTGCGCAAAACACGTGCTGAGTGTATAGAAGGGTGAGTAAATGATGAGAGAAGTATCGTTTTTGGGTGAAAAACTCCTTTAAGTGAGTCTACATTTATGCTCTCATCTCATTGTTGTCTGGGAGAAACAACTGAGATGTTAATGAGATCACATTTGTGCTTTTTCTCTCCTATGGGGGACACAAGTTTCCCTGACAAGGCCTACTTTTGATGTTGCACCAGTTACAGATGGCGCCAATCCTGCTAGTGTTGCGCAAAGCATAGGGTTGTTAATGACTCTCAGCACTTTTAAAACAATTCCTGAGAAGAGCCCAGGCAGAAGGGTTGCACTAGTTGGACGGGTTGTGCTCAAGTCACCTTGACGTCTTAGTGCTTTCTGAGCTTGTCAGTGGGCAGGACAGACGGCAGAAGTGACAGTTTAATGTGCAGTTGCTAATACAAGATTGACAACTGGCGTGCCGCTATGCACTTCCTTCTAACTTGCTTTAGTGACCTTTTAAACATACTGTTGTTTTAAGTACTGTAATATGATGTGAACACAGTAATCTGCTCACCAAGTTGGAGCCGTCTACCTATAGTTGCATCCCAAATTGCGTAACTCTGCAGTATTCTATGCAATTTTGTTGTGTAAATAATGTGAGTAGTGTGTTCACACTCAAAATGCAAGTGGAAGAGTACTATGAATGCACGGATTGTGTAATGTTGTGTAACTGAAATAACAGAGTGTGTAATGTTAGACACTTCATGCACTCTTGCCTTAACTTCTGTCAGCTGAAATATGGCGAATGCATCCATGAAAAAAAGAAAAAAAAAAAATGTTCCATTTAAGAGGATACTACACTTGACTTGACTAGATGGCAAAGTGCACAGTGTATAGTGCATAATTTGCAGTGTTGTGTGTAATCTGATTACAAAGTAAATAGTTACTGTAATCTAATTTCTTTTTAGTCAAAAGATGTTTAAGACATTCATTTTTTAATTCTTGTAATTACAGTTATGGACTTTCAATTCAGTTGATTACCCAACTACATTATTTGGGTCACACATATTTCTAAAATAATATTATTTAAATAGAATGCATTTACAACATGAAATATGATCATATGCACATCTGTTTGTGTTTATGCAACCCTCTACGAACATGTTGGAGAAAGAATCGCCACTGGCGACTACATTTTAGAGAAGAGGGCATCGTATATAATTTACTGTATATATATATACTGTGTATATGTATATATATGCAGTTGTGCTTTTTTGGCATTGATATTGAAAATATGATATTGAAAAAAAACTGTCTTTTATTTAAGGATAGTGATCATATGAAGCCATTTATCATCACATAGTTGTTTGGCTCCTTTTTAAATCATAATGATAACAGAAATCACCCAAATGGCCCTGATCAAAAGTTTACATACCCTTGAATGTTTGACCTTGTTACAGACACACAAGGTGACGCACACAGGTTTAAATGGCAATTAAAGGTTAATTTCCCACACCTGTGGCTTTTTAAATTGCAATTAGTGTCCTGTGTATAAATAGTCAATGAGTTTGTTAGCTCTCACGTGCATGCACTGAGCAAGCTAGATATTGAGCCATGGGGAGCAGAAAAGAACTGTCAAAAGACCTGCGTAACAAGGTAATGGAACTTTATAAAGATGGAAAAGGATATAAAAAGATATCCAAAGCCTTGAAAATGCCAGTCAGTACTGCTCAATCACTTATTAAGAAGTGGAAAATTCAGGGATCTCTTGATACCAAGCCAAGGTCTGGTCAGGTAGACCAAGAAAGGTTTCAGCCAAAACTGCCAGAAGAATTGTTCGGGATACAAAGAAAAACCCACAGGTAACCTCAGGAGAAATCCAGGCTGCTCTGGAAAAAGATGGTGTGGTTGTTTCAAGGAGCACAATACGACGATACGATCTGTTTACTGCGCCAATGCCACAAAAAAGCCCGGCTACAATATGCTCAACAACAACTTGACACGCCTCACAGCTTCTGGCACACTGTAATTTGGAGTGACGAGACCAAAATAGAGCTTTATGGTCACAACCATAAGTGCTATGTTTGGAGAGGGGTCAACAAGGCCTATAGTGAAAAGAATACCATCCCCACTGTGAAGCATGGTGGTGGCTCACTGATGTTTTGGGGGTGTGCGAGCTCTCATGTTTTCTTTAAAAATGGTACATATATTACCAATTCTCCAAGGGTAATTTTTTTTACTTTTGAGCACAACTGTATATAAATATACACATAAATAATATTTTGTAATTATGATGCTGATATAAAGTCACACCAAACACGTTATATAATGTTGAATACTTTCATTTATACTAAAATAAATATATGCTTAACTTACATTTCACTATTTGATTATAATATATACAGTTGTGCTCAAAAGTTTGCATACCCTTGGAGAATTGGTAATATATGTACCATTTTTAAAGAAAACATGAGTGAGCAGGCAAAACACATTTCTTTTATTTCTTATGGGATTCATATTCAACTGTAGGTTATAACAGAATGGCACAATCATTAAACAAAACATGGCAACAAAGAAAAAAACGAAATAACCCCTGTTCAAAAGTCTTCTTACCCTTAGTTCTTAATACTGTGTATTGCCCCCTTTAGCATCAATGACAGTGTGCAGTCTTTTGTAATAGTTGTCTATGAGGCCCCAAATTCTTGCAGGTGGTACAGCTGCCCATTCATCTTGGCAAAATGCCTCCAGGTCATGCAAAGTCTTTGGTTGTCTTGCATGAACCGCACGTTTGAGATCTCCCCAGAGTGGCTCGATGATATTAAGGTCAGGAGACTGTGATGGCCACTCCAGAACCTTCACCTTTTTCTGCTGTAACCACTGGAGGGTCAACTTGGCCTTGTGCTTAGAGTCATTGTCGTGCTGGAAAGTCCAAGAGCGTCCCATGCGCAGCTTTCGTGCAGAAGAATGCAAATTGTCTGCCAGTATTTTCTGATAACATGCTGCATTCATCTTGCTATCAATTTTCACAAAATTCCCTGTGCCTTTAGAGCTCACACACCCCCAAAACATCAGTGAGCCTCCACCATGCTTCACAGTGGGTTTGGTATTCTTTTCACTATAGGCCTTATTGACCCCTCACAAACATAGCGCTTATGGTTGTGACCATAAAGCTCTATTTTGGTCTCGTCACTCCAAATTACAGTGTGCCAGAAGCTGTGAGGTGTGTCATTTGTGGCATTGGCACAGTAAAGGCTTCTTTCTGGCAACTTGACTTGCTCCTTGAAACAACCACACCATCTTTTTCCAGAGCAGCCTGTATTTCTCCTGAGGTTACCTGTGGGTTTTTCTTTGTATCTCGAACAGTTCTTCTGGCAGTTGTGGCTGAAATCTTTCTTGGTCTACCTGACCTTGGCTTGGTATCAAGAGATCCCTGAATTTTCCACTTCTTAATAAGTGATTGAACAGTACTGACTGGCATTTTCAAGGCTTTGGATATCTTTTTATATCCTTTTCCATCTTTATAAAGTTCCATTACCTTGTTACGCAGGTCTTTTGACAGTTCTTTTCTGCTCCCCATGGCTCAGTATCTAGCCTGCTCAGTGCATCCACGTGAGAGCTAACAAACTCATTGACTATTTATACACAGACACTAATTGCAATTTAAAAAGCCACAGGTGTGGGAAATTAACCTTTAATTGCCATTTAAACTTGTGTGTGTCACCTTGTGTGTCTGTAACAAGGCCAAACATTCAAGGGTATGAAAACTTTTGATCAGGGCCATTTGGGTGATTTCTGTTATCATATGATTTAAAAAGGAGCCAAACAACTATGTGATGATAAATGGCTTCATATGATCACTATCCTTAAATAAAAGACAGTTTTTTTGCATGATCAGTCATATTTTCAAAATCAATGCCAAAATTTCACAATTTCTGCCAGGGTATGCAAACTTTTGAGCACAACTGTATAGACAGTATGCAATAGACTGGCATGTCTTAAGGTCAATATTAGGTCAAATATGGTAAAAAAGAAACAGCTTTTTCTAGAAACTCATCAGTCAATCATTGTTTTGAGGAATGAAGGCTATACAATGCTTGAAATTGCCAAAAAACTGACGATTTTATACAAAGGTGTACACTACAGTTTTCAAAGACAAAGAACAACTGGCTCTAACAAGGACAGAAAGAGATGTGGAAGGCCAGATGTACAACTAAACAAGAGGATAAGTACATAAGAGTCTCTAGTTTGAGAAATAGACACCTCACATGTCCTCAGCTGACAGCTTTTAAATTCTACCCGCTCAACACCAGTTTCATGTACAACAGTAAAGAGAAGACTCGGGGGTGCAGGCCTTATGGGAAGAATTGCAAAGAAAAAGCCACTTTTGAAACAGAAAAACAAAAAGAAAAGTTTAGAGTGGGCAAAGAAACACAGACATTGGACAACAGATAATTGAAAAGAGTGTTATGGATCTTAACCCCATAGAGCATTTGTGGGATCAGCTAGACTGTAAGGTACGTGAGAAGTGCCCGACAAGACAGCCACATCTATGACAAGTGCTACAGGAAGCGTGGGGTGAAATGTCACCTGAGTATCTGGACAAACTGTCACCTAGAATGCCAAGGATCTGCAAAGCTGTCATTGCTGCACATGGAGAATTTTTTGATGAGAACTCTTTGAAGTAGTTTAAATGTTTTTTTCAAATTGTAATAGTAATTTTTCACGTTATTAATGTCCCGACTATACATTGTGATCAGCTGAATGCCACTTTGGTAAATAAAAGTACCAATTTCTTTCCATAAGAGCAAAATCTGTACATTATTCCAAACTTTTGGCTGCCAGTGTATGTGTGTGTATATATATATTATATATATATATATATATATTATATATATATATATATATATATATATATATATATATTATATATATATATACATACATATACATACACACACACACACACTACCGGTCAAAAGTTTTGAAACACTTACTCATTCTTTATTTTATATTTATATATATATATATATATATATATATATATATATATATATATATATATATATATATATATATATATTTTTTTTTTTTTTCTTCACATTTTAGAATAATAGTAAAGTCATCAAACCTATGGAATAACATAAATGGAACTATGGGAATTATGTTGTGACTAAACAAAATCCAAAATAAATCAAAACTGTGTTATATTTTAGCATCTTCAAAGTAGTCACCCTTTGCCTAGAATTTGCAGACATGTACTCTTGACATTTTCTCAACCAACTTCTTGAGGTATCACCCTGGGATTCTTTTTAAACAGTATTGAAGGAGTTCCCATCTATGTTGGGCACTTATTGGCTGCTTTTCTTTGTTATTAACAATTTTTTATTGATTCCATGCAGTAAATCAAATAGACAGAAAATGCAGAATCAAACCACATGAAATCACAACTTTTCCCCCCGAACATTAAACCCCCCACCCGACACAAACGAGCACCCCAGTGGCCAAAAGCCAACTGACAAAGACACACATATAGACAATAAAACAGCAGAAAATGTTTAGAAACATAAAAAAAAACAAAAAAACACTAGTCTCTCTCCATTGCCCCTCCCCGAGAGCCTTCCAAAAAGGCTAAATAGCTGCCCCATTTCCTGATGTACAAATCCAGGTTGCCTAGCCTTCTACATGCCATCTCCTCAAATGCTGCTACCCTGCCCATCTCGGTAGACCACTCATGAAATGAAGGCGCATCAGTTGACTTCCATCCCCTAAGAATTACCTGTCTGCCAATCATCACGATGGTTAGGACCCAGCTTTTTATATATTTATCATCTATATTCAGGACCGCCCCATCACCCAAAATACACAGTCTGGGGCAAAACGAAAATTGAGTGTCCACTACATCACACACAAAGCTCTGAACCCTCAACCAAAACTCCTGGATCCCAACACCTCCCCAAAAAACATGGGTTGTGTCCCCGTCTTCTGATTGGCATTGCCAGCAGGTGGGAGTGTCTTTAAGACCAAGCCTATACAATCTAGAGGGGGTCCAATAAAATCGATGCAAAATCTTAAATTGCATCAGACACACCCTTGCATCTCTAGATGCAGACTTTATGTTTTTTAGGATCCTAGCCCACACCCCCTCCCCCAATGTCAAGTTTAGATCTTTCTCCCATAATCTTTTGAGAGAATTCAAAGTTCCGTCACCCAGACTCTGAATTAGCAGGGAGTAATACACTGATGCCTCATGACCCTTCCCAAAAGTAGCAATCACCACTCCCAGAGTATCCGTCGCTTTAGGGGGGTGCGTGCCACTCCCAAAAACAGTGCAGAGTAGGTGGCGAAGCTGTAAATACTTATAAAACTGAGATCTGGGAATGCCAAAATGTTGAACCAAATTTTCAAAAGGTCTCAATACTCCACCCTCATACAGGTCACCAAGTGTATTAACCCCCCTCACAATCCAATCTGACCAACAGAAAGGGGACTTATTAATACATAGTTTAGGGTTCAGCCATATGCTCGAGGCTATGTTTAAATAAATATCCGAATTAAACACTCTGGACACTTTTGTCCATATCGAGTGCAAATGCAAAATAACGGGGTGCGACTTAACCTCTCCGGCTAGTTTGATCGAAAGGCTTTGCAGTGGCGAGATAGGGGCAAGAACTTCCTTTTCAATACAAAACCAGAGAGGGGCTCTCTCAGGTGGAAGCGACCAATGAGCCAAATGTCTAAGACAAAATCTTGGGTAGGCCTAACCCACCATTGTCAATCGGCCTATGTAACTTATTTAAATTTAACCTGGGATGCTTACCATTCCAAATAAAGGACTTTGCAATGCTATCAAATTGCTTGAAATAAGAGAGGGGGACATCTACAGGGAGAGACTGTAGCAGGTAGTTGAATTTTGGAATACAATTAATTTTAATAACATTAACCTTCCCAATCATAGATAAATGTAATGAAGCCCAACTGTCCACATCATTCGAAAACCTCTTTATTAAGGGATCAAAATGAACTCTGACTAAATCAGACAAATTTGCTGGGAATAAAATTCCCAAATACTTAATTCCCTGTTTGAGCCACTGGAAGGCGCCCGGCTGAAAAGCCGTTACTAGACAGTACGCTGTCAAAGCCAAAGCTTCGGATTTAGACCAACTGACTATGTATCCTGAGAACTTGGAAAAGGAATTAATAATTCTGTGGAGGCAAGGCATAGATCTAGTAGGGTCGAAGACGAATAATAAAATATCATCTGCGAAAAGCAGAAGCTTATGCTCCACGCCTCCCGCAATCACCCCTGGAAAATCATCCTCCTTTCTTATCGCGGCTGCTAATGGTTCCAGGGCAAGACAATAAGGGCGAAAGAGGGCAACCCTGCCGGGTGCCCCTATCCAAAGTAAAAAAATCTGAAATTAGTCCATTTGTTCTGTAGGGCTTTACTGGTTGTTTAGATCAGTGTTACTATCAGAAATAGTTAGTAATTATTTCTTTAGTTATTAATTAATATTTAAATTAATTAATTGAATCTAACTCATTAAAACCTCATATGGGGCTCCAGTAAATGTAGTGTGCTACGTTTAGGAGCAAGTATGGTTATTAGCAATAATTAATAATTATCAAAGATGGCGCCAACTATATTATTTCTTTTTCTCTGTATATGGCAACACCAGGGCGTGATCTGAGACTAAGATATTTCCAATTGAGCAATCAACAACAGATGAAATGAGGGATTTGGATATAAAATAAAAAAAATCTATTCTAGAATAAATCTTATGAAAAAAAATGTATAGTCCCTACCAGATGGGTTCAAAAGTCTCCAAATATCTGTAAGACCAAGATTTTTACACATCCTGTGAAGCGTCAATGTTGCTCTAGGGGGTTTACACACTTTTGCTTCATTATGATCAAGGACTGAATCCATCAAAAGATTAAAGTCTCCTCCCAATATTATATCATGAGGGGTGCCAGCGGTTTGCAGCATCCCTTCAAGATCTATAAAAAAGCCCTGATCATCATCAGCGTTAGGTGCGTAAATATTAGCCAAAATCAAACTTTGCCCCTGAATTTCAGCTAAAACAATAATGACTCTCCCTAATCTATCTTTAGTCTGTTTGAGACATTTGAATTGTAGATATTTATTAATCAATATTATGACTCCCTTGCATGAGCCAGCACTAAAGAAAATATGTCCACCCCATATCTTCCCAAATTTTTCAGCTTCCTGTGGGGAGAGATGTGTTTCTTGAAGAAACACTATATCATATTTCTTAGTTTAAGAAAAGTAATAACCTTCCTTCTTTTTATGGGGTGACCCAACCCATTTACATTCCATGTGGAGAGAGACAATCCACTCATATTAACATTTGACATTTTGATATAGTAGAAAAAATAAATTGTGTGTCAAAAACAAAATTATACAGACCACATTCCCCATTAGTGAAACAATCAAATCCCGAATTCCCCCCGAACAAAACAAACAGAAAAAGGAAAAATGTGCGCATTAACCAGCCGCGGTGGAGCCAACGCAAAAAGCAAAAAGAAACCAAAATGAAGCCCAGCTTCCTCAAAAGCCAGAGTAAGAACAGCAAGTCGACCCACTCACATGAGAAACACCCAATGGTTTACTCACCTCAGACATTGCCTGATTGGGACATGTAAATACTTTGCGACCGTCCTTCGTTTCTATTCTCAGTTTGGCCGGAAACATCAGAGCAAAAGTGATCTTTCACTGATGTAAGAGTTTCTTAAATTCCTTGAACCGATCGCGTTTCTCTCTTGTCGAACTCGCAAAGAAAATATTATGGTTCTTCTATGAAAGCTTCCCTTTGCTCCTCGCCTGGCGCAACACAAGATCTTTATCGGATGATCTCAGAAATTTGGCCAGGATTGATCGGGAGCAAATCTGTGAGCTGGGACTCCGTGAGCTCGCTTGATTTCCAGTTTATGGCCTATGTCGAGCAGACTCGGGAAAAGCTCGTCTAGGAATTTCACCATATCTCTGCCCTCCTCATGCTCAGGATGCAATGTAAATGCAAATGCAAAGTAATCTCTTCAGTAATCAAAATACTTTTTGAATGTAACTGTATTCTAAATACCAGTGATTTAAATTGTAACTGTAGTGGAATACAGTTACTTATATTTTGTATTTTAAATACGTAATCCCGTTAACTCCCCAACCCTGTATGTATGTATGTATATATGTATATATATATATATATATATATATATATATATATATATATATATATATATATATATATATATCTCCACACATACATCCACACACACACACACATATATTAGTTTTCATATGTATGATTTCACAAAATATAGTATGTGAGATTCTACATTTTTTTTTCATATTCGCTTTTGATCCTTTTAATCACATTTTAGCTTGTGTACAAATTTCACATTCTTACAGTTTATTTCGTCATGAAACTGCATTTTTAATAATGGTACAAGCTGTTGTCACTTTGAAATTTTATAAAAATTTTTAACAAAATATTCACAAGGTTGGAACCTAATGAAAATAGAATAACTATATTATAAAACTAATAATTTAAGTGCTACTATATCAAAACTACTATGCAAAAAAAAATAAAAATAAAATAAAAAATAAAAAAAAGAAAAGCCCTTACATACATTCAGCACAAGCCCATTTGTTAAATTCTTTCATATTTACAGTGCTTTCTGAAGAAATGTTTTTTTATATTGTATTATTGTGCCTTTTAAATATTTATGAATTTACACATTTATTACACTTACAACATTTTGTAACGTGTTTGTAAATATGCACTTTTACATTACATTTTACATATGATTTACATTGAGTTTATGTTGATATGCATTGAGCGCAGTGCACATAAACGAGAGAGAAGTTGCATGGTTGTTTTTCCCTCATCCGCGCACTGTATGATTAGAAAATAGAAATAAGGTTTCTTTTTATCTTTTTGATCACCAACTGACTGTAAATAACAGAAAGGATTTTAAAAGAGACATGTAATGAAAATGGGGTGCCTGGGTCTCGTCTTTGGATACAAAATACACAGAACGATGCAAAAGGAAACTTTTACTTGTATAATGTGTATGACTTTATTTATTTATTGTACACATTCTCAAATTCAAATCTACAAGCTCTCGAGTTTTGCAACACTTTTACCTTCTAACAGACATCCAACAGACACGTCACTGTTCCATGCTTTAAAACGGAGAATGTTATGAAAACAGTCTGGGGAAAAGTTTAACCAAAGTCAGAGTTGACTTCGTTAAATGCAATGCCAATGCCATTTCACGGCTGAACTAAAAGCGACAGTGACAGCGCGATCACAACAGATCTGGACCCACTGCAGCCAAATAACATCAATTTCCTTCAGGGCGTGCACTCACGAGACACAACATGCTGTAAAAGACAAGACTGAATCCAGCTTTTTTTTTTTTTTTTCTCCGATTTTCTCCCCAATTTGGAATGACCAATTCCCAATGCGCTCTAAGTCCTCGTGGTAGCGTAGGGACTCGCCTCAATCTGGGTGGCGGAGGATGAATCTCAGTTGCCTCCGTGTCTGAGACCGTCAATCCGCGCATCTCACCACGTGGTTTGTTGAGCGCGTTACCGCGGAGACATAGCATGTGTGGAGGCCCATGCTATTCTCCATGCCCCACCGAGAGCGAGAACCACACATTATAGTGACAAAGAGGAGTGACTCTACCCTCCCTAGCAACCGGGCCAATTTGGTTGCTTACGAGACCTGGCTGGAGTCACTCAGCATGCCCTGGATTCGAACTCATGACTCCAGGGGTAGTAGTCAGGGTCAATACTCACTGAGCTACCCAGGCCCCCCTGAATCCTGCTTCTTAATTGCCAGTTTCTTATTCAGTAAAAGGATTGTGGTGCTCAAGTTCTTCTTCGTCACTACACAACTCAATCTCTGGTGAGTAAAACCAGAATATTTACTCGCCAGTGGCTAATAAAATACATAATTGAATCGCATAGCACTAAATTTGTTCACATAAGCGAGTGATTTACTCGCTGTGTAGAGGGCTGTTAAGTTAGAGCTGAAGGTGTAAGAGACAGTGTAAGGGAGAAACGTGTGATGTTGAAGACTTGTGTGCGAGAATGAAGGAGGTAAAATAGACTTTTTTTTTTTTAGCGAAAATCCAAAAACATTTGTTGAAGTCTTTTAGAAAGTAGCTTAAAAGTATAGTAGTAAGTCATGTGATTACTTTTCCAGTGAGGTAATCAAGCTGTACTCTTGTAAAGGGTACTCTAAAGCAATCTGATGACAATTTTAGAGAAGTAATTAGTAATTTGTAGTGGATTTCTTTTTTGAGTAACTTATTTAACACTGGTCATTTGAGACAGCTTAAGACAACTTGTGGATAAAGGACTGAGCATTATAGCTAAAGTTGCGCTTCAGCTAAGGGTACTTTGTAGCCATGTGGGTAAAGCCTTCCCTCCCAGATCAATAGAGAGCTTTGGGGTATTGACTGCTAAGAATACCATGCTGTTGAGCCTGTGAGGAGAAAGACACAGGGGCCGATGACTTCAGCGCCCATTACCCGTGGCACCACCCCTCTAATTAAACAAGCCTGAGCTCCCTTGAGGTCTGAGAGAGAGAGACTGAACATCCCAATCTCCTGTCTGGTTCTCCCTCACACACATATACAGGATCCTCATATTCCTAAACTCAGGCACTATCTCCTTTCATTTCCTCCCAGAAAACATCTCTCCCTCTAACCAAATATAACGGAGATAAATCTTATTAGTGATGCCCTTGAATCCTGCTACAAATGCTTCCCCATTCTCAGTGTGAGGGCCAAAGCACTTACGATATGATGCTGGGGGGGGTGGGGGGTGTACATAAAGAGGACACAAATGAGCACCGTTCAACTCAAAGTGGGGGGAAGGGATGTGTATGATGTTGAGGAGGATTGTGTCTATTGGGTAGGGATTAGCATACTGCTATCTCGTCAACCTCTGGTGCCATCTGCCAGTGACTTTGCAAAAATGAAAATCAGATCCTCACAATGCACAGCAGCCGGAGCCGAGCTCCATTGGAATAGCCTGTAAAAATAGGTCAGTGGAGCTCTGATCCTTGTGTCTGCCACAACATGCTCTGTGGCTTTATTACAGCATGTGCATTTAGAAAAGAGGGGACCGAGCAGTCTAGGGGGAAGTCTGGAGAGACGCTCAGCTTGTGCATTTGAAATGTCACCCGGTATGGAAAAAAAGAGGATAAAAGAGAAAGAACATTTCAGGCAGGGATAAAAGCACCAAGTGAAAGGAGTCAGGGGAACATCTGAAATGAGTCTTGGCAGCAAAACAAAGGCTTTGCCTGACTATGTCATCTACCAAGTGTACAAGCAGCCGGCGAGAGTGGCGCAACTCCACAATATAACATTTACAATCACCCCCTGATGCCCGTCCATCAGTCTACTGTGCTTAGGATGGCCATCAACATCCTAAATCAGATCACCAACAATTTCAGTCCTGCTGTGGAGTGTTAAACCATAGCCCATTCTTTTTTATCGACTGCTAAAAAAAGATCAAAGACCCCTAGACGGTAATGTGCATATTAACGAAAGTGAGGTGGCTGATGCAACATTGTGGCAAGGCTTTTGCAGCCCAGGCAGCTGAGCTCTATTCCTTGCAGTATGACTTGTATGAATAATGTATCCATTAGAGTAAATCCTGCTCTTTCTCTCTCACTCTTTTTAGTCTGATTAGACTCGTCTCTGCACAGCTATAGAAAGAGGAAGACATATATAACCTTTTTTTTTTTTTTTTTTTTTTACAGTATGCTGTTACCCTGACCGATAGAGATCAAATCTACAGGAAATTTTGAGTACTGAATAAAGATTTACCGAATTTATTTGATTCCGATTCACAAGCTCTCGATTTCATTCTGAAGCAATTTTATTTGATTGTGATTAAATTGGGTATATTTCAGTTATAATGTCCAGTTTGCTTACAAATGAAAGACATTCTCTCTCAGCTAATGCTGTAAATTATACAGGGAACCTTCTAACTTGGTAAATTATGAAAACATTCATTTTCAAAACTTACAGGGCCCGAACTATGCATTTCAATTGCTATTTATTTAACAGATATAATAATCAAGACAACCAATACTGAAGTAAACTTTAAAGTAAAAGTAAAACATTCATCTTTTATTTTATCCTCATCTGATCTTTCCAATGAAGATCAAGATTAATTTGAAAATCGATATGATTACCGAGCTCAGCAGGATATTTAGTGTTAAGTTACTCCACTACAAATGACTAATTACTTCTCAACAATTATCAGATTTCACTGCTCATTACTTAATAGAAAATGTAATTACATTTCTAAATACTTTTTTCCAGAAAGCATCTCACTACTGTACAACATGCTTGCTAAAGCCTGGCCTTGCTATTTCTTCAAGCTGTTTTACATGGAAGAAATGGATGATAGCGTTATATTGGAAAGTGGCAGCTGCACATGGTCAATCTCTGCAAAGCAGAAAAGTGCACAAATAAAAGACATTCAAAGTGTGTTTGAGTATGCACATGGATTCTGCGTTTCAGGGCGCAACTTTTGCATGTAGCTGAAATAAAAAATCATGCCGGCTCAATGGCGGCATGATAAATGCAAAGTGTACAAGACTCTAACTCATCCATCATACAGGGATCTACAAGTGTTGAATTTTGACTCTGTATTGATGATATAGTGCAGAGTGCAGTATCTCAGGAGGGGTTCACTGAAAGAGTAATATAATCCTGGTAAAGGCACAGAGGCTAATATTAGCAGTGGAAAGGGGAGATTGGTGCGGGGGAGAGGGAGTAACTGATAAAGAAAGGGAGAAATGGAGAGGTCAAGGAAGAGAATGAGACAGGTTCAGCTGTGCAGTGGGCCCGGGGCCCACCCGGCCACAATTACGCCTGGATTACGAGAGGCTCGCTCTCCAGACTGCCTGCCAAACAATTTGTCCCAGATTATGGCCCAGATGCAGAACCACTAAGCTGCAGAAGTCGGTCAATGGCTGCTCGCTCTCCTCTAAGCAGAATTAAAGCACACCCAGAGCAGTAGGGGGTGGCAAGCGAGCTGGGCCAAAAAAAGCGCAACTCCTGCCAGTAAATTTTTTTGATTTTCTCTGAGCTCCTGTGGGCTGCGCCATCTCAAACCCAGAACAAAAACACACACATTAAAGGGCCGTTCACACAGAATGCCTTGCTGTGTTTTGTCTACGTAAATATGCACTCGACGGACATCTCTAACCATCGTGAAGCATTTTAGCGGCATGAGAACCCCGTTTTTAAAACACTGTATCATGTTAAAAACTGTTCACATTTTTAAAACCATGTCTCGAGACCAGTGTTGGGAAGTAAATAACTAAAAGAAGCGACGCTACCAACTAAATTATTCAGTGGCATGACAGTAGCGCCACTATTTTCACAACAGTATATCTTTTTCAGTAGCCAGCTACATTTTCCAAGCGGTGTAGTGTCACAAAATGCTACGTTTGTCATGTTGCATTGCAAATGCAACAATGGAGACGAGGGAGTTACCAAATGTGCCAAATCATAATCTCTCTCATATTGTATGTACCGCTGGGAAATCCAAATCATTGAAGTGAATCAGTTCTTTTGGACAGTTCATTCAAAAGAATTATTCGTTTTAGCGTTTGGAAATCTAAGCGCAGCGTAGTTCTAGCGTGAAGACTAGCAGCTGTACATCATCGCACCATTAGCTAGGTAACTCCTAGCCAATCACATGTAAGCCACTGCTTTATAAGTCTGCTCACATTCTATCACATTGCTGTTTCAGTTGTGCTAACATGGTAACCACGTCCCGTCCTGCACAGGGGTAGGCTCCACGCCCCTGCCTCCTATCTCTGGCAGGATATGATGTTCCCGAGTACAACTTCTTCGGACTGACAGACGGGGCTTACGCCAAACAGAGACATTACATTTTCTGTTTTATATTCATCAAATGTCATCTTGAATTTCACTCAAGTCTGCAAGTCTTCCTGATAGAACTCCAGTTCATTTTTAGTGAGTCGGTTTGTTTGGATGGTTTATATAAAGGAATTAGTTCACATAAATGATTCACTAATTCACTTGGGCTCCTGCACAGCATTAAAGGAACTTCACCTTCTTTCTTGAAGCGAAATATTGCTGCTGTTTTTGTTTCTTCTTTTTTTAACCATATTTACACTTTCTAGTTTTATTAGTGTATATTTAGTATTAATTTATGTTTAATTTAACACTGTCAACTTTATTGTTTAACGTCCCCCTAATAAAATATATCAGTTAATTAAATTAATATTAATTAATTTAATAATAATAAATTATATAATCTGACTGTTACATTTTTACAAATATTTTTTTAAATGGCTTCAATGTACTTTTTTTGGTAATTTGTAGTGTAAACTACTTTGTTAAAAGTGTACTGTAGCTTAACTGTAGTTTAACTACTTTACGTTATGAGCCGCTTGTAGCTTGGGAAGCTACATTTTCAAAGTAGTTCACACTGCTCAAGTCAACTGAGTTTTATTCCATTCAGCTTTGTCTACTTTTTTTAAGTGCAAGAATGTGTCCTGTGCGAATGGCCCCCCTTACACATACAGACACACGAACCCAAGCTAGTTCTAATTGTTTTATTAATCTGAAACAAATCACAGGAAAATGTTGAGAAAACCTGAACGTTTACATAATATTTATTGCACTTCAGAACACTGTAGTTCAAAGCTGCATTGTGCCGTTTGCAAGTCCAGTATGAGGCATCAGCTGCTGTCATTTAAACTTGCACAATTCTCTCTGTCCTCCTTTAATCTCCAGCATCCGGCACAGACAGTATAATTGGTTCTGGTTACAAAATGCATGTCTACAGACACAGGCGAGACAGTTCTACTGTGCTATGTGCAGTGCATCCATCTTCCTTTGGGGAGGAGCTTAAATCTAAATCAATGTTGGCATCCTCCATAAAAAAGCAAAAATAAGGGCGTTCTTTCCCAACCCCCTTCAGAGAGAAGACTTCAGAACCTCAAAGACCTTCAGGGCAGACTCGATGCAGCCGTCAAAATTTGAGTGCGTGAAACTGTCACCCCCACACACCAGCAGAGGCTGGGAGAGCAGTGTCATCTGCCCTGGGCAATCAGCCACCGATCTGGTCACCTAATTAGGGAACAAACAAATTGAGTGATTGGAAGTCCAATAGCTGATGCAACCTCATTCTAACACTGATATTGAGTTTTTAACCCTCAGAGTCCCAAATAGAGCACATACAGTAAATACAGTGGTGGCCAAAATATTAGCACCCTTGGTAAATATGAGAAAAGTAGGCTGTAAAAAATATATCCTTATTGTTTATCCTTTTGGTCTTTCATTCAAAATATTCACAAAAATCTACTCTCAAATAGATATAAAAAAATTCCAAACACAACACAAGTTTTATCAAAAAACTAATATTTTTGTCAAATATATGTGTGACAGTTACTGGCACCCTTTTATTCAATACTTTGTGCAACCTCCCTTTGACAAGATAACAGCTCTGAGTCTTCTCCTATAATGGCCAATGAGGTTGGAGAACACATGGCAAGTGATCTGGGACCATTCCTTCATACAGAATCTCTACAGATCCTTCAAATTCAGAGGTCCACGCTGGTGGACTCTCCTCTTTAGTTCACCACATAGGTTTTCTATGGGGTTCAGGTCAAGGGACTGGGATGGCCATGGCAGAACCTTGATTTTGTGGTCAGTGAACCATTTTTGTGTTGATTTTGATGTGTGTTTTGGATCATTGTCCTGCTGGAAAATCCAACCACATCCCATTTTAAGCTTTCTGGCAGAGGCTGTCAGGTTCTAATCTTTTATCTGTTGGTATTTGATAGAGTCCATGATGCCAGGACCTCTGGCATAAAAACAGCCCCACAACATTAAAGATCCATCACCATATTTAACCATGGACATGAGGTACTTTTCCAAATGGCTACCTCTCTATGTGCACCAAACTCATCGCTGGTGTTTACTGCCAAAAAACTCCATTTTTGTTTCGTCTGACCATAGAGCCCGGTCCCATTTGAAGATCCAGTAGTGTATGGCAAACTGATGACGCTTGAGTTTGTTGTTGGATGAGAGCAGAGGCTTTTTTCTTGAAACCCTCCCAAACAACTTGTTGTGAAGTAGGTTATGTCTGATTGTAGTTTTGGAGACTTTCTGACCTCAAGACCCAACTAATTCCTGCAATTCTCCAGCTGTGATCCTTGGACAATTTTTGGCCACTCAAACCATCCTCCTCATCATGTGTGGAGACAATATAGACACACGTCCTCTTTCAGGCCGATTCGTAACATCTCCAGTTGATTGGAACATCTTAATTATTGCCATTATGGTGGAAATGTGTATTTTCAATGCTTTAGCTATTTTCTTATAGCCACTTCCCATTTTTTGAAGTTCAACAACCTTTTGCTGCACATCATAACTTTATTCTTTGGTCTTACCCATTGTGATGGATGACTAAGATAATTTGGCCTGTGTGTTACCTCATATTTATACCCATGTGAAACAGGAAGTCATGGCTGAACAATTTAATGTTCCTTGTCACCCAGGTGTACTAAAAAATGTAAAATATGAATGTGAATATACTTCAGATATATTTTACTCATAAGAATTTCTAGGGGTGCCAATAATTGTGGCAAACATGTTTTGGAGAAAAATATTTAATTATGAGATTTCCCCCCCTTTCAGTTAGTTTACTTCAATTAAAGGTTAGATTTTTGTGAATATTTTTAATGAAAGATCAAAAGGATAAACCATAAAGACATATTTTTCACAGCCTTCTTTGCTCATATTTACCAAGGATGCCAATATTTTTGGCCACAACTGTAAGTGCTAGTTCCCTATTTGAGCAGTGGATGCGTGGGTGGGTGTGTATGCAAATGTGTCCATTTAAAGTTGAAGTGTGTCATTTTTTTGATGTTAAAATACTTTCTCCTATCCCAGTGATATGCATATGTTGATTCCCCAGAAAGTGTAAACACTGTGGCTCTGTGGCACTATCAATATATTGCTCTGTTTGAGCATCCTGACATAGCAACACTGACACAAACAATGGTGCAATTTGAAGCGGGAGTGTTTGAAAAACCTGTTTGAAAACAGTGATTATTTTCGCAACTCTGTTTGGTGATGCTGTTTGCACAGAAATTACACTCTATACCTATACACTCGTATAATCTTAATTTTTTAAACCCAAAGCAAAATACAGAAAATGGACTGCTCCATAAATGTTGGATTCATTATAACTGTATGGCTTTTATATATTAAAGGAATAATTCACCCAAAAATGAAAGTTCTGTCAGCATTCACTCAACTTCATGTTGTTTCAAACCACCAGTTTTTTTAATGCATTTTTTTTTTCCTGTACAATTAAGTGAATAGTGACTCTGGCTGGCAGTCACTAACGTTCTGCTAAACATCTCTTTTTGTGTTCCACAGAAGTCATATGGATTCGTGACAACATGAGTGTGACATGAGAGCCTTGGTATAAGCATTATGATGTATGCATTCTACAATTAACAGTAAATGATTTCCAGTAGGTCCTCAGTGCAAATCTCTGCTGTCAAAAACAAGACCTTTGGCTGCAGATAACATAATACTACTGAGAGTAAACACATTCCATGCACGGCCCATTACAAAGGCTTAGGCTGGCCCCAACGCTCCGCCAGATAAACATCGAGGTGCAACGCAAGGAAATAGTGTCCATTTCCTGAGGTTTTTACTAGGCATCGTAACAGATGGAGCTCTATCATCATTCTGTCCAAACCTCTCCCTCCCCTCTTGTATCTTTAAATGGTAATCTTTGTGTAAATCAATTGATAAACGTTTGGCCTGAAATGTGGCCAAGAACAAATTGTTTGGTTTATTCTAGAGGTAAGCTAATGTAAGCAGGCCTGAACTCCTCCACGTTCCTCTGGTGTTCATTCAGTGCTCTCAAGTGAATACAGCATATCAGAACATGGGTGAAGCAAACTACAGAGCTTTAAAGCTGATGTGTGTCATTTTTTCGATGCTAAAATACGTTCTACGTTCTGCAAGCTTATGTGCAGAGTGAACTGTAAGTAAGCCACTGGTAGGTCGATTTTCCTGAAAAGTGTAAATAATGTGGCTCTGTTTGAGTATCCCAACCTGACAGAAATAACTAAATTGGCTCAACCAATGGTGTGAGTTTGGGGTGAGATTTTCTGTTTTTTTCTGACAAATGGAAGGTAGAGGGGAGTGTTAAGTATTTTTACAATTCCGTTTGGTGATGATATTGATGTAGAAATTACACACTTAACCTTTAACATATATTTGTCACAAAACAAAAGTTGGGGATTCTCCAACTTTTAAAGTATGAAACCTTTTACAGCACATAGACATTTTATTTCATTTTATTCAACTTTCATAAACTATCATTTCATAAATGCTCAGTGGCATCTAGACATGACAATTTGTTTATAGGCAGGCTTAGATTCAGAATTCACCTCAAATATTCATTAGCTTGAAACTGAAGAAAGCATTCTGTAGGCAGTGTGTAAAAAAAGCACATCACACAGGAAGTTGCATGATTGAATCACAGCTCTTATTTCAATGCTGTGGAATGTACAGTCGATGAAAAGAATCCTTGAGTCTCTTGATAAATAACAAAACCTGCACATTTATTTGAACTATTTTGAATGGCATGCATGATACACAAATCACACCAGATATTTTGAATCACTGAGGTGGTGCGCACATTTTCCATTAGGCCATTGTTTTATTTTTGCTCCAAAACCATATGCAGTTTTTATGTGGAACACAAAAGATGAATTTTAAAGAATTTTCATGCTGCTTTTTTCATACAAAAACAGTCTGTCAAGCTCCATACACTAAGTTCATATTAGTGGTCGATGCCGATATTCTGACTTTTTAAATTATAGACATGAGCCGATAAATTTTCCATTTGCCCGATTTGTTTCTTGAGGTTGCCGAGAATCACCTGTTGCATGTGAAGCGACTGTGACATGTAAACGACCAGTCACGGTTTGTTTTGTTGTTACATGCCATCGTGTTACTACAATAATAGACCAGTGTGCAACACAGTCTCATTTAAACAGTCCGCGACAGACGTGTTTGAGCTCATAATGTTAAAGTGCTCACCTGTTTCATTCTCCCCCTCACTCCTCAACAGTTCCCTGTAACTTATAACTGTCTTGTCTAATGATGAAAGGCAAATATCAATAAAACTAATATCATATACTGTCTGCAAATATGTGCATATCTCGTTTAAACAGATGCAATAAACAAAACTTGAGCAGATCCAGCGTCCTGTGGAACACTTATAAATCTGCCTCTGAAGCTTGTATTCTAACAGCCTCTCCTCAGCAGTTCCCTGTCATTTTTAACTTTATTTTCTAATGATAAAAGGCAAATATCAATAAAACTTCTATTATATACCGTCGGCAAATATGCAGATATCTCAATTAAACAGATGTAATTCATGAACCTTACGAAAATCCAGCGTTTTCTTCCCGTTGAGCGCTCATCTAATATCTTCCTCTGAAGCTGTGTATTCTGTAAATGTGTGCTGTAGGTAAATGTCTTATTCACTGTGCACTGTATGTACTGTTGGTTTGATTCTGTATTTTTCTGAGAAAATACGATCGCTAACGTGGACATGCCATCCATGGTTGCTGGACTACTGTGTGTACAATTATTTCCTTCCTAATATATTAACAATTTCTTTATGTGCAAATAAATTACTAAAATCTAATGACTAAACAGAAATCAGAAGAAACTGCTGTCTACCATTTAAAATAAAATATAATTTTTTTAGATTCTTTACAAAGTTTTGTGTGAAATTGAGTAACTATAGTGCTAATTAAGAGTTTATTATTTATTTATTTTTTTAGCAATTTTATGTTTATGTTATTTACTATATTAAATTGTGCGATATATCGGCATTGTATCGGCCACCCTTCACTCTGGATATCGGCATCAGCCATTAAAAAACCCATATCTGTCGACCACTAGTCCATATGACTCTTGTGCTATATTTCAAGTCTTCTTAAGGCATATGACGATAGCTTTATGTGAGGAACACTGTTTTTCGATGACAGTTATTCCGTCTACTTTAACGGTGCTTTTTTGTCCTTTTCGTAGCTTGACAGATGTAGACACTATTATCTAGAGATGCACCAGTATCGATCTTTATCGGCCGATAAAATCTATATTCTTCACTATTGGATATCGGTAAAATTTTTAAAAATAGCCGATGATGAGGGCTGTTTATTTCTGATTATTTCCACCAAAACGTCTGTGTCTAATTCCCCTTAATAAGTCATGAAATAAACACAATAATAGTTTACTATCGGAGTGTGGATCATCTCTTCATTGTATTACAAAAGCAAAAAAGATTGCGCACCCAAAAAAATACTAAGACGATATAAAAATAACGTGGTTTTTGCTCTTGTAAACAGTTTTGTGCTCTAGTAGTAATTGAATCATAAATGGTGATGACATGGCAAAAAAGTCACATCCACAAAGCATGGTAAATGAGATGGAGTTTAACACAGTTCACAAATGGTCAAAACACAAAATCGACTAGAGCATACATTTGAGCTAAAAATAACTTTGTGGTGTAAAAATAACTTTGTTGGGCTGATTATTTCCAGCCAAAATGTGTCAGACAAAAAGTCATGCTGTGTGTGAAAGAAAATGTTTCTTGTGTGGAATTACTTTGAATTGTGTGACAATGACAGGAGAGTTGCAATTTGCAAACTTTGCACTGCTAGAATTTCACAGGGTGGAACTACCATTAAAACACAATTAAAGCTAGACACAGAAAGAAATATAATGAGTTTGTTAAAGCTAAAGCGGAGGCTGCTTCAGTTAAAAAGCTTCATCACTCAGTGTGAATAAGAATGTTAATGCGAGTTAATAATGGGCTTTTTGTTTCAGCGTTTTGTTTTTATCTAAGACCAGGTACTTCGAAACATGCAAAACATGAAGACACATAGACAATAAAGTTATTATTTGAAGTTATTATTTAAATTTCTTTCAAATTTATGTAATTTATAATCAGTGATTTGAAACAAGGTGGCATAAAAAAGCAGTACCACCACACGATCGATATCGGCAGATGTTGTTTTAAATAATTGGATAAATAAATATGACAGAATTTTTATTTTTTGATTAACTATTCCTTTAAACATAAATTATAAAGAGGGAATTCACACAATATGCACTCAAACAATGTACTTCCTGTTAAAAAAAGCAGTGTGCATTTGCAGTAGATTGAAAGTCATGACTCGGTCTTTCCAGCCATTTGAGAGCAGGGAAGCCAATGACTTTGACATGTGCTGTGTGTGCTGGTGTCTTCTCTGCAAACTGTAATGTGGCAAATGACTGGAATCAGCCTCAGAGAGATCTGAGATCTGACTCCTGCTCTGTGCCCTCTGTGTGTTTGACCGGGAGCTGGCACATGCACAGGTGTGTGTACACGTGTGAGAGTGAGCGTTCTGTTCCTGCCTGTGCAGTCTAAACGGGCCTTGGCCCACTCTCTGGTGCTCAGCGAGCTCTGCGCTCCCACACAGATGTTCTATGTCCTATGACCTTAAACTGAGGCCCAGCGCTGCATGCCACAGAAGAGTGTGGGGGCTTCGAAAGAGAACGTCTGTGTGTGTGTATATATATATGAGAAATCAACCGGGCAAGAAAGGGCGCAGTCCCACACAGTGTGTGAATGCATAAAGTACTACTGTAAATTTGTGTGTGTGTGAGCCAAGTGAGTGGGGGAAGAGTATGAATTTGTATGTGTGCGTGCGCCCTGATAAACTTAGACTAGTTTTTTTCTTCCAGAACATTTTCTCCATTCACCATTGCAGATGACCTCCATTAGTCCGCTTTATTAAAAAGGAATGCACTTTGCTGTACAGCAGGTATGCTTTTATTAGTGGCACTTGCTTGAATGAGCCAAGGCCTTTTTCATATTTGCTATACATGATCATACTGATTACTGTAGACCTTCAAGAAAAATGTACAATAATTTTGGAAATGGAATAAAATATAGAGTGAGATTCAAAAGTCTGAGTACACTTGAAAATACTTTGCATTTTTCTAATTTAATAAGTTTTTATTTTTCATTACATATAACAAAATTGAGATTTTTTTTTTTTTAAATATTTGGTATTTGCTTTAATGACAGTACGCTCTCAAGCTGCCATGGACTCCACAAGTTTATGCAAAACCTGATGATCCATGTTCTTCAGCATGATCTGAGAATGTCCCAAAGAGTATCTTGTGTGCTTGAATGGAAGCAAAGAGATCTGACCTTTTGCAAAGAGTTAACATGGTCAATGTCACACATTTTCTTATACTTTATTAGTGACCTAGACATACTTGTAGTTCAGAATTATACATATTTCCTATTTATTTTACATAACTTTTCAGTGTTTAATTTTTTCCACAATCCTAACAATTTGCTTATTTTCAGGTTTAAATTAGATTTTGACTTCAAGATTTTCAGTGAAGACTTTTAAGCCCCACTGTAAATATAATAAAATATTATGAAATATAAAGTGAACCAGAATCCTTTTGACATCAGAGTTTGCTTCATTTGGTTAGTGTGACAGCATTTTCCAAACTCGGCACCGCACCAGCGAACCTCACCAAACAAGACTACTTGTAAAAAAGGTGGTCTGGCGAATGGTTCATGTAAACTCTCCTATGGTTTTCAATTGGCATGAAAGCAATCTGTCCCAACACACAGAGTAATCTGTCCTAACTTGCGAAAGTGAACAGCTGTAGAGCGCAACATTGCCCGCCCACTTTTTCAACAGTCTTGGTTCTGGAAGTATTTTTCCAATTCATTTCTTCCATAGGGATTTAATAAAATCCTTTATAAAAGAGTTTTAAGACATGAACCAAACCAACAAGTTCCAAGGTGAATCACAACAATAAAAACTTTGATTTGAAGAAGAGCAGTATTTGAAAATCAGACAAAAGGTACAAGTCTACTTAGTGTGTTTCATAAGGGAATAAACTACAATACCACAAACAGAAACATTTTATTTACATTTTATTGCAAAATATTCAGATATATGCAAATATCTAAATAGTTTGAGAGTGTGCGGTCGCTGCTGGGCTCTTTTGGTGTGCTTTGTTGGCTGTGATTCTCTGATTGGTGGATCGTTTCCCTTGAGGATTCATGGATAGTGTAGTTCTTCACCAGGAATTTCGCTATTTAACACGATTTAAAAAAAACTTTAGTTGAAATAATGTGGACAGATAGCTTCAACAGAAGCATTTGCGCTTGATTAACAACATCAGAGCTCACGGTATGTCTGTCTTTAAAGGTTTATGCAGTAAGTTATTGTTAAAAATCAATTCGCCTCTGGAGAAAATAAACGTGATTTCTACTTCTGGAACCCTGTTGCGCTCAATTACATAACATATACATTTCTCATGGCTGCTTGCCTCAGAATAAATTGCCTTCAAAGAGTGGCTCACACTCTTCGCATTTTTACTAACATCTGAGATTCTCAGTCAAACCAAAAGTTCACAAACAAATTATATCATCTCACCTGGGAGTACCTCCACTTCTGACACTTGATGCTGTCTGGTTGAGGCAGTCCTGGCATCACCTTCTCTAGCTCTTTGAGGATGATGGGCTGCACTGCATCCTTCTCCTCCTCCAGGTGCAGGACGCCAAAGGGCACACTGGTGTGGACCACCATGGAAGGTCCACAGTCCTTCAACTCTGCAGAGAGATATAGGCAGTTCTCAATCTGACGTGTTTTGGCTGCTCATGAGATCACTCACAAACATACAGATCACAGGCTCCACATCATGTGCCACAGCACAAAGAGATGAGCCAAGGACTGAGTGAAGTCAAAGTAAAGAAATTTCAAACAGAGGGAGAAATGAGGGTGAGATAAATGGCAATGAAAGCTGCAGAAAAAGAGATACAAGCTGAAAATGCCACAACCACTTTTACTTCCTTAGAAAAAATAACTCAAAGAGTATCAAAATTTAATGGTGAAGAGTGTTATTTTTAGTTTAAGTTCTTTCTCCTATCCCAGTTTAATGTGATGAGTCAACAATAAGAGGAGATAAATTGGGTTTTTGGAGGTGGGGGAACCCTAAAATTGGGTAGTAAGGATTCAAAACCCCTCTGGATATACAGCTTTTTAATAAACCATGAAAATTTGCTTCTGCATATCAGTGGATGTCAGAAACAATCATAAACCATATTTCGTAAATTCCATGGAACAAATAGGGCCGCAGAGCAATAGAGAAGTGTAACACACATCTGTACGCGGAGGCACACAGTCTCGTGCTACTTTAGAGAACGATGCTTCTAGTGAATATGCCACCTCTACCTGCATCCCAACTAACTAGAGCAAAGCATAATGAAGTTGAAAGTTTTTTGAGCAAGTACACTTGTTAAATGGAGAATGAGTGAAATGGATCAAACAAACACCAGAGCTTACAAGAAGTTGCATAGATTGACAAACAAGCTGCCTCTTTTTTTCCTTGACTGATTTGAAGGTGCTGGAACGACATTCCAGGCTATTCCGGTCCAATTTAACCCCTGATTAAAGTAATCCATTCACAGCATGATTAACACTGTGGCTCTGTGGTGCTATCAAAACATTGTTTGTTTGAGCATCCCGACCAGTCCGACACAGTGACACTGAACTGAACCAATGGAGTGATGGTTTGGAGTCTCTCTCGGATAAATCTTCTTCATGGAAAAAAGAATGCATACACATATCAAATGGAGCACGTCTTTGACACAGCCTCAGTGTTTCCCATTAATTACCTAGACTGTGACGGCCCGCCACACTTTCGTAATGAACCGAAAATATTTTTACACTTCTCATAATAACATAAAAGTTCTCTAACGTTGTGTTTTGGACTGTTGCCTCTGCAAAACATCTCTCACTCCCAGATAGTCAGTCAGCCCCCTCCCCGCTCCCCCTGCTGTCTAGTGTGTCATTATAATAATCAAACAACCAGAAAAAGAAAATGAGAAATCACTCACTGCTCTTGACTGTGATTTGTTGTGATTTTGAAACTTGTATTGAGAATCATCAAATTTCACTACAGTCTTCTGAAATTTTGGTATTGTGATAATGTATAGCCTTTATTGTGCATGGTAGATCTTGCTGCAATAACATGATGAAAAAGTAGATCTCATTCCTTAGAAGTGTGAGCATCCCTGCTGTTAATGGTGGTGATGGAGGCTTTTCTTTATTTGACTACCATACGTAACATAAAATAATTATCATATGACAATAGCCTCCTCCCCTACCCAGTGCAGTTTACATTTCTGTTAACATAAATTTGAGTTGAATGCATAGGTACAAAATTAGACTGGGCATCGGTCATAATTTTAGAAAAATATACAACATAAACTTTGACATGTTACTTGAGCATGTAAATTAAATGTCCTTTTTTCTCTCCGGACAATTAACTTTTTTAACTCGGTCAAGTGAATGACCAATTTACTTGTCCAGAGGACAAGCACATGACAATGCTTAATGTCGAGCCCTAGCTCAAATGTATGCTCTAATCGATTTTGTGTTTTGACCATTTGTGAACTGTGTTAAACTCCGTCTCATTTACCATGCTTTGTGGATGTGACTTTTTTGCCATGTCATCACCATTTATGATTCAATTACTACTAGAGCACAAAATTGTTTACAAGAGCAAAAAGTTCTTCATCGATCTAGCCTCTTAATTTAGCTCTCAAAGTGCACCAGATTCATGCATTTAACTTTAAAATGTACACAATTTTCTTACAGGGGACCATGCCCCCGGACCCCCCTAGAGGGGCCAAGGTCCACCCACCACAGTCTCACAAAATCCTGTGGGAAACAATGAACCTGATCCACATTTCTAACAAGGCAAGCTAGCTGTGGCATTTTCACTGTAATTGTGACATGACCAACATTACTTTTTCAGTCATAATACTCTGGTCAGCCGACGTAGATTTGTGTGAATGTTTCGTAACAGTTTAGTAACTGTTCCAAAATGTGTACAGCCTTCTTTTCTCCAGACCACAGTTTCTCAGTGACATCATCTATGGGCAAACCAAACCCCATGATCTAATGCCTTACAGGCAAAGCTCATCGGCAGAGCCCGACTCATGAATGAGACCAGGCCTGATGTATTAGCCTTGCACATGATGTAGTCATCCCTCTAATGACACTACTTTAAAACACAAATTTAACATGATTGGGGGAAATAATGCTTTATTGGGTTCCATAAACATGGGCTGTGATTGAGCAGCTGGAGATACAGTGATTTGGGCCAGTGATTGAAAATGGGCCGATGATGTTGTATCCCATCATTGATAAATGCCTGAGGACCAAGGGCAGGGTCGGAATAAGACCAAAGAGACTGGATAAATTGTAATATTAACCCTTTCATACGTTTCATCACACATATGTGACGGTTAATAACTGGGCCACACAGAGTAGCGTCACACATATGTGTTTCTGCAACAGCCAGTTACGTTACAAGCTGCCAGATTCAAATCGGCTTTCGCGCCAACACAGGCTGCGCTGGTCAAGCGTCTGTAATTTAGAATTGCTCAAACAGTTACTCATACAGTCTTTTAAACCACAGAATAAGTTTATTTTATATACATACATCCAACTCTTCACCAAGTACCAAGCTAAACAGTTTACAGCTCTTATATGCACAGTCAATACATCAAACGCGATCTTCCTTTGATGTGTGCTGCCATTTGTTTACATTAATAGTAGTTGTCATTAGTCAAACAAACAGCTACTCAAAGAGTCTTTTCAAGCACATATTATGTTTATTTTATGTAACAAACAGCCTAACTGTCATCAAAGTACCACAATAAGAGTTTTCAGCTTGTATATGCACATCCATAATATCTAAATGCGATCTTCTCATGCACGCAGCCATGTCTACTTATTAGTTGCAGATGCGGTTTTCATTCACACAAACAGCAACTCAAACAGTCTTTTCAGGCATATAATATGTTTTTTTTCTTAAACAGACAGCCAAACTATCACAAAAACATCACAATAACAGTTTAAAACTCGTATACTCACAGTGAAAACATGCTGATCGAGCGCGATTCTCCGATGCACGCAGCCAAGTTTGTTTACATTAGCGCTTCACACACACACACACACACAATGTCTGAGAAGTCAAACAGTGCATATAGGTAAACTGGACTGCTGATATTATTTGTTGATTTGTTTTTTACATCTAAAAAAACAAAATAAAACAAATACAGTACAGCAGACATAACCCATTTGTTCACGTTTACTATATTATATACAGTATTATATTTTATTTTGTATGACAATAAATCAAAAATGTATTAATTAATTAATAATAAAAAAATACTCCTCTACACTCCACGACATGCAAAAATAACTCACTCCAAGGGGCACTGCAGGGGAATTTAGACCCTGCTCATGAAAAGGTTAAAGCCACTGGTAGATTCACATGGTTAACACATTGGCTTTATGGTCACTTGTAAGGAGAGGCCTTATAGTAAAAACAGTCAGTTCAATAAGATGTATTCTATTCAGTATCATTTTGTGGACCAACAGGGAACAACGAGCCATTCAAATCATGACCATTGGCATGCACCAAGAGAACATGGTGTTTGAGGATGTATGATTGTAGGAAAAGGTTCCAAATGTTAGCTGCAAAGCTGGCATGGTTCTAGCAAGGGAAATAGGAAGTCCATTTTTTCACTCGCTTATATAAGAGTTCACAAGCATTTCAGCTAAAAGGGAAAGAGAGCACCACCTAACTTTCTGATTTCACACACAAATAATAATTTCCAATCACCAAAAATTATCATTTAAAATTTAGATGGAAGGAATTATGGACATGGCACAAAAAACGTTGTTTCCTAAGCTAAAATTATTGTTTTAACCAGTCAATATGAGGTTCACTTTTACAATATCAAGTAAATTAACTATTATTTTGGATGATGGTGAAACAAAACATTTTTATATTGTTCTTAATTTACCCCAAAGTCTTCGAAATACAGTATATTGAGCCAAACAATATAAAGTTGTATTTGTTGGACATTTTGTGTTAAATTCTTAAAGAGTGCACCATCTAACTTTCTGATTTTACTTAAAATTACATAAGCAACATTTAATGGAAGGATTAACTTGAACAACTATGGACAAGACATAAAGGATTGATTGAGTGTTGATTCCTTCGTGTGAAAATAACTAAAGTAATTGCTCTAACCAGTCAGTATGAGGTTGACTTTTGCTGACCAACTCAATAGTTTTATGAATATCAGCATTGGGCCAAAAACACAGAGACATGGTCATTTTCCATTGGCAGAGCAGTCAGACTGTATATGTGTTTGGCACAGGGCCAGACAAAGAGGAAAGGAAAAGGAGACGCAGAATGTGAGAGATAGAGAGAAAACGAAAGAGAGGCTGTCCTAAAAAAAGAAAAAGAAGAAAAAAAAAGAAAAAAAAAAAAAGAGTGTTTATGTATATGTATGCATCTGCCAGAATGTGACTGTGTGCGCGTGAGAGAGAGGTCATGAAGCGTGGGCAGAGAGCTGGCATTGTGCCTGCTGGTTGAGTCACTTATTTCTTGGTGGGGGCAGAGCTTGTCGCAAAGTTCACAGGGTGAATAGGAAACTGCATGTACTGCCTGACAGAAAATAACTTTCCAGAGTTACCACCAAATGAAAACATACGAATGAATTCCACTTTACAAATAAATTCATATTTTATAGCCCTATTTGAAAAGAATGAGTTTTCCTGGAGGTTTGGTAAATTCATGTTTTGTTTAAATTCACATAGGTGTACTGATAACTTACATACACAAATTACATTTCCACAATTCTTGTTACAAAACCTAATTATTACATATGCATTATTCATTTTCTATAGCCCTATTCAGACAGGACTATTTTTCCCTGAGGCGATTAGGCAATTTTGTGTTTCCCAGACGTCATATGGTTTTAAACCCGTCCGAATTTAACACTACTGTAAAAATGACAGTAAAATAGTAAAAATTCTGTAAAAATACGTATTTTCTGCCAATTTGGCTGTCCGAGTGAAGACTTTAAATGTATGTATTTTTTCCCGTTGTGAAGTCATGGAGCCACACAGTTACATTTGCCAAGAAAAAGTACATTTATTAATTCTATTTGTTATCAGACACAGGAGAGAAAGAAAATTTCAATTTAAATTGTGGTGTCATACAACGGTTTCCGATCTTCCTCGTCTCTCTTGGTCTCGCTCGGTCTTTCTCTGAAGGAAATACATTTGCAGGATATATTTAAGCATAACATAGCAGGTTAAAATAACTTCCCCTCCACTTATAATGTAAAACACACGTCAACACATGCAACTTCAACTCATATAAGGAAAGCTTACACATACAACCTACATAAAGCTTACATATGGCTGTAAGAGTTTACACATACAACCTATATAAGACTTGCACTTACAACCTATATAAAGCTTACAAAATTATGCAACCTTAACTTACACTAGGCTTTAAGCATGCATATTACACAACATAAGTTTAATAATGTAATACAAATTGATGATTAATAATACTGCAACATTACATTTTAGTCTTCAACGAGAAACCTATTGGTGTCTGGATAGGACTTTCTGTGACCTTTGTCGAACACCACATGTAAAGCAAAACATCTGATTGCCTGGTGCACCTTTATTATGGAATTATACATAATACTGTAATGTATGTGCGCACATCCAGAGCAACATGACCTTCCTTAAAGGAATAGTTCACCCAAAAATGAAAATTCTCTCATCATTTACTCACCCTCATGCCATCCCAGATGTGTATGACTTTCTTTCATCTGCTGAACTCAAATGAAGATTTTTAGAAGAATTTCTCAGCTCTTTTGGTCCATACAATGCAAGTGAATGGATGCCAACATTTTTAAGCTCCAAAAATCACATAAATCAGCATAAAAGTAATCCACAAGATTCCAGTGGTTAAATCCATGTCTTTACAAGAGATATGATAGGTGTGGGTGAGAAACAGATCAATATTTAAGTCATTTTTTACTATAAATCTCCACTTTCACATTCTTCTTCTTCTTGTGTTTATGATGATTCACATTCTTCATGCATACCGCCCCCCTACTGGGAAGGGAGAAGAATTTCAAGCAAAAAAGGACTTAAATATTGATCTGTTTCTCACCCACACCTACAATGTCACTTCTGAAAATATGGATTAAACCACTGGAGTCGCATGGATTACTTCTATATTGCCTTTATGTGCTTTTTGGAGCACCAATATTTTGGCACCCATTCACTTGCATTGTTTGGACCTACAGAGCTGAATATTCTTCTAAAATAGGTATAAATCATAATATGTTCTGCAGAAGAAAGAAAGTCATACAAATTTGGGATGGCATGAGGGTGAGTAAATGATGAAAGAATTTTCATTTTTGGGTGAGGTATCCCTTTAAGTAATGCCCACTTCCAGGTAACAGACACTCCCACCTCAGTAATAACAAAAGAGATCCCATTTGAATCAGTACATGAAATAACAAATACCCCTATATTAACAATTGTAACTTAAATGTTGTTTAGAAAACAAATTCCATCTGAATAGTGTTTTTTGGACAAAATTAAATATTTGTGGTCATTTTAGTATTTTGGTTAGGATTAGACTTTTCTAATAAGTTTCAGGCTTCTTGTGTCTTGTCTCACATAATTTACAAACCATTTCTGATTTTGGCAAACCATCATCCAGCCCTGATCTACTGTAGCTCATACTCGATTTACCGAACAGCACTAATGTGCTCCTTTCCAGATGCTTAGGAACACAGTAATAGCTTATCATTAGCGGACTGCCAAAAAGTTTTCAAAGAAAGCTTGGGGTGCTCTGTAAGATCAGGCGCAGACCTACTTTACTGGAACTACAAGCAAAACACATTACAGAAATGAAAATGAAGATTAAAGCATGGCCGTGTGAAGGCTGAAGAGGGTGGAAGGAGCTCTCTGGCCTAAAAGAACAGCACAGCAGAATGCAAAATTTAACAGCTCTCCTAATTATGATGTTGCCCTCGGAAACACTGGAGTGGATGGAAGGTGACAGGCGCAGAGGCTGTTTTCATGAGACTAATTCCAGTGGGCCCTAACAGATACACGGTCGTGAACTGAAACAACCTTTCTAAGAAATATTTTCACTAACACAACCACATGAAAACTCACAAACACAAACTTCTGTAGTTCATACATGCACAAAGCTCATATACACACACTAGACAAAGACATCTTAAGAACACATGAGCTCGAGGGGGCCTGGGTAGCTCAGTGGAAAAAAAAAATACGCTGGTTACCACCCCTGGAGTTCGCTAGTTTGAATCTCAGGGCGTGCTGAGTGACTCCAGCCAGGCTTACTAAGCAACCAAATTGGCCCGGTTGCTAGGGAGGGTGGAGTCACATGGGGTAACCTCCTCGTGGTCGCTATAATGTGGTTCGTTCTTGGTGGGGCGCGTGGTGAGTTGAGCGTGGATGCCGCAAAGCTATTTTAATTTGCATATGTTAATATCAATTTAATTCTTCTAATTTGCAGAGAAGACAGGACAGAGGGAAAGGGAGAATAAAGAGGATATAACACTAGTGAAATAAAGAGATGAAGAGGGTTTTAAAATTATTGCTTTAAAGAAAACATTTAAAATTATCGTTATGTGTGTGTACGGAATGGTCGACATGATAACCATGGCCAACTTTTGGTGTCTCGCAGATGTTAAAAAGAAACATGGATGCCAACAGTTCAACATCTTTGGTGTTATATGAAAAAGTTTTTTGACCAAAGTAATATAATCAATCACAGATTGTGGTCTGGCAATTTTTTGTAAATAAAGGTGGTGTGTTTTGTTTATGCTCTTTAAACTGCTGCTTTTAAACATTGCGCTCTACCTGGTTTGTAATGACAGGCCTAGAGAGAAGGGCTGGTGGGAGCAACTATGGAGGAGAGAGACAGCATAAAAATGTGTCAATGAAAGTCACATACCTCTGTTGTTTCTGTGATTTTATTGCACAATGAGAAATCAGAGTCCAAATTAGAGTGCCAGAATTTTTCAGGAATGAATTTGGTTATAGAATGTGTTTGTCACTGCCTGAATTTTTCAGGAGTGAATTCGGTTGTAGAATGCAGTTGTCATTACATGAATTTGGTCTTAGAATACAGTTGTCATTACATGAATTTTTTGAGAGTGAATTCATTTATAGAATGCAGTTGTCTTTACCTGAATTTTACGGAGTAAATTCGGCCTTAGAATGTAGTTATCATTACCCAAATTTTCAGGAGTGAATTCAGTAATAGAATGCTGTTGTCATTACCTGAATTTTTTGATTGTTAATTCTGTCTTAGAATGTGGTTGTCATTACCCAAATTTTCAGAAGTGAATTCGATTTTAGAATGCAGTTGACATTACCTATATTTTCAGGAGTGAATTTGGTTTATAGAATGGAGCTGTTATTAACTGAATTGTAGAGAGTGAATTCGGTTTATAGAATGGAGTTGTCATTACCTAAATTTTAGGGAGTGAATTCAGTATATAGAATAGATTTGTCATTAACTGAATTTTCATGAGTGAATTCAGTTGTGGAATGCTTTTATCATTACTTGATTTTTTGGGAGTGAATTCAGTTTATAGAATGGAGTTCTCATTACCTGAATTTTTGGGAGTGAATTTGGTTTATAGAATGGATTTTTCATTAACTGAATTTTCAGGAGTGAATTCGGTTGTGGAATGCAGTTATCATTACCTGAATTTTTGGGAGTGAATTCAGTTTATAAAATGGATTTGTCATTAACTGAATTTTCAGGAGTGAATTCGGTTGTGGAATGCAGTTATCATTACCTGAATTTTCGGGAGTGAATTCGGTTTATAGAATGGAGTTCTCATTACCTGAATTTTCGGGAGTTAATTTATTTCGGTTTATAGAATGCAGTTATCATTACCTGAACTTTTGGGAGTGAATTCAGTTTATAGAATGCAGTTATCATTACCTGAATTTTCAGGAGTGAATTCAGTTTATAGAATGCAGTTATCATTACCTGAACATTTGGGAGTGAATTCAGTTTATAGAATGCAGTTATCATTACCTGAATTTTCAGGAGTGAATTCGGTTGTTGATCAATATTTATTTATAAAGCACATTTAAAAAATGTAGTTGTGTTGCCTTAAATTTCTGTGAGCGAATTCGGTTTATAGAATGGAGGTGTCATTACCTGAATTTTCAGGAGTGAATTCGGTTGTGGAATGCAGTTATCATTACCTGAATTTTCGGGAGTGAATTTGGTTTATAGAACGGAGTTATCATTACCTGAATTTTCGAGAGTGAATTCAGTTGTGGATTGCAGTTATCATTACCTGAATTTTCAGGACTGATTTTGGTTATAGAATGCTATTTGTCACTCCTGTTAATAAATCAAAAAGTGTGTGTACAGAAAGGGATTGAGAACTCAGAAGAAGAGTGACAACTGTGTTTATCTGCTGTGTGTACGTGCCTGGTGTTTGAAAGAAACATGAAAGCAAGAAAAAACAGAAAAGACAGAAAAACAGAGTGAAAGATGCAAGTGAGAGCGGGAGATAGAGATGAGAGGAAGAAAACATGAAGGCACTGACCTAAATTGCGCTTTTTATCGTCTATGGCGATGAAGCGAATGCAGGGATTATTGGAGACGTACTGGGCCGCCCAAGGGACGTCGATCCGCACGTCGGCTTTGTAGAAGAGTCCAAGTGCATAGCGGGAAGAGTAACTGACAGCCTCCAGCTTCCTCCGCTGATTCTCCCCCATCACTGCACAGACACAAACACAGCAGTACAGGATGAAGCCTCTGGGCCCCAGCTAGCTCATCTCATCCACACTTCTCTCTGTTCAATTCAGACAGCCGCCAGCAACGGTGTCTGTGAAGAACGGCCCTTCAGATCGCACAGATCAAATGAGAGAAATGCTGTGCCGCCAACTCACAGAGCTTCCACAGCACCAAGTCTGACAACATACTTCCCTGCTGACAAGACCAGCTTAAACCAGCATGTTTAATGCTGGTTAGGAGCTGGAACCAGAACAGCCATTTTGTTCACCGGTAAAAACTCCTGGTCTTGCAGGTTAAGATAATTAAAGGGATATTTCACCCAAAAATTAAAATTTGCTCACCCTCATGTTTTTCCAAACCTGTATGACTTTCTTCCTTCTGCAGAACAGAAAAGATGATGTTAGGCAGAATGTTAGCTCACTATTTACATTTTATTTTCATTGCATAATTTTTTTCTCTCCATACAATGGAATGGTGACTAAGGCTAACATCATGCCTTCTTTTGTGTTCCACAAAAGAAAGAAAGTCATATTGGAACAAAATGAATGTGAGTAAATGATGACAGAATGTTTTTGGGGCCAACTATCCCTATAAGATTCCTGGTGAGGACACCAGCATCCAAAACACAACAATCTGGTGATCTGGTTTCCATAACAGGCTTCTTAAACTAGCTTAATCAGCAAGGGTGTAACAAAAGCATGGAGATAGATGTATAGTTGATGAGTAGGGTCTTTAAAAATAAAACCAGCAAGTCCTTTTTGCAAACAAAATGTGTGGAGGTTTAAACAGACAGTGAGTGACACTTTAATGAGAATGCAGTGGAAGAATGCCACTTGAGCTTTTAGGATTCTTTCTCATTTTGTTTTTTTTTTTTTTCTCATTTTAAATGCTGTCCTTGTTTCCTGACTGGAACATCTGTTATTTATTGGAAACAAGCAGTCACACTAAGGCCTGGTTTAGTTATTTAGGGCCCACAGGTACTGAGTATAGTAAAGGTTAAAGGTCACCCCTGCAGAATCAAATGCATATTTCTTCCCGTTTCCAGTGAGAGAAGAAGGGGGTTCAGAGAAAAGCAAAAAGAGAAAAATTAGGACCTGATCAACATTATTCTACAAAGCAGTTTCTTCCCCTAAAGCATCAAACAGATGTTTGGTCAAAAAAAGATTAACAAAATTACAGGGGGGGGGGGTGGGGGGGGGGGCAGTGCTTGTGTGTCAACGAGCGACAAACTCCTGGAGATATTGGAGACATTTTTGGGCTTTGTGTAGCACCTTTGGACCTGACAGCTACTGTCACTATGTGATTCAGTTCTACAATTTTATGATTTTATTTATGAATCTTATTCAATAATTTTTGTTAACCAAGTTTTGGTTCATCATCAATCTTTGTCTTGTACATGGCATGACATTTGTTTTACAGTTTTACCTATACAGTACATACAGTGTATACTGTATAGTTTTATATTTACATAGGACATGGTGTAAAGGTATAATGTAGTTGCCCCTCTACAAGCACAACTGGCCCCAGTTGTGTCAATCTTTCAAAAACTCAAGCTGCTTTGTTCTTTGTTAGGATCAACAGATCATAAGAGAATACTTTTCTGTGGCTGTGTGGTTTGCCAAAGGACAGTGATGCCACGCAAACCCCCCCTCACATCCTCAACCACCGCTGTAATTTTGTTGTCACAGCGAACACTTCACCGACTGCTAGTTCAATTAGGAAGCAAACGACTGATGATGATAGAATACGACAACAGAGGTGAAACGGTCACATGACTACGCCCGGACATGTCCCTTTTATTACTTTCTGTGTCATTGCGGAACATCTGGGGGAGATTAGGAGCATGTAAATGTGCCCCTTGGTACAGAAACAATCTGGTGCAGCATCTGAGCGTGGAAAGCCCATGGATAATGCAAACCCTGTCTGCTGAATCCATACAGGGGCTTTCTTTTTTCTCATGGTAATGGAATCTGGTTACAGAACATGCCATTATTAATCGGCATAAAAGATCCCAACGCAAAAAGGAATATTTAATGAAACAGATATGAGAACACTTTTTACCACATTAACCCATTTAAGTTGTCAGAAATCACTTTCGCTGGTCCGGACAATAAGTGCGGATGCACATTAATGAATCATCCCCTTTCAAAAGGCATGGGACCCCCTACGACTTCCATTTCGAGTAAAAGAGACTACCTATTTGATGGTCTGAATTACTTCAGCTTAGCCACAACTACTGAGATGTTTTTAGACCTATTCTTTCAAAAAGAAAAGTACAGGCTATGCATTTTCTGGCTGCAACACTAAGTAAAGCTCTGAGTCATGCTGCAAAGTGGATACTGCCTTACATTACCCCCCTACCCTCTTCCTGTCGGCTCAGGTTGGTAGCACAATTACCATTGACAGGTTTGTACTGTAGGTCTTCTAATTTCAGCTCAAGCACACACCACATGCTCGGAGCTTACAAACCAGCTGATCTGACAAAGCACAAAAGCCATGAACAAACTGCTTTCTTCCACCAGTAAGTAGTTGTAAAACAGTCAGATATATAGTATTTATGTTTTATAGTCAAAATATTTCATGTTTCAGTAGGTATATATACAGTTGCCCCAAAAAGTACACAGTAAAAAATGTAATTGCAGCTTATGGGGGTTTTTATGTCACAGATATTATAACATGTGAATGACTTTGCATCTACATAAAAACACATATTAGACCAACAATATTCCCCAAAATATTGTCCCAACTAACATAAGAGTCGTCTGAACTAACAATTTCATATTGAACAATGATGCTGATTGCGAGTTCCCAGCATGCTTTGCAACATGAATAAATTATGCGGTTAGTGTCATAGGCTTATTTTTGGCTGTTTGCTGACTTTATTTATGCTGTTACTGTGGTTTTTTGTTGCCACTGTTAGTCAGTTATTGTGTGGTGATGTTAGGAGCTCATCTTTTAACTTAATGAGGATTGCTGATTGTCACCATTATAGAGGTTTTTGTGCTAAGGGTTTTGTGTGTCTACAGCTGGGTTTCCATCAAAATGTTTAGCGTTTTTTAAGTGCATTTCTAAACATTAAACTTACGAAAGTACTAACTGTTGCATGTTTCCATCCACTACATAATGCACATTATTATGAGGGAGCCATCTCGTCATGATGGAGCAGCTGAATGACCTCCCTGCTTCAGGGAGAGTTTTATTTGCAAGATTGGAGCAAGTATCTAATTTTATTAAATGCATCCACAAGACACCGCTGAATAAGTGTAATATTTGATATAATGGGGCTGAAATGACTGGGATGCCACATGCCGCCAGTCTCCGCATACCTGGGAGCGCCCAGTCTCAAAACTGTTCTGGTGGATTGTGAGGACCAACTTTGACGAGCAGCTGTGGGTTAAACACTTCCGAATGACAAGGGCTATGTTCAAAGAATTGTGTGCCAAGGTCTTTCATTGGGCCAGTCACATCAAGCTATTGCACGCTCATAACACATGCACGAATGGTCAAAACACGTCATCGTTTTGCGAATAAACTGTTTCCATCACCTTAATGCACATTTTAACTAATGCAAAACTCCAATCCACCTCCTCCTAGCGCATTAAATTTTATGCAAATTTAGAAAGTTTATTCGCATATCAAGCATTTCCAGTCAGGATTTCTTATGCGCAATTTCAAAATGCACAAAAATAGTTGGATGGAAACCCAGTTTGTGTCAAACAATTGTATGTATTGCTTCGCAAGACATAACTATCTTCAGAGGCAAAGACTGCAGTTAACTCCATGTAAAAGTAATTGAAATGGTGACAAAATTAAAGTTCTCATATTGCGAATTGATAGTTGGCTGAACAAGTAATTAACTAGTAGTTCTCTCAACAAAAATTTTGCGGGTGAGTGAACAAATTCACATTGACTAAACAAAGCAATGTTACTGAGGACAATTATTAAGACAGTTGTTGGGAGAACAGATTAATAGATTAAACTACTTTTAAGGGGAAAGGAGAAAGATTTAACAAAGCAGACTTGTTGTAGCATAGTTATTTAAACAAGAACTGAATAATTAATTCCCTAATGAGTCCCTTTTCCTTTGTCAAGACTCATTCTTTGAAATAGGGACCTCTTAAAATGCTATGCACTTAAGAAGCTTGTTTTAGGAGGACTTGATACAATGCCTTGCGTTTGTGCAGGCAAATGTAAAATTATATTCACCTAGAGGAATATTTATCAACCTTTCCTTACCCTGTCGTCCTCAGCCCATGGAGAGACAATATATACTTTTTACTTAAGTGTTTAACAAATGAAACTCAAACTCTGAAAAGTGCAGTTTTAAGTTTTCCACTTTATCCATCTTTATAAAAAATGCATACCCATTGTCCTTTCATTGTGATGGTTTGTATTTGCTCTCTTAATGATAAGTAATGGCACTAATGTGCAATGAGAGCATTGGTGAGCACTCGAGTAAAAATTTCCTCTTGCTTTAGACAGAGGGATTTGATTTCATTACACACATCTGTGATCTTTAGCCTCCTTCCCTGACACATCCTCCGGTCGAAGGACTAACAAATCCACATGAGCAGAATTCTACCCAAACATTCAAGCTCTTTCAATCTTCTGAAGGAAAAAAACTCACTCACATCGCTCTGCGAATGAGCCCTGCATAGCCTCAAATGCAAGACATACCTTACACTAAACCACACTCACTTGCAGAGCCACATACACAGCTGATGTCCTCTTCCTCTTCACACACTTGTTACCTCAGAGATCTTCAGAGTCTGCTTTGCGTCTGTCTGTACATAATAAATCTCTAGTCTGTGTGCGAAGGGCAGGGCAGAGTTTGGGGGCTTTGGCCAGCTGTGCTATATACTAGGCCTCACAGAGTGCGAATGAAAGAAAATAAAGATAGAAAGAGGGCAATGCTAACCCCTGCCTGCTTTTAAACACATGCTTACAGTTCCTGCCATACATATGCAGCACATTTGCAACCACTCAGGGATGAATTCACTGAAAAGTTTTGTGTGCAGTATTTTGACTCACAAGAACATGAATTATGACACACAAATTGTGTTCAGAACAATTTTTTTGCGCATATTTGCATTGTTTATTCATTAAATCAAATGCTAAAACAACACTGACAGCATGTGCAAATAAACAACACTATAAGCGCATTATTTTTTTTTAAGCAAACTCCCCCCAAAAGAAAAAGGCTAGATTTCAAGTTACTCCCAGTAAATACCAAGGCTGTATAAACTGCTTGCAAATTAGCCATCGCTTGACTATGAGGATTTTACTCATCTAACCTGAAAAAGCAAACCATCTGAAGCTCTACAGCAGTAATCTGAAGTTGGTCATTGACATGTGTTTGGCTGTGAGAGTGACTACATTAGTATCTGCGAGTGTGTGTGTGTGTGCGTGAGTGTGTGTGCAGCTTTGAGAAGAGAAGGTTAACTTTTTCCAGTTGGCCGCTTAGGGGCATGTGCTGAACTGTGTGCTCGCGGCCCTTGGATCTTTGATGTAGGAGTGGGTGAAACGTTCACTCTAACTCAGCATGTAGACAGAGCCATGCTTAATCAATGCAGGCCACAGCAGACAGTGAGTCCTACAGTACCCTGCATTCAACTTCAGAAAAGGTGCTGCACTTAACTTCTAAGTCTAAGAGACCTACTAACTTATAAAGGAAACGATTACCCAAAATAGAAGATTCTGTCATTATTTTCTCACCTCATATAATGAATGTAATTCCAACCTGTATTCTGTTATTTTATCTGTCAAACACAACAGGACAGTTCTGGAAGAATTTTTATGCAGCTTAATTCTATACGAGTTCACATGACTGTAACAGTTCTATAACAGTTCACACTGATCATGGCTGTCAAGCTTCAAAAACACTGTAAAAAATGTTGTTGTTGTTTCAACTTTTGTTGTTGTTGTTGTTTTTCGTGCTGCCTTAAAATTTAAAGTTGTGTTAACTCAAGAGGGAAAGTTGTTTAAACAGAACATAAAGTTGACAAATCAATTTAACTGGTTAAATGAGCTTAATGTCTTTTTACGTAAACCTGACTTTCTTAGTTCAATCAACTATATTCTAATTCAATTCAAACTCAATATAAAAGTACAGTTACTTGTATTCTTATTGAATATTAATAGCTATAGAAGTAGTTGGGGCTATTCCATTACCAAAGGTTTGATAATAAATACAGTTGATGATCAGAGACCAACGACTGATCTCTCTATCACATTCAGACTTAAAAGTGCATCCCATTAAAAAAGTTTTACTCCTAAAGAAATGAATTGCAATTTTGAAATATATATATAAAATCATGACCACTCACATGAGATGAGGACTCTAGTCATATTAGTAACCTTTTAAAAGCTGTTTTATTCTACATGGGGCAGGGGCGCTCTCATGGGGGCTGCCTTGTAAGATTCACATGACCAGCCGAATACTACTCACTTTATCTCAGTAACCGTCTTGTTATTGGACACTTTCACTATTGGATTAAATTAATCATGACTCACTGTGAATAGTGAATTTCTACAATGGCATCTGTAACTGAAAACTATTGATTTTGAATGATGCTGCATCCACACCACTAGGTGTCACTGTAAGTCCAGTATAACATAAACAAAAAGTTACTGAGTGCACCTTTAAAAGGATAGTTCACCCAAAAATGATTTTGTGTGATTTTTGGAGCTTCAAAGGTCTGATCACCATCACTGTTCCCTCTAAGCTACGCGCGTGCATGTCCGAACACTTTTTATATTTCTCCCGCGCAGACGGAGAAAACCTCTGTGCACTGCGCTCAGGCTCAAAAAACCTAGAGATTTCTTGTAGAGCTAAATACATACTAAGTGTTTCAACTGGAGTCCATGTGAATGTTCATTTTTTTTCCAGTATGAAGCTGAAGCTTTGAGTGAAATACTGTGTAAAAAAAAACTAGGTGGAAATTCGTATTATTAAGTAGTGATACAACACATCCAAATAACTGCATTTACTGTGAGGCGCGAGTGCTATTGGTGAATGTGGATATGGCTCCACGCCAAACGGTTAAATATGATTCATAGTCAATGCCTGTTGACTGAATAACACAAACAGTCACTTATGTCTCATGTGAATGCAAAAAGGTGCAACAAGAAATCAGGTATGTGTCAAAATTTTGGATCTGTACATTAGACATTGCAGTGTAAATGCACTAATGCAGCCTAACAGATCTGTCGCTATTGTTAACAAACAACAAGATTGAAAAGAATGCCACTGACTGCTCTTTATTTAGGCCTACATTATGTTTTATATTAGACTACTTTGTTCTTAATTTAGTTTATACATAGGCTACTTCTTTATTATTACCTGAATCATTCAAAACATTAAACAATGTTTAGTTAATTAGTTTACTTACTTTTTAAATAAAGGAGTGCATTCAATAACATATTAGCCTATCCATTTTTACTATGCTATTGAAATTTCAAAAAACAAGAATTGTGAAATTTCACTGGTATTGGTACCAACAAAAATGTTGGTGTGTGTGTGTGTGCGCATATACATATATACTGTATATATAATTCTGCTCAGGTGGCCGAATGTTCTGCCCAATACAAATAGGATTTGCTCAGCAACAACAAAAATTAGAGGGAACATTGATCACCATTCACTTGCATTGTGTGGACCAACAGAGCTAAGATATTCTTCTAAAAATCTTTGTTTTCTGCAGAAGAAAGTAAGTCCTACACATCTGGGATGACATGAGGGAGTAAATGATCCCTGGGTGAACTATCCCTTTAAGCTTGTCAAGGAGACATGAACGGGCCTCAGCAATTTACATGCAAATCACAGTGATGGTGACAATCAAACACATTGAGTAAAAAGATAAGCTTTGAATTATTGCTACATGACAAATAACAAAAAGTGGCAACAAACACAACAATCAACAGCATAAATAAAAGCAGCAAACGAAAAGATAAGAGAGTAACACTAATTTTCATAAATAGTTTATGCTGATGCATGCTGGGAATCCAAATATGTGAGAGTTATGTGTGTAATAATTGAGTTATCTCAGCAAGATCTATCCAGGGCAGTAATTCTGACATTTAAAGTTACTATAAGGTAAAATATTTTTTACAAGGACAAAAACACCAAAACACCATAAAAGCACTATATTAGTAGTCCATATGGCTAGTGCACTATACTCCAAGTCTTCTGAAGTCCTACGACAGCTTCATGTCAGGAACAGACCCAAATTTACATAATTTTTCATTAATAAGCATTCCCTTTGCCGAAGCTCTGAAATTAACTACAAAAGACGTCTGGACTACAAAAATGGCACGTCGACACGCCAATGCTATGTTCCATTCAACTCAGAAAGTTGTAATTTCCAACTTCCTACTCGGAAAAGAGCAATGGAATGCCACATAAGGTCAGAATTCCAACATAGAAACTTGGGCGGAAGCCCTCAACTCTGATTTTTGCTGAGATGCAGGTTTGTGATGTCATGCAAGCGTTTCGGCACCCAGGGAGATTTACATAGTAAATAATAAACATTTATTTTTTCTCCCCTTTTTCTCCCCAATTTGGAATGCCCAATTCCCAATGCACTCCAAGTTCTCATTGTGGCGTAGTGACTCGCCTCAATCCGGGTGGCGTAGGACAAATCTCAGTTGCTTCCGCGTCTGAGACCGTCAATCCGTGCATCTTATCACGTGGCTTGTTGAGCGCATTACCATGGAGACATAGCGCGTGTGGAGGCTTCACGCCATCCACCGCGGCATCCACACACAACTCACCATGTGCCCCACCAAGAGGGAACCACATTATAGTGACCACAAGGAGGTTACCCCATGTGACTCTACCCTCCCTAGCAACCGGGCCAATTTGGTTGCTTAGGAGACCTGGCTGGAGAACTTGCGAACTCCAGGGGTGGTGGTCAGCGTCTTTACTCGCTGAGTTACCCAGGTCCCCAAACATTTATTTTTAAGCAAATAAAATACATAAATGAGTCAAAGTTCCTATATTTGATCATTATAAATCTTTAGCAAACTTGTGCAGAGACAGGTGAGTAAAGTTTGGTACATTATATTCACATGTGGAAGAAATGCATAGTATGCTAGTAATGCATAGAATTGTTTATGCTCCACAATTTGGTTGTCTCCACTGACAATCAAATACCTACTAACCTGACGGGAGCATTGCAATGTTGTTTCCGAGCATCATTTATGGTTGGAGATCGAAGATATAAAGTATGAATATCTCACATACAACTCTGAATGGAATGCAGCACAAATGCCACTGGTTTTCATTTGGTCAAACCTGACAGAACGAGTCATATTTGATTTGAGCTATGCAAGGAAAGATTTTAAGCAAATAATGACTTAAATATCAGTTTTTTCCTAACACAACCCTATGATACTGCATTTAACATAATTAGAATGTAGAATTTCCATTTTTGGGTGAACTATTCCTTTAACTCAAAAGCAATGACATGTTTTTGCAAGCTAATAGAATGACATCTAATAGCTTATTAGAGAAAAGCATGAGAAAACTGAGAATGGTGGTGGTTTCAATCTTTTATCATAATAAGGTTCTCCTTTTTCACACAGCACAGTGCTGTATATCAAAATCTCAAAATCTTGAACTTAAATGCAGAAGTTGTGTGAAAAATTCCAAAGGATGAGGTCTGATGTTAAAGCATGAGGTATGAGAGGCTTCCTTCTTGAGCTTCCTCTCACAAGCTTGTGTGTGTGTGTTCCAATCAGGGGGTGGAGAATTACAGAGCTACGGGGTGATTAGAAAAGTGAGGACCCAGGGGAGCCTGTAGGAGTGAGTCTGGCTCAATGCCAGGTAGTTCTGCACATCTGCATTACATCTCTACAACACACACACACACACACACACACACACACGCGCGCGCGCGCATCCCCCCCCCCAATCTCAAATTACTCACACACATTAATGCTGTGGATCAAGCGAAGAGTTTCTCAACTTAGAGGTGTTCAACCTTTTTCACATTCAAATGGCAAGTCGAATCTCCTATGAGTTTCGTGTGAGGAATGCTATTTCTATGACTCACAGAGTTGCTGCATATGTAGAGCATTCCAAATCAGTCACTTAATGCTAGGGCGCTCAATCGCTTGCAAGACGTAATGGTGCTCGGAAAAACAAATATCCTAGTCTTTAAGGCACTGACTACGTAGGCAATAGATCAGGGGTCAGCAACCTTTTTTGACATGGAGTGCCATTTTTTTATTTTCCTAGTTAATGGCTGTGCCGAAGATGCAGAAAGATGCCGTGTTTTCAGACCTCGAATAATTCAAAGAAAACAAGTTCATATTCATTTTTAAACAACACAATACTAATGTTTTAACTTAGGAAGAGTTCAAAAATCAATATTTGTTGGAATAACCCTGATTTCAATCCCATGTGCACCAGTTTTTCACATTGCTGACTTTATGCCACTCCTGGCACAAAGACTCAAGCAGGAATTCATCAGACACTGGAATGGAATATTGCATATCGCGGCACTGTTTTGTGGCCCTCTTCAGCCTGTTATGACCCATTCAGCTTATCGCGGCCCGTTCGGCCCTGTTTCTCGGCCGGCCCACCGGGAAAAGTTCCAGTTCTCCTTATGGACAGTCCCCCCTGTGTGGAGATACTGATTTAAGAAGCATTTGGAGTGGTCTTTTAATTTTTTCCAGAGCTGTATATATACAGTTGTGCTCAAAAGTTTGCATACCCTTTGAGAATTGGTAATATATGTACCATTTTTAAAGAAAACATGAGTGAGCAGGCAAAACACATTTCTTTTATTTCTTATGGGATTCATATTCAACTGTAGGTTATAACAGAATGGTACAATCATAAAACAAAACATGGCAACAATGAAAAAATGAAATGACCCCTGTTCAAAAGTCTGCATACCCTTAGTTCTTAATACTGTGTATTGCCCCCTTTAGCATCAATGACAGCGTGCAGTCTTTTGTAATAGTTGTCTATGAGGCCCCAAATTCTTGCATGTGGTATAGCTGCCCATTCGTCTTGGCAAAATGCCTCCAGGTCATGCAAAGTCTTTGGTCGTTTTGCATGAACCGCACGTTTGAGATCTCCCCAGAGTGGCTCAATGATATTAAGGTCAGGAGACTGTGATGGCCACTCCAGAACCTTCACCTTTTTCTGCTGTAACCACTGGAGGGTCAACTTGGCCTTGTGCTTAGGGTCATTGTCATGCTGGAAAGTCCAAGAGTGTCCCATGCGCAGCTTTCGTGCAGAAGAATGCAAATTGTCTGCCAGTATTTTCTGATAACATGCTGCATTCATCTTGCCATCAATTTTCACAAGATTCCCCGTGCCTTTAGCGCTCACACACCCCCAAAACATCAGTGAGCCACCACCATGCTTCACTGTGGGGATTGTTAACCCCTCTCCAAACATAGCACTTATGGTTGTGACCATAAAGCTCTATTTTGGTCTCGTCACTCCAAATTACAGTGTGCCAGAAGCTGTGAGGTGTGTCATTTGTGGCATTGGCACAGTAAAGGCTTCTTTCTGGCAACTTGACCATGCAGCTCATTTTTGTTCAAGTATCGTCGTATTGTGCTCCTTGAAACAACCACACCGTCTTTTTCCAGAGCAGCCTGTATTTCCCCTGAGGTTACCTGTGGGTTTTTTCTTTGTATCCCCAACAAATCTTCTGGCAGTTGTGGCTGAAATCTTTCTTGGTCTACCTGACCTTGGCTTGGTATCAAGAGATCCCTGAATTTTCCACTTCTTAATAAGTGATTGAACAGTACTGACTGGCATTTTCAAGGCTTTGGATATATTTTTATATCCTTTTCCATCTTTATAAAGTTCCGTTACCGTGTTACACAGGTCTTTTGACAGTTCTTTTCTGCTCCCCATGGCTCAGTATCTAGCCTGCTCAGTGCATCCACATGAGAGCTAACAAACTCATTGACTATTTATACATGGACACTAATTGCAATTTAAAAAGCCACAGGTGTGGGAAATTAACCTTTAATTGCCATTTAAACCTGTGTGTGTCACCTTGTGTGTCTGTAACAAGGCCAAACATTCAAGGGTATGTAAACTTTTGATCAGGGACATTTGGGTGATTTCTGTTATCATTATGATTTTAAAAGGTAAAAAAACAACTATGTGATGATAAATGGCTTTATATGATCACTATCCTTAAATAAAAGATCAGTCATATTTTCAAAATCAATGCCAAAATTTCACAATTTCTGCCAGGGTATGCAACATTTTGAGCACAACTGTCTGTGCATGTATGTGATTTTCCGAAGTTTGAGTCCACTTGTGAAAATGTTTCTATTTAGCATATATCTAATTTAATCTTTTATTTATTTATTTAATTACAAATGATATTATCAGCATAACAGTTTGAGTGAAAACCCAATGATTGTGATATAATCATGATCATGCATGTGAATTTTCACAGAGCATCTTAAATGCTAATAATGAAAGAAAACCTGTCCTTTTGTAGGCTACTACATGAGTTACAGTTAATATCACAAATTTGATTACTGATCAATTTTGTGCAATATTTTTTTCTCCCAATTTGGAATGGCCAATTCCCAATGTGCTTTTAAGTCCTCGTGGTCACGTAGTGATTCGCCTCAGTCCGGGTGGCGGAGGACGAATCCCAGTTGCCTCTGCGTCTGAGATCATCAACCCACGCATCTTATCACGTGGCTTGTTGAGTGCATTGTCACAGAGACATAGCGCGTGTGGAGGCTTCAAGCCACCCACCGCGGCATCCACGCTCAACTCACCATGTGCCCCACCGAGAACGAACCACATTATAGCGATCACGAGGAGGTTACCCCATGTGACTCTACCTTCCCTAGCAACCGGGCTAATTTGGTTGCTTAGGAGACCTGGCTGGAGTCACTCCGCACGCCCTGGGATACGAACTAGCGAACTCCAGGGGTGGTAGCCAGCATCTTTACAATTTTGTGCAATCTTAAATATTTCTTATATTATCTCATACTACATTTTCAAAAACACACAGAGGGGTAATTACTAGAACGCAATCAACAGCGAGAGTGGAGCAGGCTATTTTACTTGTATGAAGTTTTTCGCACCTGCATTCAATTTACATCTGCAGAGTGTTTTCATCAGCTGAATCGGAAACCACTATTAAAGTGCGTGGAGACTCGCGCTGCGTGCAAGCCATTCGCACATCACAAGCCGATCAAATATTTAGCCATTTTTGGTAAATCACACCTACAAAATCCTAAAATTTTATTTCCAGGTTTAATTTATATTTTGATTAGACTCTTTTTTGATTAGATTTTTATGTTTTCTCTTTTAATCTTTTAATGTAATTTTGAGTGTGTCTGGTTAAAAGGAGGGTATACCTGTTGCTGGGTTGGAAATCTCAAGGATTCATAGTGGTGTTTTCCTTATTATATCACGTGTTGTTCTGAAAGCATCCACGCAGTCTGACTGAAGCGAAGCGGGCGCATTTACTCGCGTGATTAAGTGAACGTGAAGCACTGCCAACTTGTGATGTGCGAATGGCTTGCACGCGCTGCACGAGTCTGTTGGGTATACTGCAGTCTCATCACATTTTAACTTTTTGTTTAGTCTCCCATTCAGCTCATGAAAACATTTTGTGTGATCATGTGGAAGGATTACATCAAGATGTTGATTGGAATGCAGGTGCGGAATTTCATCTAAATAAAATAGTCTAATCCTCTCTCGCTGTTGCTGGCGTGTCAGTGATTACCCCTCCGCGTGCCAATGCTGGCACGCCTGCCATAGGTTGCCGACCCCTGCAATAGATAGCAATGTAGTTAACATTACAATGAGTCCAAAGAGGTGCTATTTGCATGTTGTAATCATTTGGCCAGTGATATCTATGCAAAGTTGCATGTCATTTTCTGGACTGGTTACACATCATAAATGCTGCAGAGCTTATAAAATAAATCCAGTGTTATTGTGCAACATGCTCTTGGGTTCACAGGCAATCAATGAGGGGTAAAGGGAGAAGGTGATGAATTATGATACAAGGGCATTTTCTCACAAAACACAGTGTATTTTTTGGCTGCTAATGTGTCATCTCTATAAGCACACAAAGTCAGCCAAGACTGTTCCCACAGTGGCTGTGGATGTGTGAATATTCCCAGGAATGGGTCTTGGGGACTTAATTGTAGCAATCAGTGGAGAGTGTTGGGCCAATGTGATGTAAACATTCTTCAGTTTTAGGAGGTGTGACTGTACAATAGTCAAGCAGAGTTATTAGGTCTTGCTGGTGTTTCGAGCGGAATAAGTTAATCAAAAGAAAATGATACTGGAGACCCTTGTCTCCAAGTCAGAAAGTCTGCTGTGCTTGAGTCTGAGGGGTTTGTAACCCGTGGTTACAAAAGGAGATGTTTAACATAATGTTTATGCTGCTCTATATCTATGAAAGCATATAGAAATCAGGGGCTGTCAAGCTCCCAAAAAGACAAAAATTACCATAAAAGTATCCTAAAAATAGTTGATAAAACTCATGCGCTTTCTTCCAAGCCCTCTAAATCCATATGTAAGCTTTGTGTGAGGAACAGACTCAAATTTGAGTCATTATTCACTGAAATTATTCCTATTAAATCTCATTCACACGTGCATATTTAAATTTGCTGTGTCAAGATGTGTCGCGACAAGTTTGAAGTCAATGAAACCAGATACCATTGGTTCTTGCGCATTGTACCATGCCAACTTTGAATAAGAGCAATGATATTTGAGAGCTGCATCAAAGGACAGGATTGTCACTGAATAACAACATCAATTCCAGTCTTTTCCACACACAAAGCTATCATATGGCCTCAAAAGACTTGTAATACAGCACACAAGTCATATGGACTACCTTTAATGTGTGTTTCAGGTTCTTTTTTTTTGCCTATTTTGGAGCTTGACAGCCTTTTGTTGTGTGGAAATAAGCAGCAAAGACTTTTTGCCAGACTCTGCCTAATCTCCTTTTGTGCTTCACGGAACTAAGAAATGTAGGCGAGTACGTAATATGACAGAAATTTAGCATGATTCAGAGGAAACACCATTTAAAAAAATGGAGTTTATGTGCTGCCTTATCTTCTCATTTTCTTTGAGAATAAGCGGCAACATCGAGGGTGTATTGATCTGGCTACTGTAGATGATAGAAGACCTACTTGGGTTGATTTTAATTCAAGCTACAAATGAATGAATAACCACATCCAACATGCACATACATTCAAAACAAGTTTATTTTTGAATGTGGGTGGTCAATTTTTTTCGGGTTGGCATTGTTTGATTGTTTGAGGCAACATTGTTGCAAGCACACCAACTCCCATGCATTCATCATTGTTCCCTGGAAGGGCTGGCCTTTGCTGCTACCCTCTGGGACTCCGCACAGCAGTGTAGCATACTGAAAGGCTATATAGAGTGCACCAGAGAGCTGAACCATTTCCCAATTTATGATCTCTTAGCCCTTTAAAGGTTGATTTAATATTTGCCTGAAAGGTTCTGGAAAGCTTCCCAAAAATAAAAAGGAAGAGAAAAAACAAAAGACAAAAAGGGAGTCGAATGTTGTTTAGCTAACCTTTACTGCACTTGGTGAACTGTGTCCAACAATAAGAAGTATTTATTAGCCCTGGTGAAGTGTTGTTGTGAGGTGGGAGGGGGCCCGATAACATTCAGCTTTAAGGGGGTTTTGCATAGGAGCGCGAGGTCCATCATTAGCCATGGCTCCTAATGGACTTTGTTTCAACATGCATTTGCTGAATGCGACATGTGATGGTGGTGATATACAGCATGTTGGGAGGGAAGAGACCCGAATTGCTTTTCCAACTGCTCACCGAGAGCCAGGTTATATTCAAGTCACTTGGAAAAGCGCTCCCATAAAGCCGATGAGATCTGTGTGCTCGGTGCCAAGGCAAGCTGAATCCACCAATGCCAAACCACCTGGACGCAAAAGCACTTTATCTCATGTACGCGATTAAAGCAGTGAAGGCCAGCAGCGTTCTAGATGCCTCCAAGTTGTCTGAAAACATTTAGCTAGCAGCTGATGCATCCAAATGCCAATAAATCACCACTCTTATTTGCCATTTGATTTTATTAAAGGTGACTCACAAATACTTTGTTACAGGCCTCCACGTAGGCTGGATTCACTTAAATGCTAAGAGATTTTGCCCTTCAAGCTTTAGCCTTAAAAAAAAAAAAACAAGCCTCAACCAATGGCAGTTCTGATTTAAAATGTGCCTAAACCTTTAACACATGCTCATCCATTTCATATGTCTGGCATACCTGTCAGCAAAAGTACACAAATACACACCGGGACACGACATCAAACTCTTCCAGGTACTTGTCTATTGGAAAACTAGTGGTTTAGTTGTCCAAAAACGTGTCAATGTTTTAACAATACAGCTTCAGAACACAAATGTCACGAAAGTGAACCCAGAGTGTGGTGTTCGTTATTAGTGAACTGGGCCATGGACAAAAAGCAAATGCGATTAGAGCAACCATACTTGGCTGATAATCAGCATGCATTTTGATTTCTACTGATATTGCACAAAAATCCACAAGCAGCATTTGAGCGTGTTAAATTTTTTCCTGTGATTGCGATTGCTGCATAAAAAAAAGTGTCCGTCAACGCAGAGTTTTTCTGTGCCGTGTCATGACTGGACAACCTCTTTGCGTCTGATCTCATTAAAATTACGTGACAGACTGTTGCGACAATTTCGCAAAATTATGTTACGTAGATTCTTACACGTATCACTGCAGTTCAGAGGTGAATTGTCCACTGTGTGGTGCTAAATGTGAGTTATTTTTTTCCCAAACAGATGAGGTATTTCAGTTTAATGCTCTATAGATCAACAAAACCTTAAACCCTAAACCTAACCAATAGGGTCACAAAAGCAAATGTGACATAAAAAATGCAATTGCTGAAGCAAACATGTCAATTTGTGGTGCTTCTATGACTCTCTTCAGGACTCGTACGCCAATCCTTTGCTTCGTAAGTGCAACATTTTATCTGTTGAGCTACTGCGTAGTTTGAACACTTATAAGCAGGGTTGGGGAGTAACAGAATACATGTAACGGGATTATGTATTTAAAATACAAAATATAAGTAACTGTATTCCACTACAGTTACAATTTAAATCATTGATATTTAGAATACAGTTACATTCAAAAAGTATTTTGATTACTGAAGAGATTACTTTGCATTTTATTGTCATTTGTTTCATTTAATATTTCGTCCTTTCAGATGGAAAACATTTATACATATAAACGATCCAAAGTGCATTTGAACAGCGGTGAAACACTTTCTTATGATGTGTTACATTCATACGAGCAGACAGAGAAGTAAGTTTGAAGTAAGTTTGGAGCAGAAGAAATAGAAATAAACCTTGTGTAAATTGTCAGCTTTACGCTAAGCTGAAATGCTATTTCTAGCTATTTTACATGCACGTTACCAGGAACGATCAAATTTTTTTATCAAGAAAATTCACGTTGGATCATAATTCCTTTTTTTCCTAGTAAGACCTTTGATATTAGGGCAAAAATCGTATTCTTGATAATAATTTTTGTATTGTTTTCCTATAAAAATATCTAAAAATCCTTAAAACAAGATCAATTTGATTTATCTTGTTTTAGAAACAACACTGCATAAGATATTTTGGTTTTTCAGAGAATGTATTTTTAACATGTGTATTTTGCCTTACTGTACTGGCAGAATTTTTATAGTCAAAACAAGTGAATAAATCTACCAGTGCTGAAGAAGTAATCCAAAGTATTTAGAATACATTACTGACTTTGAGTAATCTAATGGAATACGTTACAAATTACATTTTACAGCATGTATTCTGCAATCTGAAGCAGAATACATTTTAAAAGTAACCCTCCCAACCCTGCTTATAAGATAGCGTTAGGAAAAAGACAAAAAGTTAATGCTTATGAACTGATAAAAGTCATTGTTGTTTTAGCGCCTGTAGTGTTAAATTTACCAGGAAACATAAAAAACGCCACAAAACGTACATCGAGCCACTTCAAAATCTTTTTGCAAAAGTGTAGGTATAGTAACGTGTTTCTATGAGACCAGGCTGACCTCATTCAACGTTTCAGTTGTCTGAATTTTGTTTGCGGTTATCCCAGACAAGCGTTAATGTCAAGCCAAACACATTCACTACATCGTAACAGAAACTGCACTTAGCCTGTGGTATCAAATGTGCAGAGCTGCTGAAATTTACACCATAATTCCTCTTGAGAATGTTCTTTATGAATTAAAGAAGCTTAGATGCATATTAGAGATAATGGGCCACACCATAAGAAAGATCCAGGTTTTCTCTGGCCAAGACCACTGAGAAATCTGTGGGCCAACAACAGATCATCCATAAACCACTGGCTTTGGCCGATGCTATAAATGAAAACTTCTCAGCTCTTTATATCCGGAGTTTGAGCTCTGGCCGCAAGAGAGACGGATGTGCTATGACAGCTGTAGGCCACTTTAAAGCCCTACAGGTTTTCAGGGATGTTTATTAATGTCTTCACTAAAGGGTCTTTTTTCAGTTTCTCTGCAAACATGGCTATAATGGACACTTTTGTGTAACCAGGTAAATGAAGATGAAGTTGCTCTGATGTCAGCTGAAAATTCTGGTGGATAAACAAAGCAACTGCCAGCACGACCAAGCGGTTTGTTTCAAAGATAGCTCGAGTGTAATTTGGGACCAAACACAGACATTTAGGGCAGCCACCTGAGGGCTTTGGCAATGACGTCAAGCCACAGAGGTTATTTTAAGCAGTGGGTCAAAGGTGGTCTATTTCTTTTATAGAATAATTTGCCCCAACACCATGAGTCCTATGTTAGGGCATAAAGCTCTGTTTTAACTACTGGTCAGTGTGAAAAGCTATTATCATAAACTTGTATAGTGTATGGGCTATCTGCCATTGCACAGATGTTGTATAGGAAATCAATATGTCCCATTTCTAACTCCAGACTCATTCAGAGAGCAAACAAAAGCTGCTTTAGTGTGGCAATGCAATCAATTTGGTTATCTAAATTATAGTAAATTACATCAGGAGTGCTACAACTCAGCATTCTTGATGTAATTCAACATTTTATCAAACTATCTGGATTCATGATAACATCAGTAACAGAACTGATGATGAATTGAGCACCAATCCACAGCAAGGCTAGACAATAATGATGGCCAGGGGCAAGTTGACAGAACTGTCACTACATCTTGTGTTTGTTCGTTGAAAATATAGATGTGTTTGTATGCCATGCAAACTTTGATTTTTCTGTGGCGTATTAAACATTATTCCAAATTCTGATGATTTAATTATGTCATCATGGTGATCTAGCTAGCTAACATAGATGAGGTTTTGTCAGCAAGAATGATTTATGATTGTCTCGGAAGCATCAGCAAATGTGTGTAGAAAAGTATAAACAAATCAATGGATTCCACTTTTTCCAGCAAAAGTGTGTGTATAAATTTACAGAGGTGTTATGGAGTTATATTATATCTGTAAAATTACCAGCTGTTGTTTTTTTATTGTTTTTTATTGTTTTAATATTGTTTTATTTCATTAAATGTTCAATGAAAAATATACATATATTTCTTTATGAAACAAATTAAAATCATTTTTGAAATTGGGCCAAAATGGAAGTATGTTTTTGTTGAGCGGGCACAGACAGCTTAGAACGAGACAATTGGATGTTCAGAGAGGTACTAAAAATCTCTTATCAGAATGCGGTAAGATGTGCTTCCTCAAATGTATGACTAATTGGTGTAAAACACATGGTTCCTGTATTTAACAAAACATGTGTATCTCACGGGACAGGCTGTATTTTATAAGATAACTGTTTTCGAGGCAGACGTTTCTTTTTCAAGCAGTGCGGCTGAAGTTAAAAGGGAGCGCATGATGAAACAGATGAAGCAGTGAACTGACATACAAATGTGCGAGAGCCGCCATAACTCATAAAAGATCATTTCAGTTTTGAGATGGCTCGGCAAGGGAACTGCTATTAGGAGCACGACTTAGCCCAAGCCTTTCCTGGCTTTGTCAAAAGAACCTCTTTCTCTCCAAGTCAGAGACATGAATCACAAATTCCTCTTAATTTATAGGGCAATTCACAGCTCATTCATCTTCTGTTCTAATCCAAATACAGATCATGGCACTACCCAAAAATGGCACTCGCTCTTGGCACAGCAGGGGTGAGATTATCTCGAGCCTCTGAAGTCACAGCTAGCTTCTTTAGGCGGTGGACACTTTAACACTTACAACTCTGAGGTTTGGGCTAAATTTCTCATATGCTTGACTTTGGTAACTTCTTCTCAGGGTGTGACTCTAATTTCAGCAGCTTTGAGCACCTTACCTCTTCCTCTTTTTTGCATAGTGGTATGTCTGAGACTTTAAATGTAGCAAAACACTGGTCCTCATACAAGCTCTGTACTATTTGTATATTTACCCTCATGTTCTGTTTGGGTTCTGAGAGATCCCCAAGGCTCATCTACTAGGTCATAAAACACACTTGATATAAAACAATGATAATATGCTTACAACAACTTGATAATCTGCTTAAAACACCCTCCATCAAATGTTACACTACTAATATTTGGGGTCTCAGAGAATCCAGATATAAAACATGAATAGATGCACTGAGTTTTAGATAATAAGAATTTATGATTGGTGTACACATTGTAAAAGTACACTTCTGCCTGCTGTTAAATTTGATATGTTTTACCATATTTTTCAAAATAATTTTTTGTGTGTTTTACCAACCAGGTCTTCTGTTTCTATACCTAAATTTTTGCTAAATTATTTGTGTGTGGCTCATTGTACGTATCGTGGCAGTTTCCTGGTGAAATGAACACTACAGGCGCTACAACAACAATTACTTTTATTACCTTTCACACAAATCACGTGTAAAACAGCAGATTATCAGTTTATAAACACTTAAGATGCATCCCAAACCACACACTTCTGCACTATTCTATGCCATTTTGTAGTGCAAGTAATGCGAGTAGTATGTTTACGCTGAAAATGCAGCAAAAAGAAGTGTAGATTTAGTACCTGGATGATGCACTTTTTCAACCATCAAAACAGAGTGTGGAATGTTGGACATTTCATGCACACAGCGCACGTGGCTTGCCATATATAGCGGAAGGGGCAGAGTTACCTGGCTGCGTTGCGGGTCTGACAAAACACTTCAGTGGATACAGCACCTTACAAATGTGAGTTGAATGCTTTTCCATCACCCCAAGCTGTGTGAATATGTACGTTGTTTAAGATACAAGTGTTGAACTGAGATTGGCTAATGCACTTAAGCTAGTGGCAACACATCACATGTGCTTGAAAAGTCACTTCTGTCAACTGTTAAACAGTGTATGCCTGCATGTAGAAAAAAAAACGTTAAGTGTTCCACTTGGGTCGAAACTACACTTTGAAAATTCATACACTACATGGCAGAGTGCATAGTATATTTTGTAAGTGCATAGTGTATAGTGCGTAGTTTTACAGCTTTACTTTTCACCCTGTTCCTCACACAATGCTATCTTATGACATCTACACTTTTACTATAGCGCATTACTTGTAATCCGAAACATTTTAATGTTTGCATTACATAACCAACTAAATTTACAAGCTTGTTCAACACTACCAAATTAGCTCAACTGATAGAGCATTGCACTTGTGATGCAAAGGATCGGGGTATGAGTTGATACGTGAGCCTTGCTTCAGCAATTGCCTTTTAAATCTCACATTTGCTTTTAAAGACACTATCGGTTAGTTTTAAGTGTAAAGTTTAGGGTAGTGAGGTTGGTTTTGTTGATTTAAAACTCAATAGAGCATTAAATGTCGCCACAGTCAAGTAATATTTTATGAGATCAGGCTGGTTTTTACTGGGGTCAAACTGACTGCAAACAGAACCAATGTTACTAAACTTAACAAAATCTAAAAAAAGCACGCCTTCTTTGTGGTAAAACAGAGGGATAAAGCTTCAATAATATTGGTCTACTAGATTTGATTTGGTTAGGGAACATACAAATAATTTGAAGGGAAAATAATGGTCAATATTAAAATTGCTATTCTTATTTGTACACATACTGCATTGGGATCTATGGTAACAAAGAATGAAAAGTATTTCAACAGTATTTGAGGGTTATAACTGTGCCTTGTAAAAACTTAATTACTCTTAGCACTGCACTCCCCAACATTATCTTCAATCAAAATTGACATGATCTGTTAAAAATGACACAATCATGGCTCTCTAAAGACTAGATGAACAAAGGTACTGCACCATGTGTCAACAACAAACTAAGCGCTACTTTGACAGGGTTAAAGCAAACCAATTAAAAAGAGACAGTGAGGAGGTGAAAAAAAAAAAAAAAAACTATCCTCCAATTGTATGGTCTCCTGAGTGCTTTTGAGAGAGCCGTGGAGAGAGAAGGACTAAGTATCCATTTAGAACACAACACCCAGAAATAAGCATGCGTTTCTCTCAGGAGTCAGAATGAGGGATTACATCATGGCAGACTTGAAAGCAGCAAACCCAGACAGCCACTCGATGGGAGACAAAAAGAGAATCTCTAACCGAGAGAAGGATGATGTAACTCGACACATGTACTGTATTCCGGGCACGGGATGCAGCTCGAGGTAATTGCTAGCAAAATGATACGCTCGGATATTTATGTTTGGTGGCGGGGAACAAAAGGAGCTCCGTTTTAAATTGAAGAAAACAAGGAAACAAGGAAAAAAAAAGGAAATAATCAGCATGCTACCTATCTTGCGCAGCCAGGCCCCAAATCAAATAACACAGCCAGGGAGACTGATTACCACATGAGAGGGCGAGCCTGCCAAAAATAGAGCTTTAATTTCATTAGAAATGAAGAATCATGTTTCTCAACATCAGCAGAGTTTCAAGGCCATCAGGGGATCTGGGCTGTGGAAAGATCCACACGAGTGTAACTGTGGGCCACATGGAGGCTAACTGAAAAATGCCCTATTTCAGCACAATGATGTAATTACGTATGGGCACAAAGGCTCAATAAGTTTAGTGTGCCATGACAGACCTGCACACGGGCTGGACAGGAAGTAAAAGCAGGGACTTTACAATAGGAAAGGGTGTGGGCACACCATCACTCATTGAGAGAAATGGAACTGGCAATTGAGTTGATGGCTCAAACTATTATATGCAGATGCTGTTAACATTGATAGCAATATTCCTTTTTCATCTTCAACTATCAAGCTGCAACTGGAGATATGCATAAATGCATATGTAAGTGACCCATAAAGTACAGATGAGTGAATCAGGGGTTATGATTCACAACTCGGCGGAGGCTTTAATCTCCTATAAAGAGGTTAGATGTGGTCATCTAGTGCTTGGAAGGAGAAAGTAAACTTTGTACTTCCTAGAGGCTCCTAGAGGCCTTCGAGGCAAAAAAAAAAAAATTCTGCGACTGTAAAACTAGAGAGCTGCTTGGGATCAAGAGGAAACAACCACAATAACCAAATCCTGAAGAATGAGCAATTGTCTTCAAAGAATTTATGGATTCCAAAGAAAAGAAAATATCTAAAAAGTAATATAGAATTCCCCTTCTCACAGCATGGACTGAGCATATAGAATCAAATCTTGAAAAATAAGATTGTTTGGGAAACATTAGCTCAGTGTTTTACATGAGAACACTCATTCAGCATAGCAAATCTAAACAGTTTTCATAGACACAGAGTCAGCTTCCTCTTTTGGGTCTTCTCAGTCTTTAACCACAAAAAGCAGAAATGGTTCTTCATAGGCTTAGGCAAGCTTGTCAGAGTGGAAGTTAATTTTGATCAGATTCTAATTTTGAAATGTACTTATTCAGCCAGTTACTGCATTGTTGGAGAGGTATGGGGCTGACCACCTGTTATAGATCACATCCTATGATGCACAAAAAGAGCCAGTGCTGCACTCCTGGTTTCTGCTCAGAATACACAGGCCCAGTGTTTTAAGTTGGACAAGATGCTGGAGGATAAAAAAAATTTAGTCCCCTGAGTTTTTGTTAGTTCTCACTAACATGTGCAGGGTTAAGGTATGTGCATGCCTGTGACAGGTTTCCTGGGCTATAAGGAGGGGCCTTATACCATTCTTATTGTTTTAAGCATTTTTAGATCATTTTAATGGGAAAGAAGGCAACACTTTACAATAATGTTCCATTTGTTCAAATTAGTAAATGCATTAGCTATCATGAACTAACAATGAACAAAACTTTTTTTACAGCATGTTATTAATCTTGGTTAATGCTACTTTATAAACACAATTGTTTATTGTTAGTTCATATTTGTTCATAATCCATTAATGTTGAACTTTTAATTAAAAAAAAAAAAAAATTAGTGTGTGTTAAAATGAACACTAACCAAGATTAATAAATGGTGTAACAGTATTGTTTATTGTTAGGTAATGTTAACTAATATGTCAACAAATACAACCTTATTATAAAGTGATTTATTTGAGAAGCAAAATTGCTTGAGATGTTAAAGGAACAGTCACATAAAAAAAAAAAATTCAGTCAGTAAGAACTCACCCAAATGTCATTCCAAACCTATATGACTGTAATCTGTGGAACACAAAAGGAAACATGTTTTTTTATTTTAATCTTCACATAACTTTTTGCCATATAATTAAGTAAATGGTGACTCTGGGCTGTCAAGCTCCAAACCCCCCCCCCCCCCCCCCGAAAAAAAACCACAGAAAAAGTAACAACTTGTGCAACATTTTCCACGTCTTCTGAGTCACTTATTCACTTTCATTACATGGCAAAAAGACATGAAGATTTTTAAAATACATTTCTTTTTGTGTTCTATGTAAGAAAGTAAGTTAAATGGGTTTGGAATGAGGGTGAGTAAATAATGACAGAATATTTGGGTAAATTGTTCTTAAAGATTTGTTTTCATAATATATCTTAAGTATCACTTTTATTCTTCTGCAGAACACAAAAATATGATTTTTAGAAGAATATCTCAGCTCTTATGGTCCATACCATGCAAGTGAATGGTGACCAAAACTTTGAAGCTTCAAAAAGCACATAAAGGCAGCATAAAAGTAATCCATACAACTCCAGTGGTTAAATCAATGTCATCAGAAGCGATATGATAGGTGTGGGTGAAAAACAGATAAATATTTAAGTCCTTTTGTTTTTTGGCAATTGCATTCTTCGTGCTTATCGCCACCTACTGGTTGGGGCCTGTCAAAGGTGGAGATTTATAATAAAAAGGACTTAAATGTTTATCTGTTTCTTACCCACACGTTTCTGAAGATATGGATTAAACCACTGGAGTCGCCTGGATTACTTTTATGCTGCCTTTATGTGCTTTTTGGAGCTTCAAAGTTCTGGCACCCATTCACTTGCATTGAATGGACCTACAGAGCTGAGATATTCTTTTAAAAATCTTTGTTTGCATTCTGCAGAAGAAAGAAAGTCACATCTGGGATGGCATGAGGGTGAGTAAATGATTAGAGAATTTTTATTTTTGGGTGATCTATCCATTTAAAACAAGGAAAATACAATTTACCAATAGCGTAAGATTAATTCAAGACAAAATCTCTGAAGACTTGTCTTAATATCATGCGATTTTGCTTCTTTTAAAAAAAATTTTTAGACATTTTTACTAGCAAAATTATTCTTTGCAGTGCTGTTTTGTTATTGTGGAGTTACTACAGAGGAAAATCAGAGGCTTGAAAACACTTCAACGTCTTATGTCACTCCAATTCTGACTGTGCCAGTGCTCGCAAAAGCTGCATTCCACCCTGTCATGTTTATTTCTGGCAGCTGGTGAAGCATGTCAGTAACAACTGACAGCTAGAATGAAACAATAAAAGGAAGAAAATAGTACAATATATGATGAAAAACATCCAAACATTAAAGAGAACCAAAAAACAAGCAGAATCTGTTGCCAATCGGCTGCAACGGAATGAATTACGGTTTTGGCACCAGAGTCAGCAAGCCTTGTTCATGTGAGAGGACCTCTGCCCTAAACTTACGTAACCCCAGTCAAACCGCTAACCCTGTATATTCAGTAATACATTAGAGGGAACAAATCAGTCAGGGGAGTGCTCTAATCCACATCAGGCATGCCACAGCCCAGCAGTGTGCATGAAGCTCATTCATCTTTTGCAAATGATACACATTAATATTTCCCTCTCATTGCCCCTGCACATGGAAAGCCAATGGAAGGGTAGGGGTGTAAACACAAAACTGTCAATACATTTAGGTTAAAAAAAATATTGCTGATCACATGGTTCAGTCCTATACTTATAATAACCACAAATGTGAACTGGTGAAACTGACTTGTAAAGAAATATACATTCCAGATGTAGGCCATCTTACTGTTCATTTTGAACTATGTAGAACTTGAAAGAGTCAACCTCTGTAATTACCATCAAGATGTAAAAATATCCCCTTTCTCACAGGTTTCAAAATGTATTTATTTTTTAAATCTGCATTAGGCTGTACTGCAAGATATATGAACAAACCTCACTAAAAGTAATGTCATTAATACACAACATAAATATGATGAAATGTAATGTGGAAATTGGATGTCTGGAAGCTGTTATGTGCTGACACATCATTATATCATATACATTTATCAGCCACAACATTAAAACCACCTGCCTAATATTGTGTAGGTCCCCCTTGTGCCGCCAAAATGGCCCCAACCCGCATCTCAGAATAGCATTCTGAGATGATATTCTTCTCACCACAATTGTACAGAACAGTTATCTGAGTTACCGTAGACTTTGTCAGTTCGAACCAGTCTGACCATTCTCTGTTGACCTCTCTCATCAACAAGGCATTTCCATCTGCAGAACTGCCCCTTACTGGATGTTTTTGGCACCATTCTGAGTCAATTATAGAGACTGTTGTGCGTGAAAATCCCAGGAGATCAGCAGTTACAGAAATACTCAAACCAGCCCATCTGGCACCAACAATCATCCATGCGATTATCTAATCAGCAAATCATGTGGCAGCAGTGCATAAAATCATGCAGATACAGGTCAGGAGCTTCAGTTAATGTTCACATCAACCATCATAACGGGGGAAAAATGTGATCTCAGTGATTTGGACCGTGGCATGATTGTTGGTGCCAGATGTTGATCATCTCCTAACAAGGCCACATATTACAGTCTGGATAAATTAGATTGTAAAGGGGTTATAAGGGAAAGGAGGAGGTGAGAACCGGCTTGACAATATAAATAGTTTAATAACAAACGTAAACAAAAACACACAAACATAAACACATACAAGGCAAAAAAAAACAGGCGAGGGAAAGGCCAACACTGGCGAGAGAGAGAGAGAGAGAGAGAGAGAGAGAGAGAAAAAAAACTCACTCACCGGTTCTCTGATGCGCTGTCACGTGGTCCTCGATCACTCCTCCACCCTCTCAGGCAGACGACAGCCACTCCTCCACGGGCAGACCGGAGTCAAACCTCCAACCACCCAGCGGACAGAACGCCCCTCCGTGTTACTGGCGGCCCGCGGGGACACTCCTCCGCCCCTGGCAGTGGCACTACCGCTACAGGCGGTCGGGGAGTCCAGTCCCCACTCGCCTCGCGGATGGCGGTCTTCCCTCGACCCCTCTGAGTTGCTGGTGGACGGCAGGGCACTCCTCCACCCCTGGCAGCGGCTCCAATGCTCCAGGCGGTCGGGGAGTCCAGTCCCCACTCGCTTTACGGATGGCGGCCGTTCCCCGTGTCTGGGCGGTCGGGCTACTCCGTCCCCTGGCGGATGGCAGCGGCGCTCCCCTGGGTGGACGGCAGTGTCGAGGACTCTACGACGGGCATCCCTCCTCCCTCCCGGGTTTCGGTACCAATGTAAAGGGGTTATAAGGGAAAGGAGGAGGCGAGAACCGGCTTGACAATATAAATAAAGTTTAATAACAAACTTAAACAAAAACACACAAACATAAACAAATACAGGGCAGCTGCCCATAGTTTTCTCTCTCTCTCTCGAACTGCCATCTCCGGTCACCTTTATCCCTCACTTGCCTCATCAGGCTGATTGAGGGTCCGGGCGTGCGTTATTCCGGCCCCGCCCTCCTCCACACTACGTAGATGTTAAGCGAACAATCAGTTCTCATAATCAACGTGTTGAATGCAGGAGAAATGGCCAGGAGTAAAGACTTGAGCGTCTTTGAGAAGTGACAAATTGTTATGGCCAGATGACTGGGTCAGAGCATCTCTGAAATGGCAAGGCTTATGGGGTGCTCCCGTTCACCAGTGGTGAGTACCTACTGACAGTGGTCCGAGGAGGGACAAACCACAAACTGGCGACAGGGTGTTGGGCTGCATATGGGGCTGCGTAACCGCAGACTGGTCCAAGTGCCCATGATGACTCCTGTCCACCGTCAAAAGCACCTACAATGGGCATGCGAGTGTTGGAACTGGACCTTGGAGCAGCGGAAGAAGGTCGCCTGGTCCAATGAGTCCCGTTTTCTATAACACCAAGTGGACGGCTGTGTACGTGTGTGGCATTTACCTGGGGAAGTGATGGCACTAGGATGCACTGTGGGTAGATGATAAACCGATGGAGGCAGTGTGATGCTCTGAGCAATGTTCTGCTGGGAAACCCTGGGTCCGACCATTCATGTGGACGTCAATTTGACGTACCACCCACCTAAACATTGTTGCAGACCACGTACACCCGTTCATGGCAATGTTATTCCTAGATGGCAGTGGCCTCTTTCAGCAGAATAATGTGCCTTGCCACACTGCAAACATTGTCCGGGAATGGTTTGAGGAACATGATGAAGAGATCAAGGTGTTGCCCTGGACTCCAAATTCCCAAGATCTCAATCCGATTGAGCATCTGTGGGATGTGCTGGACCAACAAGTCTGATCCATGGCGGCTCCACCTCTCAACTTACAGGACTTGAAGGATCTGCTAATGTCTTCATGCCAGATACCACGGGATACCTTCAGGGGTCTTGTAGAGTCCATGCCTCTGTGATTTGGCACTGTTTTGGCAGCTCACGGAGGACTAACAGTATATTAGGATAATGGTTTGGCTCGTCAGTGTGTGTGTGTGTATATGTGTATATATATATATATATATATATATATATATATATATATATATATATACTATATATCATACATACATACACACACAGTATATATTAGTATTTCATATATCACAACCAGAATTACCTCATTTCTTTTTCTATATAATCAAACACTGAAATAAGAACCCTAAAATAAATCTTTGGTGAGGTACAGCTGGAAATATATATAAGAAAAACAATCTTCAAACAATCTTTAAACTAAGGGTAAATATTGGAGTTTCCTCTAAAATTAGGGTATCGATCACTTTCAACACCCCTCCACCCTAAGGGATAAAAACAATTTCAATAATTTATTTCTGCATTAATAATCATATTCACACATTCACACACGTTAAACCTAAAAACACAAAAAGTTCACCCAAAAATGAAAATTCTGTCTTCATTTACTCCCTTAAGATGTTCCAAACCGGTATGAAGAGTTTTACAGACTGACAACCTCAGTGACCATTCACTTGCATTGCATTTTTTCTCTCTCAATGCAATGAAAGTGAATGGTGATGCCACATTCTGCCTAACATCTCCTTTTGTGTTCCATTTTTGGGAGAACGATCCCTTCAAACTGTAAAGAGTTCAAGGTACAGAGACTAAAGGTCAAACAGATAGACCATTCTGTTGAATGGTGCTGTGATGAAGCGTAAGGCATTCATTTTTTCAGTGTGCAGAATCTGTGAAAATTATTTCCAGATTGCATCTCTGCAAGTGGCAATGGCTCAAACCTGCCTGCTGCCCCCAACTGTCCAGCAGCTACCACTACAAATGTAAAATCACATGGTGACATCATGGCAAATGAAAACGGTGGCCTGCTTATATACAATAAAGGCAAAAATCAACACAAATCTTATTAAGCCTATGTGTTAGAATACCTTTGTTTTTGAGAATTTCATCATCATTTGTAGTCTGAATGCACTACAATATTACCCTGGCATACAGATAAAGCACTAGGTCATGTGAAATTTTAAAACAAATTTCCCTGGGCAATCCTAGAATGAATCAGCTCAAGTATATTCCCACAAAATTCACCATATCTACATGTATAAATTATCAAGAGAACAAAAAAACTGCTGTACCTCTGCTAGATTGTTTTAATTTCTTAAACCCTGTATGCAGAAAAGAACAAAAATGTTACAAGTAAAAAAAATAAATGAAAAACACAGCCCACTAAAAATGAAAGATCTAAAGGGTTTAAGGAATTTAAAGAAATGGCTCTAATGTGTCTCCCAGGAGCCATGTTTCTCTGAACACATGGATTTGCTCATAGTAAAACCAGCCATGAAACAAAACAGCATAACACTTGAAAGAGTCCAAAAAGCTATGTCTTGTTGAAGTGGCTTTTACATAACTACGATTTGACAGAGAACCAATTAGAAATGAGAGCCTACATTGACTGGAGCCTGCCAGACAATAAATCTACTTCTCTGTGGAACAAATGCTCACCTCAAACTCTCCATAAGTACACAAACAGAAAACTGGACAATAATTTGCACAATCGCCCAATTAGGGCTGTCACGATTATGACATTTATCTGAATATTAATTGTCAAACAAATAATTGTGATTATGACTACTGTCTCTTTTAGGGCTTTCACGATTAATTGTCATATACATTGTCATATTTCTTAAGGCGCATGTTTGCTTCACACCTTTTTTTACATATTTAACTTCAAATATGTCAATTAAATAATAAAATAGGGCTATATGATTTCCTATTAAGGCTTCAAAAACTTATGAATGACATGAAAAATACTGTTTTAAATCTCAAAATATTTCTAAATACTTTAATCTGTCAATTTTACATTTACACTGTTTTTGGAACTCAAATATTTTATATTCGTATTATATATTTTTTATATATAAAAAAAAATAAAATGTATTTTTATATATTATATTATGCAATAGTAAAATATTTCTTTCCTAATTTCTTCTCTTTTAAACATGATTTTGAGGCTCTTTGATTAAACCTACGAGCCCTTATTTCTCATGAAGCAAAACCTTTGAAATTTTGTTTCATCATTTTATCACTCCACAGTAATAGAATAAGCGTGCATCTCCTCCTCTCTGTCATTAACACTGCATGTATGAACCTGCTATACGACAAGAAATATTTGCCTATAAATGATTCTTTAAAGTGAAGCTGGAACACTCTGCGTTCTCTATCAAAGTTTAGAGTTGTTTGTTTATATTTTTGCTGGAGTTTGGTGCGAGCATCTGCTGACAGCGTGCCAGCAGAGCGATTGAGAAGCGCTTTGAGCACTCTTGACGTCCGCGGTGCGGCTCAGTGACGCTCGGAGTTCAACTTAGAGACACAAACACTCCGTTTATGGCATTTATATATTCACTTTAAATTCACTTATTTGGACATTAAAATGTTATTGGAATTTTAAGTGCACAATAATTGCGGTTATCTCAAATACCTGCGGTTAGATCAAATAACCGCGATCAAACGATTATTTAATAATCGCGACAGGCCTACGCCCAATAATGAAAATGCATTTGTCATTTACTCACACTCATACAATGCAAGTAAATGGTGACTGATGCCTAGAACATTCTGCCCAACATTTCCTTTTGTGATCCACAGATTCATTCAGGTTTGGAACAACATGGGGGTGAGTAAATAACGACAGAATCTTTTTTGAGTGAGCAACTGGCCCCTTACGGTTCTGCCCTTCTTCTAAATGCATTCAGTTATTTGAAGTCCTGTGCAACTGCACTGTGACATTAATCACATGGCCTCCATCTCCATCCAGACCACTTAAGATTAATTTTTCAGCTGCTCCAGTCCAGCCGTTTCACAGCATATCAACAGTGAAGAGAACCATTGGGCTCTGCCCTACTTCTGCAGCTCCGTGCGTGACACCACAACCATTTAGACTGCGTTTTTTTTTCTCAGATATCATCTCCTCCACCATTTTCAGTTGTCTCATTCCATTTTTCATTCATTCTTTAATGTGCAATGCATCTCTTTTTCTGAGGCTGTGACTTTTTTCTCGCACCGTGCGTTATTCACAGTTACTCAGAATCTCCAACACCCAGAAGACCCAGAATGGACTCTTCCATTTCCATTTTCGAACTTAAGGACTTATGTTTTACCATTTCAAAAAAAGCATACAGAGAATGCCATTTTGGACCCTGCTGCAGTGAGACAGCTGGAGAACAGCTTAAGATGAAGATATGGGGTCTCTGAAGACCATCAGCCAATGGCAAGCCCTCTTTCTACTAGCTGACTTTAGATACTGCGCAATCTGTTGAATGTACGGAGAGGTGAACTTGTGAATCTGAAAGCACATCTAAGACTAATGCAGTCTGACACCCCAAAATAAAAATTCTGTCATTATTTACTCACCCTGATGTAATTCCAATGACCTAACAATCACTAGATCTTGAATTTTGGTCTGTATCTCTCACAAAGCTATCATATGACTTCGGAAGTCTTATAATGTAGCACAATATAGCACACAAGTTCTATGGGCTACTTTCATGTTGCTTTTTTGCATTGCTTTGAAGCTTGAAGCTCTTATCCCCATTCATTTTAATTGCATGGAAAAGAGCGACAAGTAGCCTATATTAGTCAAAATTTTCTCCTTTTGTTTTCCACGGAAGAAAGAAACATATACCATTTTAGAATGACATTAGGGGGAGTAAATAATTCCAGACTTTTTATCTTTGGCTGAACTATTCTTTTAAGCATGTTCTTTACGAAAACAAACAACAATTTGGGAGGTAAAATGAGCTTAACTGCATTTTAACACATCAGACACAACAGGAGACACCAGACCAAAATACGGTTTAATTTCCGTTTTAGAAGTGTGTGTGTTTGTGGTGGTGTGGTAATGTACTCACAAGATCCCACGTCTCCTTGGAGCTGAAGTATTTGGGGTACTGGCATGGTCAGAACCACGATGTCAAACTGCTCTGGCGCTCCGCCTTTGCGACACACTTCCCAGCCGGCATTTTTTTGGTAAATGTGAGTGACGTGACGGTTGTAGAGCACCTCTGCTCCTGCTTGAGTGCGAAGGGGCACAGTTGGCAATGTTGCACATAGCAAAGAGTAAAAGGAGAGGAAAAGAAATGGAGAGAGAGAAACAGGAAAGGAGACAATTCCAAAGAAGGTCACGCAGAAGGAAAAGGTTGGATTTTATGTCATTGGGAAATCAGTCAAAATTTGGTTTATTGGCACATGCAAACAGGTCTATGTGATCCCTTAGCTTAGAAACAAAGGCAACAGTGGAAAAAAACTCGCAAAAAAACGTTACACAGTTACATCAAAAATACAGCTTATGTGAAATAGCACACCATTTTTACAGGTTAAAGAGATTGTTTACCCAAAATAAAAATTCTGTCATTTTTATTAACAAATTTACTCACTCTCATATTGTTCCAAACCAGTATGACTTTCTATCTTATGTGGAACACAAAAAGAGATGTTAAGCAAAATGAAACCCTCGGTTAGCATTCACTTTCATTGTATGGATTAAAGATGCAATGAAAGTGAATGGTGACTGAGGCTAGCATTCTGTGTAAAAATACATTAATGGTTTGAAACAACAAGAGGGTGAATGAACAAAGACAGAATTTTCATTGTAGCTGAACTACTTTTTAAGGAGATGTTGAAGGAATGTTGAAACCAAATCAAAATCTGAAATCAGGTCAGGGCAATGGACTGAGATGAACAGTGTGCAAATATGTGCAATTCACTTTCCATGAAAATCCCATGCATAAAGATCTCTGAATACTGGTAATTATGTTGTTTCCCAATGTTACTACACATTAAAGCACTTTTATCTGACTGCTGTGGGTTTTTTTGTCTTTTTTTTTGTTTTGTTTAAAGTACATGTAAAATATCAAAACGTCCTGAACTGACTAGAAAACATTCTAAAGGGCCTTATTACTGACTCAGTGCCCTGAAATTAGGGTTCATAAATCTGTCTGCATGGTCTCGCCAAACTTATCTGTGCTCTCTCTCTCTCTAGGAAATCTGACATATTTCTAAAAAGGTAACATTTGGAAGAAACAACAGCTGCAGTAATAATAAATACTTTTCTGGCAGCACATTTCTGTCATTAAACAGCTGATCAAAAACAGCTGCTTTATAAATAACAATAAAATCATTTATTAGACTGCCTCGCTTCTCTGAAAGTGTATTACTAGTACATAAAAGCCATTCTGTGTAAAACTGCCCCATTGCAAAAAGGTGAAGTGTGTAATTTTTCAATGTTAAAATAATGTCTCCTCTCTCAGTTGAGACAACTCTTACTTACAAACCAATCTAACATTTATTCCTTTAAAAGTGTTAACACTATTTCTCTGGCACAATCAAACATTTCCCTGTTTGTTTGAGTATTCCAACCAGTGTGTTTCCCAAAAGCATTGTTAGTGAACTATGGTCTCAAGTTCCATCATTACCAACATAGTTCAAGGATTTGGTGTTTCCCTAAACCATAGCTTCAACGAACATTAGCAAACAGCATTGCAAAGTTGTGTGGTTGGAACTACAGCTCTTTAACTGTGGTTAGAATCATAGTTCCTTGTTAGTTTGCTGTATGAACATCGCTAAGCTTCAATATAATTTATTCCATATAAATATCTTTTCTGTCAAAAGACTGACAACATTAACATGCACTGCAAAAAACTTTGTTCAAAGGCAGCATAAAAGCAATTTGTACGAATCCAGTGGTTAAATCCATCTTCAGAAGTGATACGATAGGTGTGGGTGAGAAACAGATCAATATTTAAGTCCTTTTTTACTATAAATCTCCACTTTCACTACCACATTATTCTACTTTTGTTTTTAGGCGATTCGCTTTCTTTGTGCATATCGCCACCTACTGGTCGGGGCTGGTCAAAGGTGGAAATTTATAGTAAAAAAGGACTTAAATATTGATCCGTTCCTCACCAAGACCCATCACATAGCTTCAGAAGATATGGATTCAACCACTGGAGTCTTACTTTTATGCTGCCTTTATGTGCTTTTTGGAGATTCAAATTTCTGGCCAACTTTCACTTACATTATAGGACCTACAGAGCTGAGATATTTCTCTAGAAATCTTTGTTTGTATTCTGCAGAAGAAAGAAAGTCATTGACATCTAGTATGGCATGAGAGTCAGTAAATGGTGAGAGAATTTTCATTTTTGGGCGAACTATGCTTTAACACACACGGTTTCTCTCGAAAAACATGGCTTATTTGTCCATGTTAACGCATAAGTGTTGTTCTTATATGCTTCTGAAAAGTGCGCATGTGCATCAAGGGAACCCCAAAGTCTGATTTACAGGGAAACCCCACTATTGCAGTGCTGTGCATCTATCGCATTAGTTTGGGGCTGAACTGAAATCTGTTTGTGTTCAGGAAACCTGTTTGCAAACAGTCCTTAATTTTTCCAATTTCGTTTAATGATGCTAGTGGCAGAGAAGTGTGTCATTTCAAAAAACGTTTTTTGTTTTGTCCAGCTCAAAAAAAAAAAAAAAGAAAAAAAAAAAAGAAAGAAACAAGAAAGCAGCCTATAGATAAAACCCAATATGAATTAGAGCAAAACCAGTTATTGTTAAAGGGTCAGGAAACACTAAACTACATTTTCTGAGATGTTACCAGATATGTATGTGTTACACATGATAGAAGACAAAGTAAGTATCCATTAATTTTCATTTTAAGATGAAAGTGGTTAATTTAGGGATTTTTTGCGCTATTTTCATCTTCCGGGTTTAAAATCAACATCGAGTAATCGTCACACGATGTGACGAGTCCCTGTTCTATAGAGCACCGTCGCGTCATCAGTGTCTCATACATTTTAATGAGGCTGCGTGGCCTTACACTGTGAGAACGGGCTGTCTCATTATTATTCATTAAACCATGTGACCAGCGCTTCAAACTCTCAAGAGCCTCGGTGTCAGTTGACAGAACCGACATGAGTCCCCCCCACCGCGCTGCTGAAAGAGGGACAGGATAGTCTTTCAAACATTGCCAAAACCTTTTAAATGTTCGTGCAGCATGCACTTATTAACACGAGTGATTTGAGATATGCGGTGAGGTGGACTGCCTCTGACTGGGGCTCATTTGAGACGCAATTTACATTGATTAGTTAGACTTTAACATTGCCAGCTGTACAAATCTTACAATTTGTCATACTTTATCCTGATATTTAGTAAGAGCCGGCATGGGAAATGAGATGACAGATTGCTCCCCTCTTTCTCCCCTGCCCTGCCCCACCCCACCCACTAGGGGAGGGAGGGGCCCTTGTTCTCACAGCTGTCCACGCCCAGTTGAGTTGCATTTTTCAAAACGGTTGTGAGGTGGACTTGAGCTGAAAGAGGGCTGTTTCATGACCCTTTAAGAAAGAAGATGAATGTGGAATGATCTACCTGACTCTTTGAGGTAGTGTTTGACGATGGAGGAAACTCCACTGGGAGTCACATAGTTCACAAGCCCCTCTTCCTTCGACATCATGCCTTGTACAGGTGCAGCGAGAGGTTTCAAAATGTCATGTGCTAAGAGCTCTTCATAAAAACTAGAAATACAAGAAAATCATGAGAATAGCAAAGGTACTTTAGTGACGAGAATACTCTGTTGCAATTCATTTACACACAACCGAATAGAAAGAAGCAGTATCACTTTTAACCTAAATAAAAAAATAATACCCACACCCATACAGATCAGACAGAGTTCAGCAATATCACCCACCTACTGTGAATTTGAGCATAGTATGGTGTGGCACTTATGTACTGAGCACCAAGATCAGCCGTGCATGAAGGATTGTTTGGATTTCTGCTTGTGGACATTCTTCCCCCTACACATTAATGCATTCTCTGATTAGAACAAAACATCTAAATCTATTAAAAATATAAATAGGTCCAATAGATGTAATTTTGATTACTCTTAAATAATAAAAACACTTATAACCAATAAAAAAAATAAAAATAAAAAAATACACCAATGATCCATCAAAGATGTAAGGATGTATAAAATAGCATATTATCATAACATTACTAACACATTAACTTTTACAATTACTACCACTACTGTAAAATACAATGTGGACAGTTGTAAAATGTGTGATCATATTAGATATGATACAGCCCATTGATAGCATCATAACTAAACAGTTAGTCATTTGATGAGATTTGAGGTGAGCGTGTCCAGTCCAATCACAGGACCAAGCTCACGAGTTGTCTCTAGGTGGAACTTCCTGTTATAAAAGTATAAATGAATAATTGAATACAAAGTCTGTCTGAAGTCAGAACTTTAGTGCCATAGAGCTGAAGTCAACAATATAATGCTTTCCTGACCTCCAGAGCAGCAAGTCACCAAGTTAGATCAGCGTTTTAGCCTAATGAATGATAATTTGCTGCAAGTACCACTAATTCAGTTCTTTAAACACACGACTCATCTATCAATCGATAAAGTGTTTGATATCGGTACAATAAACATTGTGAGTCACTCAAAGAGATGACAAGATGCTAACCTGAACCCAGAGATTTATCCCAGACGACTATATTAACTTTGTTTGGCAGCTCCCTCCGCAGCAGACAAGCACACATACTGCCAGTAAGACCAGCGCCAACTATTAAAACTCGAGACATTGTTAGAAAAGTCAAACAAACAGCTGCAGTACAATGGCAAAGCTATCTTGAGATCTCACACGGTTCAAAGCCCCTCAGTCCCTTTAAGAATTACAAAAGGCTGAAGAGTTTTTTGTTGGCCAACCAAAATATTCCCTTGGTTAAGCAGTATGCATGGGTTGTGAAAGCGTAATCACATCATATTTAAATATCAAAATAATAATAATACACATTCGGTTTCAGTTTTGCAGCACAATTTAAGAAAGAGTGTGCACTTAATATGCGTTTTTACTTAATTTTATTAATTGCAAAATTGCAGTAATTTTTTAGAGCCTTTAATCCTCTCAATTTAAATAGAGGGTACTTGACTCATGTGACTATTGTAAGGCACAATTCAGCAACTTTTAGTCCCATTATCTTATTTTATTTTATTTATTTATTTAATGACCAAAGCAATGTTACAGTTAGTTTAAAAAATGTTATAAGGTCAGTGGAGAGTAGGGTTGCCACCCGTCCCGTAAAATACGGGATCGTACCGTATTTAAAGATAAAATGATGCGATTTGTCCCGTATTTAAGCAGGTCAGATGGCGTCACGGTGAAATCGGCCCAGATCGCCAATTTAATATTTGCCTACGGTGGGTAAGGGACCGTCTAAAAAGTCCACACATTGTGCTAAAACTTTCTAATGGAGGGTGTGGTAAGGGACCATCTGAAAAGTCCACAAATGGTTGTAAAACTGTGGAGTTCTTTTCTATGTAAATGTTCAATAAGATCAAACAGTGTATGAATACAATCATAAAGACTAGTACAGGTGAAAGAAAAAAATAAATAAATAAAATAAAATTACAATATATATATATATATATATATATATATATATATATATATATATATATATATATATATATATATATATATATATAAATCATCCAAAATGTATACATAAGATAAAGAAGACAAATAATCGAAAAAATTAAAATAAATATATTTTTAACATATAAATGATATTTTTATTTATTTATTTATTTATTTATTTTAATAGGTCATGGGTCAGGAAAGTTCTCATTTTAGCATATAAGAAAGGATATAACATTTTTTATTAATAACGCATATTAACTCAATGCATTTATTGCTAAAACTGTGTGTCCTTTATTTTAAAACTTCAAAGGTGGCAACTCTAGTCGAGAGCCGTACTTAAATCTGGTTCAAGGAAGCAGCCAGCAATACAGTAATCTTGTACAGGGGTACGTGTTAAAGTCTGACTGATTAAATCTTTGTGCAAACAGACAGTGATGATCAGTTGATGATGTCATTGTCAGCCGACGTCAAAGCATTTTCAGCACCAACAGTGTGGCCAGTACTGACGCCTCGCGACTGATCTCATTTCAGTTCTCTGCTGTGGAGTCATCAACTGAAGTTCGGTGAGTTTCGCAAACCGCGCCTGTTGTTTTCGTTATAAACGGTTTAGGACCATTCAATAAACACGGTTTGAAATATAGCTGTATCGTGCACTCATCAGAGCATGAGTCTAAGCATTTAGTGTGTGAAGCGCTGCTATTTAATTAGCCTTCAGTGTTTGAGACGTGTTGTTTACACTTGAATGTGATTTCAGGCTGGTGCAACGCAGAAACTGGAATAATTTCAAAAGTACTGACTTGGCTACCTGTCATTCAAAACCTTTCAGTTTAGCTACGTAAACACCTTTCGCTTTGTGAAAAGGCGTGGTTGAAGACTGAAACAAACTTGCTTAATCTACCTTTTTAATGCGCATACTTAAAGTGAAGACGTGACTTTTTTATATAATAGCTTACAATGACTTTCGTGGCTAGGACAGTGTTTATATTGATTATGTGTAAATTTCCTAAGCACATTTTGTTCCTCAAACTGCCCTTATTCACCCACGTTTACAATAATATTAAGCACTGTTAATTTTGGATGTTTTGTTTTAGCTGAACAAACTGTAGGATTTACATTGACCTATTTGTGTATCGCTTTCGTAAATATCTTGCTTTTAAAGTCACGTGATACTTGTTGAGCAGTACCAAACTATTTATTCATAGCTGCTGAAGATTGCAGATAAGCATCTTGACATTGGTCAGGGTGTTTTGGGGAGACCCTGTATGTTAATTCAGTGTTTGTGAATGCTTTACAGAGAGAAGATGATGTGGCTCGTATTGTCTTTGGCACTGTTTACATCTGGACTGGCTCAATGCAGACTGTCTGTTAAGGATGAGATAGGACTGGACCCTGAAGTCAGTATGAACATTGTAAGTAATCAGCTGGGGTGTCCAGTCTTTTTCGGTCAGAGGCCAAATGCAGAATGCAGAAAGGTGCCGTGGGCCGCATCGCTGTAATAATTTTAAAAAAGGGCTTGAAGCTACTAGATTGCCACAATGCATAATCTTCATATTGTATGCTTAATATTATGCAAGTTTTAATCATAATTTATGCTCTATGGTATGCTTGTGTAGGCCCTACATTTAAATAAAGGATAGAGTATTTCACTCACAAAGAACACTTATAATGGAACAGTGATGCATCTTAAATAAAATATTATACTCATTTATTCACATTTTTATCTTTTTGACGTCCATTCAGTGGCACTGCAAAGAACATATAGATCTGCTACTGAGTGTTGGGTGTGACCCATCACAATAATCAGAATCAGATTACATTTGATCACTTTATGAAGTTATGCAAGGAATTACTCTTTATTTTTCAAGGAATCACTCTTTATAGCAAAAAAATTATAACTTCTGTTCTGTTGTTAGTTGCGTTACAAATACAATTTTAATTTGATCAAAATAATAGCACTTCATTTTATTTTGTAGATGTGTATGTGCAAGCTGAGCGCGCGCATCAGGCACAGATGTGCAAGCGTTTTAAGCGCTCTATTCTACAGTGTCCTCACTCAAATGGCGCTGTGAAGCCCGTAAATCATTTTTCTTGTTTCAATGAAATATTAGAATGAACCAGTTAATGACAGTATACTTCCCAGTGCTACAGAGGACGTCCTTGAAGAGTTTGTTCGGTCCGCTCGTCTCTGTGCGTGCTCAATAAACTCTGTACAGCTGCTCGCACAACAGCAGCTCTACTCAGTTGTATGATGTGAGGTATCGGGACATTTTTACAAGAACAAGTACATGAGTAAAGTATCTAAATTGATGTCAATCCTTTAATAAATGGATCATTCTTTCAGCGGGGCGCTTCATCCTTGAAAATAAGGAGTATTCCAAACTCCCGTTGAACTCTGCCAGTGGATGAAACTGGTGATGACACAGAACGCACTAGCGGAGGTGATGCGCTGTGAATAGCGGATGCACATGATAGCGATATCCATTGCCCAGAATATGAATTTCATATCATTTCTCCATAGCGTGCCTAATTCTGTTCTGTTTCTAAAGTCTCTTGTAAAAGTACATATTGCATTGAGAGAGGTTTCTTTATTGTCCAGCAAAAGTGGTGAATAAAAATATATCTCAATAACAAAAAGTTTTAGTTATATACAGTATTTTACATTTTATCAGTTGAAAAGTGTCTTTTTAGTGGTCCTAACAGCATGCACAGATTCCTCCACAGTTCCCCATTTTATCATGTGCTCTAGAGAGGGTAACTCATAAGTTGACCATCTCTATAATAAACCACATTTGAACTTTGTCCTTTATCTGTCCCATGAAGTTATTCAAAACCATTCAGATCAGCAATGTGAACAATACCTTTTGCTTTGTGAAACTGTAGGGTTAAAAAGTGGAAAAAGTTTTTTTTTTAAAACCATACTCAAACCACCTTTTTAAAATTTGAGACATTATATTTTTATATAATAGTTTATGTTACTACCTTTTGTGGTAAGGACACTGTTGAATATGAGTGCATTTTATAAAGACATTTTGTTTTTTATTTGTATCTAAATCAAACTGCTCTTGTATAACATAATTTACAATATTGTTCAGCGCTGTTTTCAGCATTATATTTTGGCAGCTTTGTATTAGTAATAATAATTAATAATTAGTTACATTTTTATACTGCTTTCACACACAAAGTGCTTGACAGAGCATGTGGGGGAATCTCCTCAACCTCCCTGTTTGGTTTGGTTTGGTTGAACAAACCGTTTGGCAGTTCAAATCTTGAACATCATATTATGCCTTCAGTGAACTTTCCACATGATTTGTAATATTATTTCCAATTCCTCATTTTAGCATGTGCTCTAGAGAGGGTGGTGGATTCATAAGTTGCCCCTCTTAAACCACATTAAACCACATTTTGGACTTTGTCGTCTTTGTATCCCATGATTCAATGTCACTCTAGGGTGCTGTATACAGAGCACTTTGTCATAAGCACTTGATCACTTGTTAGAGGGTATTTTAACACTTGTTTCATAAGTTTTTAAAAAGGTTTTGCTCAGATCTGAAATGGAATTGAACTCTGAGAGATATTTATTCACTTCCAGGTGGGGTTAGATATGAAACAAGAGTTTAAACAATGATATCTCATAATCATTGTTTGATTATTTACACAGGTCAGATATTCGTTTGCAGTAACATTGAAAAGACAGTAATTTGTTAGTTTTCATACAAAAAGATTGAATAGCATTGCGACCAGGGCCAGTACTATGATGCAATCTTTTTAATATTTAGGGTGGGCAACTCGGGGGGGTCTATATGTAAACAGTCTATATTTTTGCAGTTCTGTACTGTGCTACAAGTGGCACAGAAATTACCAGACTGATCACACTGTGAATTCGCTGAGAGGAGGTTGAAAGTTCTGCTGCTAAAATCAGTCTGTGCTCACCGAAATTCAAACCACTGCCCCTAGTGGCCAAAGCTGGAAGTGTTGTTGAGGTGAAATGTCCACAGGCTGGTGCAGAAAGCAAGTTGTATTTTTAGTTGTAAATAAAGTAATACAGTCAACTGGAATGCATATTTTATTAACTCTACCTCTTAACCCAAACGCCAACCCTAACTCTTAACTGTCAGTGGAGTAAAAAATGTAATTTTAGAGCAAAATATCTCCAAATCGTTCTCACCAGTGTATGTGATCACAAGTACTTACTAGTCTCCATGGAACCAGAACCTGTGTCGTGAAAATGGTAGCACATCAGTAGCACCTTGGGGAAAGTTGATCATGTTTGAATTAATGCAAAATTGTCTGATGGGGAATGACCCGTGTCAGTAATTCTGTTGTTTGGGGTCAGTTTCTGGGTACATGAACATTCAGAAGTGGCATGTCTATTTCCCATGTGATTATTACACACTTCACCTTTAAATTTTTTCACCAATAGCAGCAGCAAATGGAAATATTTAAACTGGCATCCAAAACATCAACCCATATTTCATTGCTTGGACAAACAGATAGTCCCACATCAAACTCACACCATTGGTTGAGTCGATGTTGCTTAAAGTACTCCAGAGCCACAGTGATTACGCTCTTCAGGGAAATCAACCAACGAATGTCTTAAATGGGTCTTGACATACTCTTTTGTATTATCTTCCCTGAGATCCACTTATAATGTCAGTAAAGTTTTTTTGCACCAAAACAGTCATCATTTAATAATATATGATCATTTTCCACCCTGTCTCTGGCTCTCTGTCTGAAACGCTCGGTTTAAAGCTATCTGGCCCTTTAAGACTTCAGTGTAAACGCCCACTATTCTGAGTTGCTAACTTCATGGAGTCCCTCAAATACAGCCATATTTGAAACTCAATCTGAAGAAAATTATCAAGCTTCAAATTATAATTTATAAAACTACATTTCAGGGTTAACAGATAACGTACAGTATACCCAACACATTTCATCTGAATGTATCAAAATTTTCACTCAAGCACAGCAACTATCAAAAAATCATGACATTTGAAACATTCGTGAATTAAACTGTTTCCTCATGGGTCTAGTAGTGTTTAACTCCCGCATCTTTCAATAAAAGTTCCTTTGCAAATCTTGAATCAAACTGTGATTGGTTCACAAGCAGTCCACGCTGATCTGAGCTGAAAACACAGATATGGGATTTTTGAGACCGATACCGATTTTAGATAGGAAAAATTCACCAATTACTGATATGGTGGCCGATATATTTAATTTTTGAGCTGGAATGAAAACAGACCTTTTCTATGTGGATTTTTTGCCGATTTTGCACCGATATGACTATGCAAAGGTACTCAGAATGCTGCTTTTTTAAACAGATATTTTTATCAAAGAATATTTGACATTATTATTATACATTGTAAACAAATTCTAGAAATGAACACTGAGAAAATAAAGAATAAATAAAAATACAATAAATAGCTTAATAAACATCAGTACTGTATGTTTAGTATCAGTCAAATGCTGACCATTAAAATAAAGAATAAATAAAATAAAGTAAATAGCTAAATAAACATCAGTACTGTATGTTTAGTATCAGTTAAATGCTGACCATTTAAATAAAGAATAAATAAAAATAAAATAAATAGCTAAATAAACATAAGTATTACTGTTTAGTATCAGTCAAATGCTGACTATATTAATACTGCCGAGTCAAGAGATAAACAGCGGCAGCGGTGTTACACCGTATTCTGCTATACAAGTTCAGGAGAAACTTTCAATGGTGGAAAACCAGACTTTTAAATATTACATTTATAAATGACACGACTGGAATTGTTCAGTTGAAGGGGGTACCAAACTGTGAATCCTAAACAAAACAGTTTGATGAATACATGTTTACTCATTAGCTTCCACTCAGCTGACAACAATGAAAGTAGTAAAAGATGGACTTTATTTACTTTCCAGCATTGCGTCAGCGTAAAATCAACATTCAACAGACAAAATCCACCACTGCACCGTTGTCTGCTGAGCTGCAAAAAGATGCTCTGATGTTTACCTTTCAATCTGCTACATTACTGACTGCACTGACAAATTATAGCTGGCTAACAGCAAACAGACATGAGTTTCATGGTTGTCAGGGACAGGGTTAACGTTATATTAGTTATATTGAAAAGGGAAAATGATGGGGTCATTGTTTATTAAGTTTCCAGTATGTATTTAACAAACTAGTTAACAACTTACCGTGATGACACCGCTGAACTCCGCCCTGTCTGCAGAACTACCCTCAGCTCAAGAGTCAGCTCTGTAAACAATGGAGTCGGAGCGCACTCTGCTGGACAAACTATGCTATGACACCAATTCTAAAGCATTGTTTTCTGCATTATATGTTCTGAAAAAAAGTTTTCATATTGGCGTATACCGATATATCGGTTGGGCACTAATGCATACGTAATACAGTCCATGATGACATTGGGTGCTTCAACAGGGACGCTGGTCTTCACATCTCACATCTTCCGTATTTGTTTACACAGTTATTGGCAGCAGCAGAATGAGATGCCTTTTAAAAGGTACGCTTGTACCGCTCTTAAAACCTGGCATACATTGTCAGAAATGCATCGAAATGATTAAAGACGTCCATCTAGTGCATGTGTACAAAAGACTAACAACTAAAAATAGGACAGATGGGTGCAAAAATGGACCAGGACGCCTTTAGAACAGCACAACAGCAAACAGCAAGATGAAACATGATGGAGGTGTCCTTTTTAGAGTTATAAGTTGACATTGCATCTTTTAAAAGCGGTGCGAGATGAATAATAACGGTCAAAGCCATTCATCTAGTGTAGAAAATCATTTAAATCCAGATTGGCACATGAGGGTGTCCTGTGTAAGTTCCCTTTGCTGTAGATGAATCTCCCATGATAGGCCCTGACTCCTCTTCACCTGTCTGCCTGACAGTGAGCACCAGTGGGCAGGGCCAAATGATGCAATGATGGAAAATAGGCATTGATATCTTGCTGAAGAGGCAGTCCCATGCAGATGTATTTGGTCCTTGTGATGTCACAAGTTCCACAAATTCCAAACGAACTGTTTCAACAGCCTGGTTTAAATAATTGCTCTTTATCTATTAAGGAGGAAGTTTTCAGGTCTGAAACTTACATTATGTTTTCATAGTACCTCTTATGTCAAAAAATCAAGGAAAATTTGATTCCTCATGTCATGACCCCTTTAACCATAGTTGTCTCTGCACATTAAGAAGGGATAGGAGAAAGTACAATGTATTTTAACATGAACAAAAAGACACATATCACCTTTAGCACACTCCAAATAACAAAATATACCCCTGATGATTTTTATTGCAGTTAGATTTGCCCTTGATTTCAAAGAGAATTCTAATCTCTATAACATCGCCTTTATAATGTAGTTTGTAACATTCTGTGTTTCATCAGACATATGCTGTTGAGTTATTTCCTCTTGATGCAGAAGTGCTTGAAACATTTATTTTGTACAGCACAAGCTATTTCTTCATGAAGAGAGGACCAATACCCCATTTCAAAGGAAGAAAGAGAGAGAAGTGCATCCCCCAGTGCTTACACTCCCCATAATGTGTTTTGAGCCAGCAGTGGGTTTATCCTTAAGTGGCCTAAAGTAGAATAAGCAGACAGAAGACCCCAGGGAGTGGGAAATTGCGGTGCCTTTAATTATGCATGGGGAGATTGCATTGCAGACCTGGAACCAACAAGCTCACACAACTTCTTTGAAGTCTCTGATTATAATGTATCTCATATCTGGGAGGAGGAGGAGGAGCGGTGTGACTCAACACACTGAAATAATTGTGCTCTTGAAAAGACAAATGACTGAACCAAGAATTTGTGCTGAAGCAGTGTTTTCTATTTTCTGTTTTCAATACATTTAAAAATACTGGCATGCAATACTTTTATGATGACAAGTAACTGTGTTATGTTGATGTTAGAATAAGACAAATATAGCTATTCTTAAAAATGCCTACATTTCTTGTTCAAACAGCTTTTCTTTGTCATGCATTTATAAAAATTCATTTGTTTTTTATCAGCACAGAACAATGCTTTTGCTATTTTGAAAAGAGAAAGACTCACTGAATGTGTTTGCTGTCCTATATAATTGCTTTTCCCTTACAAGGAGGTTTGTTTACATTGACTTCTCAATGCTGTTGTATCTATCCCTTGCCTTGAACTTTGCCCATGTTCACCGCTGTGTTTGTTTCCTGTAGAGCGAGATCATAAGACACTGGGGATACCCAGCTGAAGAATTTGAAGTGGTCACTGAGGATGGCTACATCCTGAGTGTCAACCGAATCCCACAAGGGGTCAAAAGCAAGGCCTGGCAAGGTAAGGCTTTGAGTAAGATGGATTTGAATGAGCCTATTCATGCTTATGTCCGACTTGCCTTGGCATGAATTATTAAAGATGGGATCTTGCTTTCTGCACTGACGTGGCCATCTGAAACAGGAATCTCTGTAACAAGATCTCTGAATCTCTCCGACATTCACTGAATCAAACATTTACTCACTCTCATGTTGTTCAAAATCTGTGTGACTTTATTTATTCTGTGGAACACAGGAGATGTTAGGCAGAACATTAGCTTCAGTCACCTTTCACTTTCATTGTATGGAACAAAGGTGCAATGAAAGTAAATGGAGACTGAGGCTAACATTCTGTTTAACTCCTTTTGTGTAACTATCCATTTAGCATCTTAGCATGCTATGGTTTTCAATTGTCACGTAGCAAAATAAGGGGGAAGACGTGGTTGTAGATGAGTCATTCTGGACTGTACAGAGGAGGATCTCCTTAACACTCTGGTTTACCCCTGAAAAAAAAAAAAAAAAACCCACACATGACGCCTTTTCAGGATTTCCTTTTCATGAATAACCAGATCTCATGATCTCTTGTGAGGATGTGAGTTTATTAGAAGATCTTGTTTCGACGATTGATTAGTTTGTTTCTCTTTTCTTATGCTACACATAGGGAAGATGCTGTTTTCGCAGATTTGAAAAATGGATTGCAATGTGTAGAGATTAGAATAAATCAATGGCTTTTAGCTAATTACAAACAAGCCTATTGCTGTATCACCTGCTTTGTCCTTAGATATGACATTGTCAGTTTAAAAACAAAGGAATCTGTATGATGAGACTGCAGGATGACATAATTTCAGTTAAAATGTAGCTGGATGTATGTTAATAGAGCTGACAAGATTATGACATTTTGGCTGGTGATTATTGTCATTAAAGGCTTTATAAACTAACTTTAAATAATATTTAAAGCTTTTTAAATCCACTTTCCATTTACACAGTTTTTTGGAACCCACCCATCTCAATTTTAGAATATATATATATATATATATATATATATATATATATATATATATATATATATATATTATTTTCAAAAATATGAATATATTGCAATAGTAACATATTTGTCTATTTTATAACACATTTATTACACATGTGAATTTTATCACATATTCGATCAAATAATCACAATTAAGCGAATATATAATAGTCGTGACAGGTCTACTTAGTGTGTGAGTGTGGTTAAATCACGGCTGTAACCACCAAAGACACAAAGGGGAACACATGGGCCCCCAATATTCAGATTAGTGGCGATCAATATGGGTTTTTCAATGGCCAGTTCTCAAATCTTGAATATTTTGGTTTAATGTTCTCAGTCCTGTTATAATAGTGCTTCTGGAATCAGTATTCAGTTGTTTAAAATTGAGTGCTCCCCATAATTCATTAATGAGCAAAGAGATCTCTAAAGCTCATGCTTTCACACTAATCTCACCAGGGACTCCACTGGAGCAGAAAACCAATTCAACAGCCATACATCAGCTTCCACTCTCCCTCGCTGTGCTAACACAATGTCTCATGTTATTCTAAATGAGAATACATTTTCCCGACACAAATCCCTCTGCTGGAGGATTTGAGGGCCTTTGAGAAACTTTGGCCTTGTGCATCTTTGCGTTTCACCCATTGTAATAGATTAAGGACATTGTTGGCTGTGCTTCAGTTGACCTTCAGAATTAATAGAAAATTGGCTTATGCAAATGAATGTGAGGAAACACGTTTGGTACGTCTTAAACCACACTTAACCGGGAAGCCAGGGAATTTTGAAGACCACGTTAAAAAGACAAACAGTTTTTGTTTTATGGCAATCATAAGGCTGCATGTGTTTGTGTGTGGTGCTGGGAGCTGGTAAATGTTAATAATGAATTTTGATATGTGATAATTAAGTAAAGAGCCATCAAGCTGTTGGTTTCAGCTGGTGCTGAGTGGTTTGACGTTGGGTATATTTGGCGTGATATGCGCTGGAGCTCTGAGGTGGCACATGAGAGATGCATCTCATTTCCTGCTGTCCCATTTCTCCAAGTCCTACAGGACACAGTGCTGTATAACTCAAAGGAACACTAGGGAATGGTAATGTTTTTTTGCGCCAAGTGAACTTTCACAAAGCTATTTGGCTGTAGAGTATGGTGAATCACACATGAGAAAGTACGTGTTAACGTAACAAGGCATAAATGTATTTTATAATGCATTAAATCTACTCATTCCTTTCATAAAACCTTAATTTTGGTTGAAGCATCTCTTTAATATGTTAGGTGTAAATCAATGATTTTCCTTCTTTATTTCCCATAAACCCTATCGGGACTCATTGCACAATGCTCTCGTAAGATTCTCCTGCAGTTATGTAAAATGTAAAGTCTCAGTACCATTGCCAAAATCTTGCTCTGTGAGTTGCAGGGTTGAAGGAATGGCTGGTATGAAGTAAAACAATACTATCAGCCGAAGGTCTGTTTGTGCTACTAAGAGCTCACATCCGGTTTCTGACAGATATTTGTGATAAAGGTCCCAAAAAAGATAGGATGGCATGATGAGCCTAAAGTTAATGCACATGCTCCCTCTGCTGGCAAAACTCTTCATTTTAGCACTGAGAAACAGATGGATTTGGTCAATTTAATTCGCATCCATTGAAAAGTTTGGTGACAGCTTTACACTTTTACCAGTCCAGTAAATCAGGACCTCTTGATCCATGTGTATCACAGAACCCAAACCTGTAGTGTTCCTCCAACATGGTCTCCTTGCTGCTGGAAGCAACTGGGTGACAAACCTTCCCAACACAAGCCTGGGCTTCATTCTAGCCGACGCTGGATTTGATGTGTGGATAGGCAACAGTCGTGGGAATACATGGTCCAGAAAACATGTCAGCCTTGACCCTAAAGAGAAAGAATACTGGAAGTTCAGGTATGAGAACAAAAGATTTATGGATGTGCATGTGAGATTCAATTGCACTTTGTATTCAGTCATTGTATTTTTAGCTCTGGAATACTTGATACTGATTGTAATTGCGACACTGAGCAGTCGATTATTTTTGTATAATGACCACTAAACTGTGTAATTGACAATGGCAACTGTGCTAGTTACACTCAAAAAAGAAATTCAGTCTATTTTTAGATGTACGTATGACAAATTTCCATCATTCTGAATTGAGTCATCTTTTTTATAAAATACGGTACATTATTATAATTTAAGCATAAATGTTACGTACTGAAGTTTAAATAAATGCTTATTAAAAAGCATGAATTAAATAGATCAATTAACTCATTATCACATTATGCTTAAAGGAATATGGCGGGGTCAATACAAGTTAAGCTTGATCGACAGCATTTGTGGCATGTTGATTACCACAACCTCGATTTTTGCCTTTTTTTTTTAAAGAAAAGTCAAAAATCGAGGTTACAGTAAGGCACTTACAATGAAAGTGAATGTGGCCAATTTTTGGAGGGTTCAAAGGCAGAAATATAAAGCTTATAATTTTATAAATAAAAATTACAATAACTCTTCTGTTAAAACTCATGTATTATTTGATCTGCAAAGCTGTTTAAATTTTACAGTCAATTTAGGGTTTTAGTGTTTGTTGACATTACATCATCATGGTAACAAAGTTGAAAAATGTACTATAACTTTACATAGAAAAGGTTATTTGGTGGTGGGGGAGTGGTTGAGCGCCGGCTTGTGAATGGAGAGCGAGATCAGGAGAGGAGAACAGTAAGAATCATCACCTGGCAATGATTGTCTCTAACAGCCGTTTGTCATTGGAGTGAGAGTTGGAGACGGATTTAAGAGCGAGCCAGATGCCAGCGAGGAGAGAGAGAGCTGAACCTGAGTGCAGTGTGTGTGTTGTGGAAGCTGAAAAGCAGCAGTTTTACGTTAGCCACTAAAAAGCATTATTTTTGTTTGAGTTGCATCCTGAGTGTAAAAATAAACTGACGTGGTTCGCAGAAGCTGACTCCCGCTTCCTCCTTTCCCCACTTACGAACTTGTCACACTGGTGCCGAAACCTGGGAGTGAAGGAAGTTTGCCGCCATGGAGTCCTCCCTGTTGGGTGAAGTCATCCGTGCCCTTGCGGAGATCCAAGAAACGCACAACCAAGCCCTCCTGGTGCAGGAACAGTGATTCCAGGAACTCCTCGGGCTCAAACGGAGGACTGGCGGGCATGGTGGAGCTTGGTGGCCCAGGATCGGTCCTCAGCCATGGACCCGGAGGCAGCGACCGTGTCCCATCTGCAGCTAATGAAGATGGGGCCCCAGTATGAGCTGGAGGCATTCGAACAAGCGGCTACCACTTCAGGCTGGCCAAAGTCTCAGTGGGCGCTTCGTTTGCTGCAGGGAGTCTCAATCAGCTTCATGTGGATACTCGCCTGGCCAATGAGGACCTGAAGAAGGCCATCCTTAAGAGCAAGCCAGACGCCAGTGAGGGAGAGAGAATGACACACGTGGCAGCGTTGTGTGTGTTTATGTTTGTTTTATGTTGTTTTAAGTTCAGTTATGACATTAAAACTTACATTGACTGTTCAGCCGGTTCCCGCCTCCTCCTTACCCACTTTACCTGTTACAGTAATGCTCAAAAATTGGCCCCCATTTGCTTCCAATGTAGGTACTTTACTGTAACCCAGAGTATTTGCTTTTTTTAAAGAAAAGGAGGGATGAGTCAAAATAAATTTTTGTGGTAATCAACATTATGCCACAAATGCTGTCGACTGAGCTTAACTTGTATTGAACTCCCCCTCGTGCCGCCAAAACAGCACCAACCTGCATCTCATAATAGCATTCTGAGATGATATTCTTCTCATCACAATTGTACAGAGTGGTTATCTGAGTTACTGTAGTCTTTGTCAGATTGAACCAGTCTTCATCCTATTTTCTCAGTGGAAAACGGGGGTATTCCTCCCTATTTCGCGGTAGCTGGTGCACAAGAGTAATTCACTATAGAAACCGCAAACTGAACAGTACGTCTTCTCCAATATGGAAACACTGGGAAGAGGTAAGCGCCTTGAATTTGTGTAATTAATCAGTCTGTTGTGTCTCTCAGCTGTGATGAGCCTTAATGCTGAAGTTGTTAGTTTAAAGCCGTTTAAAGCCGTTTAAAGCTATTTCTTAGTTTTAGTAGTGTAGTAGTAATACTAGCGATCACGGAGTGCTATTGAATGTAATCACTGAGTAATGCTGACTCACTTCCAACTGGCTCATATTACACACAAAAATTGTCTTTTGCCTCCATTTGCTGGCTAAAATATGTAATATCTCAAAATAAAATGTAAAGAGACAGATAGCTCTTCACACATCTGCACTGCTCTTACACTTTAGTTTAGAATGGCACGAACACAAGCGGAGTGATACACACAGTGAAGCGTCCGAGTGCTGATTTTGTGAGACCATCAGTACTCATGGAACGTCTGTCGTCCAGTCAGATTCAAGGACCAGAATTAACTGTTGTATATGTGTGTGTGTGTGTGTGTGTGTGTGTGTGTGTGTGTGTGTGTATGTGTATATATATATATATAAAATACATTTTATGTATGTTTATGATTCTCGTATACATCTGTGGTCTTTTTTTTCACACAAAATGAAACAATTTAACATTTATTTATTTATTTGATAAGTAGGCATGTAGTATGCAGGATAATGTACAAGACCTGATTACTGTGTCCTGGTTTATTTTGAAATATTGACTGTCTGACTGTACATGATTCTTACTTATTCCAATAATTATCAATTGTATTATTAACGTATCAGCCAAAAACCTCAAAAACTGTTTTTCCTCTCTGTGTGTGAGGCAGTCATGATGAAATGGCTAAAAAGGATCTTCCTACAGTGATAAACTTCATTACAAAGACCACTGGCCAGGAGCAAATCTTTTATGTGGGACATTCCCAGGGAACCACCATAGGTATCAAACATTCTCCAAGCATTTCAGATTGATGTACTTTTTTGGAAATGCGATCCAGAGATGCTATTCATTAAATCATTATTCTACAAAATATGCTCAGAGATATACTGTGCACGTTATTGCATTCTCGTGTGTTTACTGTTGTTATTATGTAGGAGCACCTCACATGTTACAGATGCAACAGTACTTCTCAGTTTTTTGCAATGCATGATGTGTAATTTGTGTATATTATGTAAATGCATTGAGCATGTTGCTCCTACAAGAACATTTAATTGTTTATTTCCTCTTTTAGTATTGATGTGTAACCTACTGTTACTCTTGCTTCTTAGCCTTCATGGCTTTCTCCACAATGCCGGAGCTGGCCAGCAAAATCAAGATGTTCTTTGCCCTGGCTCCTGTTGCCACAGTGGGGTTGACAAAAAGCCCCATGACCAAACTGTCTGTTATTCCAGAGTTTCTCATTTGGGTGAGCTGTTTGTTGAAAACACTGTTAATCTTTGTGGTTTGAAGCACTACACACAGGATGATTTACAGTACCAGTTCACAACAGCATATTCACAATGTGTCTTTTGCAGGATCTCTTTGGGCGTAAAGACTTCCTGCCTCAAAATGACCTGATCAAGTTTTTTGCCACTGAGTTCTGCAGCAGGAAGCCTTTGAGTGTGCTGTGTGGAAACGTTTTCTTTCTCCTCTGCGGTTTTGATGAGAAGAACCTGAACATGGTATAACATTATCAGCTTCGTGCTCTTGTAATTGCTACTTAAAGTAACAGACCTCAGACCTTTAACTGTCTAGCAACCACTTATAGGCTAATGACTACCCAGATCGCATTATCAGCTGCCTAGCAACACACATATCTTTCAACCATCAAATCTGTCTTCAAACTGCCTTGATATTCAAACAACATAGGGCCTATATACCCTTCAAACTTCCAAAATATCTCTTAAAATTTTTTTTAAACTACATGAGACTTTAAGGCCTTTTTCAATGTTCAGACAAGTCTTTGTCAAGGGAACCTGCATAGTTTGTCTTGATGAACTTTCCTTTTTCTAGTTAAAGCATGCTCTTTTATGTCAATGAATTTGGGAATGTTCCATCATGAGTTTGTCTCTGTCTTTCAGACCAGAACACCTGTGTACACGACACACTGCCCAGCAGGAACCTCAGTGCAGAACATGGTTCACTGGGCTCAGGTAACACAGTCTCTCTGTCACATGTTCCTTTGTCTTCCTTTCCATCTGTAATACATTTGAAATCAAAGGTTTCCACATTATTTCTTAATTCGGCAAACTCGGGGAGCCACGTGACGCCATGCGAAGGGCAGACGTGTGAGAGACAGCTCTGTGCACTTTGCTAATTTTTTAAAATTATTTTCATGATATAATCCGGTGAAATTCAATACACCCAGTTACACAGTTGCGGTTGAGGTAAACATGGCAAAGAAGTCAAAATCCTTGGGCTCTGGAGACATTAAAAGACACTTACGGGTTCAAGATGAAAGCACAGACAGGCCTGTGGACCAGGGACTCGATTTGGATGGCATGGCGGGAGAAGGAATCCAGCGTCAACTGTCCAACATGTCGGTGATGTTGACGAAGGTACTCGCAGACTTGGAGGATCTCGCTGTAATACGTCGATCGATTACGGCGATGGAAAAAAAATTCTCTGAGTTAGTCACGAGTGACAGATGTTGAAAAACGAATCGATTATTTGGAGTCATCAGAGAGGGAATTAGCCGCTAATCCGCCCGCGACCAAAGTTGATTTGGAACGTGTTCTTGAAAAGCTTGAAGATCTTGAGAATAGAAGCCACAGGAATAACATTCGAATTGTTGGAATTCCTGAGCATGAGGAGGGCAGAGATATGGTGAAATTCGTAGATGAGCTTTTCCCGAGTCTGCTCGACATAACAAGCCACAAGCTGGAAATCAAGCAAGCTCACAGAGTCCCAGCTCACAGATCTGCTGAGGGAGAAAGGCCCCGATCGATTCTGGCAAAATTTTTGAGATCATCCGATAAACATCTCGTGTTGCGCCAGGCGAGGAGCAAAGGAAAGCTTTCTTGGAAGAATTACAATATTTTCTTGTTTCCGGACTTTGCGAACTCGACAAGAGAGAAACGCGATCGGTTTAAGGAATGCAAGAAACTCTTACATCAGCGGAAGATCACTTTTGCTCTGATATTTTCGGCCAGACTGAGAATAAACACCAAGGACGGCAGCAAAGTATTTACATGTCCCAATCAGGCAATGTCTTTTATTGAAACAATGGGTGAGTAACCATTAGATGTTTTTCTTGTGAGTGGATTGACTCACTGTACATACTCTGGCTTTCGGAGGAAGCTGGGCGCCATTTTTGTTTCTTTTTGCGTTGGCTCCGCTGAGCGGCTGGAGTTTGTTTTGTTTTGTGGATTAACACTTTTCCTTAAAGAAACTTTTGCATTGACGGAAGATCATTTTTACAATGAAGTTCCCAGGCAGATTGAGAATAGACACTACGGATGACTGCAAAATATCTACATGCCTACACAAAGGATGTCTTTGATAAAGTTGGCGGACTGTGTAAATCATGGGATATACTTTTATGCGGCTTCCGAGTGAATTGACTCTTGACCATCCGAGGAACCGGGATGCGTGTTTCGTTTCCTTTTGTGCTGGTTCCGCCTATCGGTTGGAGCTTGTTTTGTTAAATAACACTACTTCAGGACAGTTATGGATGAATCTGTCAGTTCCTTGTGCTTATTCCTCCTGTTGGCTGGAGTATGATTTGTGGAGTATTTTCGTGGGACATTGGAATGATTACGTCATCTGCTGCACTCATCAGCAGGCTCACTGAAGATTCGTTTGTCTGTCCGAGGAAAATGAACGGCTTTATATCGGCTGGAATTTGTTTTGTGAAGGAACACACCTTCGAGACAGTTCTGTGAATGAGTCTACACATTCTTTGTGTTTATTCTGCCTATTGGCTGGGGTTTGTTTTACAAAATATTTGATGTTATGTAATTGTGCCTTACAAATTTGTGAGGCAAAATTGAGCAAACCGATGGCAAAGTTGTCGCGGGGGCTCGTGGGCGTTCATGGACTCTTTGAGTTTAAAGGGATTGACGCCGGTTGCCGCTTTCGTGCGCAGGGTTAATGCGCACGTTTATCTTTTTCTGTTTGTTTTGTTCAGGGGGAAGTTAGGGGTTTTATTGTTGCATTAATGTTGAAATGTGGTCTTCATAATTTTGTTTTTGGCACACAATTTATTTTTTCTATTATATCAAAATGTCAAATGTTAATATGAGTGTACTATCTCCCTCCACATGGAATGTGAATGGGCTGGGGCACCCCATAAAAAGAAGGAAGGTTATTTATTTTCTTAAACGTAAGAAATATGATATAGTGTTTCTTCAAGAAACGCATCTTTCCCCGCAGGAAGCTGAAAAATTTAGGAAGATACAGTGCATCCGGAAAGTATTCACAGCGCTTCAATTTTTCCACATTTTGTTATGTTACAGCCTTATTCCAAAATGGATTTAATTCATTAATTCAATAATCGTGAAAGAAGTTTGTTTGAAATCTTTGCAAATTTATTAAAAATAAAAAACGAAAAAAAAATCACATGTACATAAGTATTCACAGCCTTTGCCATGACACTCAAAATTGAGCTCAGGTGCATCCTGTTTCCACTGATCATCTTTGAGATGTTTCTACAACTTGATTGGAGTCCACCTGTGGTAAATTCAGTTGATTGGACATGATTTGGAAAGGCACACACCTGTCTATATAAGGTCCCACAGTTAACAGTGCATGTCAGAGCACAAACCAAGCCATGAAGTCCAAGGAATTGTCTGTAGACCTCCAAGACAGGATTGTATCGAGGCACAGATCTGGGGAAGGGTACAGAAAAATTTCTGCAGCATTGAAGGTCCCAGTGAGCACAGTGGCCTCCATCATCCGTAAACGGAAGAAGTTTGGAACCACCAGGACTCTTCCTAGAGCTGGCCACCCGGCCAAACTGAGCGATCGGGGGAGAAGGGCCTTAGTCAGGGAGGTGACCAAGAACCCGATGGTCACTCTGACAGAGCTCCAGCGTTTCCCTGTGGAGAGAGGAGAACCTTCCAGAAGAACAATCATCTCTGCAGCACTCCACCAATCAGGCCTGCATGGTAGAGTGGCCAGACGGAAGCCACTCCTCAGTAAAAGGCACATGACAGCCCGCCTGGAGTTTGCCAAAAGGCACCTGAAGGACTCTCAGACCATGAGAAACAAAATTCTCTCGTCTGATGAAACAAAGATTGAACTCTTTGGCCTGAATGGCAAGCGTCATGTCTGGAGGAAACCAGGCACCGCTCATCACCTGGCCAATACCATCCCTACAGTGAAGCATGGTGGTGGCAGCATCATGCTGTGGGGATGTTTTTCAGCGGCAGGAACTGGGAGACTAGTCAGGATCGAGGGAAAGATGAATTGAGCAATGTACAGAGACATCATTGATGAAAACCTGTTCCAGAGCGCTCTGGACCTCAGACTGGGGCGAAGGTTCATCTTCCAACAGGACAACGACCCTAAGCACACAGCCAAGATAACAAAGGAGTGGCTATGGGACAACTCCGTGAATGTCCTTGAGTGGCCCAGCCAGAGCCCAGACTTGAACCCGATTGAACATCTCTGGAGAGATCCGAAAATGGCTGTGCACCAATGCTCCCCATCCAACCTGATGGAGCTTGAGAGGTCCTGCAAAGAAGAATGGGAGAAACTGCCCAAAAATAGGTGTGCCAAGCTTGTAGCATCATACTCAAAAAGACTTGAGGCTGTAATTGGTGCCAAAGGTGCTTCAACAAAGTATTGAGCAAAGGCTGTGAATACTTATGTACATGTGATTTTTTTTCTTTTTTCATTTTTTTTCATTTTTATAAATTTGCAAAGATTTCAAATAAACTTCTTTCATGTTGTCATTATGGGGTATTGTTTGTAGAATTTTGAGGAAAATAATGAATTTAATCCATTTTGGGATAAGGCTGTAACATAACAATGTGGAAAAAGTGAAGCGCTGTGAATACTTTCCGGATGCACTGTATGGGGTGGACACGTTTTCTTTAGTGTTGGCTCAAGTAAGAGCAAGGGAGTCATTATATTGGTAAATAAACATTTACAATTCAAATGTCTTAAACAGTTTAATGATAAATTAGGAAGAGTCATTATTGTTTTAGCAGAAATTCAGGGGCAAAGTCTGATTTTGGCTAAAATTTACGCACCTAAAGCTGATGATCAGGGCTTTTTTATAGATCTTGAAGGGATGCTGCAAGCCGCTGGCACCCTTCATGATATAATTTTGGGAGGAGACTTTAATCTTTTGATGGACTCAGTCCTTGATCATAGTGAAGCAAAAGTGTGTAAGCCCCCTAGAGCAACATTGACGCTTCACAGGATGTGTAAAAATATTGGTCTTACAGATATTTGGAGACTTTTGAACCCATCTGGTAGAGACTATAAATTTTTTTCATCAGTCCATAAGATTTATTCTAGAATAGATTTTTTTTTTATTTTTTATATCCAAATCCCTCATTTCATCTGTTGTTGATTGTTCAATTGGAAACATTTTAGTCTCGGATCACGCCCTGGTGAGTTTAGAGGTGTTGCCACATATAGAGAAAAAGAAATCATATAGTTGGCGCCTTAATGTATCCCTTTTGCAAAATCCTGATTTCCAACAAATGTTAAAGACTGAAATCAGTGTTTATATGGAGACCAACCGGTCCTCGGTATCCTCTGTGGGCGTGGCTTGGGAGGCACTTAAGGCGGTTCTTAGGGGTCGGATCATACAGTATGCCTCATTCATCAAAAAATCCAAAGCACCGAGAACTCGTGGAAATATTAAAAATGCAGAGGCAGAGCTGAAGCGCCGTATGTCATCTGATGGCCTCAGAGAATTGACCCGATTTAAATATAGATAGAATACTATTTTGTCACAGAAAGTAGAGTTTTGGTTATTCAGGGCAAGACAGTCATACGTTGAGTCGGGGGACAAAGCAGGGAAGCTTTTGGCTAGATATATAAAGCAGAGAGAGTCTCTTTCTATCATTCCCTCAGTGAGATCTGCTGGTGGTGAAATTTTTACCTCAGCCATTGATATTAATAATGCCTTTAAAGAGTTCTATCTTGATCTTTATAGTTCCACGTCTTCGTCTACTGATGAAGATATTAGAAACTTTGTGGAACCATTAGATCTTCCTAAACTGAGCAAAAAAACTCTCTTGATTCTGAGATAACCTTGGAGGAGCTTGACGAGGTAATTAAGTCCCTACCTACTGGTAAAGCTCCGGGGCCAGATGGTTTTGCCGCTGAATTGTTTAGATCCTATGCTACAGAACTGGCTCCACTTTTGTTAGAAGTTTATACTGAATCATTAAAGAATGGAAAGCTTCCTCCAACCATGACACTAACTCGGATCAGTCTGATTCTTAAAAAGGACAAAGATCCAAGCGAGTGTAAAAGTTACCGTCCAATCTCCCTGATCCAACTAGATGTAAAAATGTTGTCAAAAATTTTGGCTAACCGATTAAGTAAGGTTATGACATCTCTTATACATATAGATCAGGTGGGGTTTATTCAGGGCCGCAGCTCTTCTGATAACATCAGGCGTCTCATCAACATCATGTGGTCAGTGGCGAATGATCAGACTCCGGTCGCTGCCATCTCACTTGATACCGAAAAGGCATTTGATATGGTAGAATGGTATTATCTTTTTAAGATTTTGGAAATGTATGGGTTCGGGAGTACGTTTATTGGTTGGATTAAGTTACTTTACAGACACCCTGTAGCAGCAGTACAAACAAATGGATTAATTTCAGATAATTTTACTCTGATTGGGGCACTCGGCAGGGTTGCCCTCTTTCCCCATTATTGTTCTGTCTTGCCCTGGAACCGTTAGCAGTCACAATAAGAAAGGAGGATGATTTTCCAGGGGTGACAGCGGGAAGTGTGGCGCATAAGCTTCTGCTTTACGCAGATGATATTTTATTATTTGTCTCTGAACCTACTAGATCTATGCCTTGCCTCCACAGAATTAGTAATTCCTTTTCCAAGTTCTCAGGATACAAAGTCAGTTGGTCTAAATCTGAAGCTTTGGCTCTGACAGTGTACTGTCCAGTAACGGCTTTCCAGCCGGGTGCCTTCCAGTGGCCCAAACTGGGCATTAAGTAATTGGGAATTTTATTTCCAGCAAATTTGTCTGATATAGTTAGTGTTAATTTTGACTCTTTAATAAAAAGGTTTTTGAGCGATGTGGGCAGGTGGGCTTCATTACATTTATCGATGATGTGGAAGGTTAATGTTATTAAAATTAATTGTATTACAAAATTTAACTACATGCTACAATCTCTCCCTGTAGATGTCCCCCTCTCTTATTTCAAGCAATTTAATAGCATAGTGAAGTCCTTCATTTGGAATGATAAATGTCCCAGATTTTTTTCATTTTAATAAGTTACATAGGCTGATAGACAAAGGTGGGCTAGGCCTACCCAAGATTTTGTTTTATTACTATGCGTTCAGTCTCAGACATTTGGCTCATTGGTCACTTCCACCTGAGAGAGCCCCTCCCTGGTTTGTTATTGAACAGGCAGTTTTTGCCATTACAAAGCATCTCTATTAAACTAATCGGAAAAGTTAAGTTACACCCCGTTATTTCGCATTTACACTCGGTATGGACTAAAGTGTCCAGATTGTTTAAACTGGACACTTATTTAAATGTTGCCTCGAGCATATGGCAGAACCCAAGATTGTGTATTGGCAAGTCCCCTTTCTGCTGGCCAGAGTGGATTGTGAGGGGGGTTGCTACACTCTGTGACCTATATGAAAGTGGAGTGTTGAGATCGTTTGAAAACTTGGTCCAACATTTTGGGATCCCCAGACCTCAGTTTTATAGGTATTTACAACTGCGCCACCTGCTTTGTACTATTTTTGGGAGTAGCACACACCCCCCTAAGGAGGCAGATGCTTTGGAAAAGGTCATGAGGCATCAGTGTACTACTCCCTGTTAATTCAGAGTCTGGAGGACGGAGCCTTAACTTCTCTCAAGAGAGTATGAGAGAAAGATTTCAACTTGGCATTGGAGGAAGGAGTGTGGGCTAAGATTCTTAAAAACATTAAGTCTGCATCTAGAGATGCAAGGGTGCGTCTTATACAATTCAAAATTTTGCATAGATTTTATTGGACCCCCTCTAGGCTGTATAGGCTTTGTCTTAAAGACACACCCACCTCCTGGAGATGCCAGTTGGAGGATGGAGACATGGCACATGTTTTTTGGTGGTGTGTCAAGATCCAGAAATTCTGGTTGAAGGTTCAGAAGGTTCAGAATTTTGTGTGCGATGGGGTCATCGATGTGGGGGATGGCCATATAGAGACTGGGTTCTGACCTGTGTGATGATCACCAGGCAGGTTATTTTGAGGGGTTGGAGGTCAGCTGGTGCGCCCCCATATCCGGAGCGTTACACAGAGGTGGGGAGGGTGGCAGCTTATGAGGAGGTGAGACGGGGTGGCTTGGATATGTTTATACGGAAATGGGGCAGGTATTTGGAGTTTTTGGAGGGCTCTCGGGTGGGGTGTGGAGAGAGTAGTGTAATATACAGGTGCATCTCAATAAATTAGAATGTCGTGGAAAAGTTCATTTATTTCAGTAATTCAACTCAAATTGTGAAACTCATGTATTAAATAAATTCAGTGCACACAGACTGAAGTAGTTTAAGTCTTTGGTTCTTTTAATTGTGATGATTTTGGCTCACATTTAACAAAAACCCACCAATTCACTATCTCAAAAAATTAGAATACATCATAAGACCAATAAAAAAAACATTTTTAGTGAATTGTTGGCCTTCTGGAAAGTATGTTCATTTACTGTATATGTACTCAATACTTGGTAGGGGCTCCTTTTGCTTTAATTACTGCCTCAATTCGGCGTGGCATGGAGGTGATCAGTTTGTGGCACTGCTGAGGTGGTATGGAAGCCCAGGTTTCTTTGACAGTGGCCTTCAGCTCATCTGCATTTTTTGGTCTCTTGTTTCTCATTTTCCTCTTGACAATACCTCATAGATTCTCTATGGGGTTCAGGTCTGGTGAGTTTGCTGGCCAGTCAAGCACACCAACACCATGGTCATTTAACCAACTTTTGGTGCTTTTGGCAGTGTGGGCAGGTGCCAAATCCTGCTGGAAAATGAAATCAGCATCTTTAAAAAGCTGGTCAGCAGAAGGAAGCATGAAGTGCTCCAAAATTTCTTGGTAAACGGGTGCAGTGACTTTGGTTTTCAAAAAACACAATGGACCAACACCAGCAGATGACATTGCACCCCAAATCATCACAGACTGTGGAGACTTAACACTGGACTTCAAGCAACTTGGGCTATGAGCTTCTCCACCCTTCCTCCAGACTCTAGGACCTTGGTTTCCAAATGAAATACAAAACTTGCTCTCATCTGAAAAGAGGACTTTGGACCACTGGGCAACAGTCCAGTTCTTCTTCTCCTTAGCCCAGGTAAGATGCCACTGACGTTGTCTGTGGTTCAGGAGTGGCTTAACAAGAGGAATACAACAACTATAGCCAAATTCCTTGACACGTCTGTGTGTGGTGGCTCTTGATGCCTTGACCCCAGCCTCAGTCCATTCCTTGTGAAGTTCACCCAAATTCTTGAGTCGATTTTGCTTGACAATCATAAGGCTGCGGTTCTCTCGGTTGGTTGTGCATCTTTTTCTTCCACACTTTTTCCTTCCACTCAACTTTCTGTTAACATGCTTGAATACAGCACTCTGTGAACAGCCAGCTTCTTTGGCAATGAATGTTTGTGGCTTACCCTCCTTGTGAAGGGTGTCAATGATTGTCTTCTGGACAACTGTCAGATCAGCAGTCTTCCCCATGATTTTGTAGCCTATTGAACCAAACTGAGAGACCATTTTGAAGGCTCAGGAAACCTTTGCAGGTGTTTTGAGTTGATTAGCTGATTGGCATGTCACCATATTCTAATTTTTTGAGATAGTGAGTTGGTGGGTTTTTGTTAAATGTGAGCCAAAATCATCACAATTAAAAGAACCAAAGACTTAAACTACTTCAGTCTGTGTGCATTGAATTTATTTAATACACGAGTTTCACAATTTGAGTTGAATTACTGAAATAAATGAACTTTTCCACAACATTCTAATTTATTGAGATACACCTGTAGTTAGTATGATTATTATGTGTGTGTATGTATGTATGTATGTATATGTGTGTATATATATATATATATATATATATATATATATATATGTGTGTGTGTATGTATGTATGTTTGAATATTGGGGGGGGGGTTGGGGAGAGGGAGGGGGGATTGTAGGGTTTAATTGTTGATTTTATGTATATATATATATATATATATGTTTTGCATTTCATTGTTATTGTATGATTTAATAAAAAAATGTTAATTACAAAATTAGACAAACTCAAAATGAATGACGTTTCTAAAAGTACAAACATCAAAAGGTTGTGACAGTTCCTTTCATCTGTCTCAATGTAAGATATCAGTGTTTAGTAACAGAGCAGAGAGGCACTGTGGTGTCACAAGAGTGATACTGGATAAGGCCCACAGCTACACTCAGATATGTTTGACATTCTACTGGGCCGTTTTGCCCAGCATGTGTTCTCTGAAGCACTCATGCATTAGTTTATTTTTTAATCTGACACCTCTTTTTCTTCTTTTTTGTTTGAACTAAAAAAAATCAGACTATGAAAGGTTTTGCTTTTCTTTATGGTTTGCTAGTTAATCTTCAGTTAATTTTTTTTAGATATAATATGTTATTTTTATGTTATGTTATGTTACAGTTATTTTTGCTGCTCTAACAAAAATCATTACAAATGAAGCCAAAGCAAGATCAAGCGTTGCACATCGGCAAGCAACACACATACTGTGAAAGTAGACAAGTGGAGCGACGCAAACAGTGAAGCATCCAAGTGCTGCTTTAATTAAATATCAGCATGCTTAGAATGCTGCTATCCAATCAGATTAGAGGAACGGAACAAACTGTTGTATAATGGATTTTTCATTGCCAGTTATGTACCAATTACGCATTGTAGTTTACCTGTATTCTCAATACTGCCTGTTGGAAAGCTGAAAATGAATGGACAACACACCAGCTTGAACATATCTGCTGTTCTAGATGTTGCATTAGATAGAATGATTTAGTGAGACTGAAAGTAAGTATACATAGCAGCAACTTCTTCAACCAATAAACCAATATGTAACCACACCTTACTCTGTCTTAAACAGTACACCTACAAAGACTGTTCTTTGATAATTTTGGCTCAAATATGTTAATGTTTTTAAAATTGAACAAACTTTTACCTCCTTTGTTGTTTAAACAGGTTTTTAACACATTTCTTTTCTTTTCTTTTCCAGGCTGTAAAATACAATAAGCTTATGGCATACGATTTTGGAAAAGCTGGAAATATGGCACATTATAATAAGGTAATGTTGAGGAGGCTATTTTCCTAATTTTTCTCAACTATAACTGTACATTTGATGTACTGTACATGTCACAGTCCCAGACACTTTTGAAATATTTAAGACACTTCAGAGAAGGCACCTTTTGAGCTCATCTTGCTTCCCCCGTCAGACAACCCCTCCTCTGTACAACATACGGGACATGATGGTACCCACAGCTCTGTGGTCTGGTGGGCAGGACACGCTGGCAGATCCTCAGGATGTGGCTCTGCTGCTCACACAGATACCTAAATTGGTTTTCCACCGCAACATTGATCACTGGGAGCACCTGGACTTCATCTGGGGTTTGGATGCCCCACAGGAGATGTACAACAAAATGATTGAATTGATGAGGCTATATGTGTGAAGAGGACATTTTGAGCATCAGGTTTTATCATCAGTGTTAATTTCTTAACACTAATTCAAGTGTCTTTTTGTTTGTGCATGTCCCCAGAGCTAAAATTAGTCTTTACCATTGGAAATATGTATTCCTGAATGTAAAGGATAACTTTGGTTATGAGGAACACAGAACATGACTTTGGTTTGCCTTTAGTTTTACCTCTAACCATGAAAACAAGTGTATCATTATTTGTTCATGTCGTTTCAGGTGCTGGTAACCCTGGTAATTTCGAATGATGTCATTACAATAATCTGAGCCTTTGATAAGCTGTCACCTAGAGACTGAGTGTTACAATTATGATGAGGTGTTGTCTTGGAAATGCACTTGTTCAATGTGTTTTTTACTTTAGCTTTTACTAACCACTACTAGTTTATCTTGCTGTACTGTAGCATTTCATGACCTGTCTCATCATGGTCTTGTCATGTAATGGATCATAATTATTATTTTTTTTATGTTAAAATTGATTTTACTGACTTGCTTTTAAGGATTGTTGATTACACTGACCAAAATATGCCTTTTACTTTAATTCTTTGAACTGTTTTTTAATGAAACCATGACTTGAACTAAATAAGCATTGATGAATATACATACAGAAAGTAACACAGGGGTCCTCCTTTTGAAAGATATTTTATTTGTGACCTTAACCACATGGCATGAATCAAATCCTACAGTAATAAACAACAATGTCAACTGTATGGCATTATATTTAATCAATGTACAATATAAGAAACAACATTAACTTATCAAAAACAGTGTCTCACAAATATCCATAAACAGAAATCAGTATGGCAACATCTTTCATCTGAGAAATGCAGTCCTATTATTGTAACAGCAAGTGTAGGCGATTTATTTTTAAAGGAAGTGATAAAGTGCAAAAGCTTTCTGTGATACCTGGTGCAAAAACATCCTAAACTCGGCTGGTGAATTGTGACGGACCCACTGGTGCTGCAAGTCTTGTCCTCTTTTGGCCTTTCAACTTGATTTTGTTAACATTGCAGCAATTTTGTGGAATTGTAGTCTCTTTGCAATATCTAGTGGTGTCTCATTATTCTGTAAGGGAAAAAAGAAATCTCAAAATCAAAATTGTCACAAAATGTGCACATACCAATTTCAGTGTTCATTTTTCAACATTACTTTTTTTTTCTATAACAAAAACAAATATCATTAACTTACATATATTAAGCAACTTCATCTTTAACTATACTTTAAAATAAGCCAGTGAAAAAAAAAACACATGTACAATGTAGGTTTCACATCTACAAATAAACTGATCTTCACCAGTTTCAGAACCTATTAGTCTCCAAACACTGCAATTTAACCAAGCAATCTTTCAATCTGGTTACATTAAAACACTTACCATATTTTTAGTTGACATCATCCTAAATGTCAACTTAACTGCAAATGTGAGAAATGTATTTCCTTCTACTTAGATCTCCATTATGTTAATTTCAAATTATTTTTATTTTATAAAAATAACACGTGATTAATTAATTTGTCTACCAAGTTGCAACAGACCATTAAACTACAGTATATTGGCAGACTAATTATTTTATTGTGATTTTATAACTTAATTTGTCTGACTAACATTGGTGTATTTTATTATCATCAATGTTACCGACATTTTATAAAAGCAATAAGCCACTGGATGCCTTGTGCTGTGGCGAATTTGCAATGGACTAGTTACCAAAATATCAAGTCAACTGAAAAAGAGAAAAGGTTACTAATCCATCTGTTTCAATAATTGCCAATGACCACATGAAGAAGTTAAAATAATTAACTTACTTTGTTCTGTATTGAAACATCTGCATTTTTCTTCACTAACAATGGTATGATCCTTTGACTTTTTCTTTGGCAAGCATAGTGAAGTCCTGTGTTCCCTTTCTAAAATTATGCAAAAACACACAGAGAACAACATGAAAATTTTTGTCAGGATTAGATCTACAAAAAAAATAAAAAATAAAATAAAATCTCAAATAAAACAAATAATCAAAACAAACATAAAATATTCTACTTCTCTACTTACATAGTCTACAGCGTTTATGTCTACCTTACTGGCCAACACGAGCTCCATCAGTTTTTCATTTTTTCTAAGTTTCTCCTCCTTTTGAGAGAGAAAATGTGCAATGCTTTAATGTAGTATAATTAAACATATACATATACAAAAATTGTAATTTATGTCTGATGCAAGAACACCATTATTACCACATTTTATCCTTATCCATGTACTCTAATCACAGGGAAATTCCTCCATTTCACATGTTCTGGATTTTTAACATAACCACAAATCTCTTGCACAGATAATTAATAGCCTGTTACTAGCCGGAACATGACACTGCTAGAACAGAGGGATAACTTACCATTATGAGATAGCCAATTAACAGGATAGGCATTAAAATGGCAATCATCAGGTAGTCCAGGAAGGAAAATGTTCTTCTTGTAGCATAGTGCAAACAAGTTCTTGCTTTCTAAAGGAAGAATACACATATGGATATGTTTGAGCAAAACAAGCAATTTGACCACACAAAATCACCATCATCAGTAAAATGTGCCCATGTTCAGGCCATGTACACACTGCAGATAAACATGGGTGTCATTCCATTTTGGTAGTGACAACCATGTATTATGCACAGAACTGAACCTTAACTTCTTGTTAATGATCTAGGTCTCTCTTCTGGCAGTTTCTAAAAATTGCCAAATGATAATACTTCTTACACTAAATAACAGTTGGCATCACTATGTCAGCCATCACAAATTCTGGAGTGACCCTATTTTCCATACACCCACAGAATGATAAATTAGGGGATTCACTCTTCAGAGCAACAACAGTCATCAAGGGATAGTTCACCCAAAAAAGACAATTCTCTCATCATTTACTCACCCTCATGCTATCCTACATGTGTATGACTTTCTTATGCAGAACACAAATGAAGATTTTTAGAACAATATCTCAGCTCTGTAGGTCAATACAATGAAAGTGAACAGAACTTTGAGTCTCCAAAAAGCACATAAAGTCAGCATAAAACTAATCCATAAGACTCTAGTGGTTGAATCCATAGCTTCAGAAGTGATATGATAGGTGTGGGTGAGAAACAGATAAATATTACAATATTACAGATCAGTATCTCCACCTTTGAACAGTCCCGACCAGTAGGTGGCATGGCGATATGCATGAAGAAAGCAAATCGCCAAAAAACAAAAAAAAGAAGAAAGTGAAAGTGGAGATTTATAGTAAATTTTTAATATTGATCTGTTTCTCACCTACACCTATTATATTGCTTCTGAAGACATGGATTATACCACTGGAGTTGTATGGATTACTTTTATGCTGCCTTTATGTGCTTTTTGGGGATCCAAGATCTAGCCACCATTCACTTGTATGGACCTACAGAGCTGAGATACAGCATGAGGCTGAGTACATGATAAGAGAAATTTCATTGTTGGGTGAACTATCCCTTTAAAGTAAATTATTGCATACTGGCTTCATTCATCAAGTAAACCAATCAGAAATCAGCATATGCTAAAGATTGCCACGAATGGTTTTCGACGGCATTATGACAGTAAGATGAGACAGGATTCTTTTCCGTCTCGTGTGCAGTACCTTATTTCTAATGGACACGTTAGCACTGTGATCTAGAAGGTATTTGATCATCCTGAGGTTTCCGCGTCTGCAGGCAGCTATGATTGGTGTGTCTCCAGTACCCTGATCTTGAACATTTACATTTCCAGCATCGGCCGAGATCAGTTCTTGCACCTTGTGGATGTCGTCATCATAGGCTGCCTGACACATGGGCTATGGAAAGAAAACAGCACAAAACATGATTACTTGCAAGTCCACAAAACATTCAATGATCTCATGTGTAGCGCATTTAATGGGTAAATAGGATTGAAACATAAGATAATGTCCATGGCATGTGATGATGTATTTAGTAAGAAAAATGACGAAGTGCAAAACAGGTCCTGTGACATCCCAAGAATGACAGTTAAGTGAACATACACACACCCTTTCCAAACACAAAATTGCAACAGAGCTAACAGTGTTACATCCTATTTAAATAACAAACAGTGCCCAATTATTTATGTAAACTATACAATATATTTTCAGGTAAACGTAAAAAAGAAGACGAGAAAATAGGTCGCGTCACTCACCTCTGAATACAATATCCCCATCTGGCTTCCACTGCCCCTAAAGCGAAACAAAATGGTAACTGAAACCCTTAATCCGGACTCTTGAGAATATAAAAGTAACACCTCTTCGCTGACTCGTTTGCTTCTTCTAACCTGCGAAAAAGCAACGGCGAAGTGCTTCAGATAAGGGTGTGGTCATTGAACGCTGACGTAGACGCAATAGCGTCACGCTTGTTCAGGTGTGTTGCAGTTGCTTCACTTGAAACGAGTTACTCAAACGTTAATAGTAAATTAAAATTGCTAGGGGTTTCAGTGAGTGGACTGTCTGTTAAACTAGAAAACACCATCTTTTCTGCTATAAGTGTGCAATCTTTTGTTCTTATTACAGAAGTTCAGGGGTGTACAACAAAAGCGGAAAACGGAAATGAACCACAGCAAAATGAAGTCACAACACAAAGAAATTAAGACACAACACAACAGATTTAAGCCACAACGAAATTAAGGCACAATAAAACAATTTTGTTGTGTTGTGCCTTATTTCTGTTGTGTTATGGCTTATTTCTGTTGTGTTATGGCTTATTTCTGTTGTGTTGTGGCTATTTTGTTGTGTTATGGCTTATTTCTGTTGTGTTGTGGCTATTTTGTTGTGTTGTGGCTTATTTCAGTTGTGTTATGGTTTATTTATGTTGTGTTATGGTTTATTTCTGTTGTGTTGTGGCTTATTTCTGTTGTATTGTGGCTATTTTGTTGTGTTATGGCTTATTTCTGTTGTATTGTGGCTAATTTATGTTGTTGTATTGTGGCTAATTTCTGTTGTGTTATGGTTTATTTCTGTTGTGTTGTGGCTTATTTCTGTTGTGTTATGGTTTATTTCTGTTGTGTTGTGGCTATTTTGTTGTGTTATGGTTTATTTCTGTTGTATTGTGGCTTATTTCTGTTGTATTGTGGCTAATATATGTTGTGTTATGGCTTATTCCTGCTGTATTGTGGCTAATTTCTGTTGTATTGTGGCTAATACCTGTTGTGTTATGGCTTATTCCTGTTGTATTGTGGCTAATTTCTGTTGTATTGTGGCTAATACCTGTTGTGTTATGGCTTATTCCTGTTGTATTGTGGCTAATTTCTGTTGTGTTATGGCTTATTCCTGTTGTATTGTGGCTAATTTCTGTTGTGTTATGGCTTATTCCTGTTGTATTGTGGCTAATTTCTGTTGTGTTATGGCTTATTTCTGTTGTACTGTGGCTAATTTCTGTTGTATTGTGGCTAATTTCTGTTGTATTGTGGCTAATATATGTTGTGTTATGGCTTATTCCTGTTGTATTGTGGCTAATTTCTGTTGTGTTATGGCTAATTTCTGTTGTATTGTGGCTAATTTCTGTTGTATTGTGGCTAATTTCTGTTGTGTTATGGCTTATTTCTGTTGTACTGTGGCTAATTTCTGTTGTGTTATGGCTTATTTCTGTTGTACTGTGGCTAATTTCTGTTGTATTGTGGCTAATTTCTGTTGTATTGTGGCTAATATATGTTGTGTTATGGCTTATTCCTGTTGTATTGTGGCTAATTTCTGTTGTATTGTGGCTAATACCTGTTGTGTTATGGCTTATTCCTGTTGTATTGTGGCTAATTTCTGTTGTGTTATGGCTTATTCCTGTTGTATTGTGGCTAATTTCTGTTGTGTTATGGCTTATTTCTGTTGTACTGTGGCTAATTTCTGTTGTATTGTGGCTAATTTCTGTTGTGTTATGGCTAATTTCTGTTGTATTGTGGCTAATTTCTGTTGTATTGTGGCTAATTTCTGTTGTATTGTGGCTAATATATGTTGTGTTATGGCTTATTCCTGTTGTATTGTGGCTAATACCTGTTGTGTTATGGCTTATTCCTGTTGTATTGTGGCTAATTTCTGTTGTGTTATGGCTTATTTCTGTTGTACTGTGGCTAATTTCTGTTGTATTGTGGCTAATTTCTGTTGTGTTATGGCTTATTCCTGTTGTATTGTGGCTAATATATGTTGTGTTATGGCTTATTCCTGTTGTATTGTGGCTAATTTCTGTTGTGTTGTGGCTAATTTCTGTTGTGTTATGGCTTATTCCTGTTGTATTGTGGCTAATTTCTGTTGTATTGTGGCTAATATATGTTGTGTTATGGCTTATTCCTGTTGTATTGTGGCTAATTTCTGTTGTATTGTGGCTAATTTCTGTTGTGTTATGGCTTATTCCTGTTGTATTGTGGCTAATATATGTTGTGTTATGGCTTATTTCTGTTGTGTTATGGTTTATTCCTGTTGTATTGTGGCTAATTTCTGTTGTATTGTGGCTAATATATGTTGTGTTATGGCTTATTCCTGTTGTATTGTGGCTAATTTCTGTTGTATTGTGGCTAATATATGTTGTGTTATGGCTTATTCCTGTTGTATTGTGGCTAATTTCTGTTGTATTGTGGCTAATATATGTTGTGTTATGGCTTATTCCTGTTGTATTGTGGCTAATTTCTGTTGTGTTATGGCTTATTTCTGTTGTACTGTGGCTTATTTCTGTTGTACTGTGGCTAATTTCTGTTGTATTGTGGCTTATTTCTGTTGTGTTATGGCTTATTCCTGTTGTATTGTGGCTAATTTCTGTTGTATTGTGGCTAATATATGTTGTGTTATGGCTTATTCCTGTTGTATTGTGGCTAATTTCTGTTGTGTTATGGCTTATTTCTGTTGTACTGTGGCTTATTCCTGTTGTATTGTGGCTAATTTCTGTTGTATTGTGGCTAATATATGTTGTATTATGGCTTATTCCTGTTGTATTGTGGCTAATACCTGTTGTATTGTGGCTAATTTCTGTTGTATTGTGGCTAATTTCTGTTGTATTGTGGCTAATTTCTGTTGTGTTATGGCTTATTCCTGTTGTATTGTGGCTAATTTCTGTTGTATTGTGGCTAATATATGTTGTGTTATGGCTTATTCCTGTTGTATTGTGGCTAATTTCTGTTGTATTGTGGCTAATACCTGTTGTGATATGGCTTATTCCTGTTGTATTGTGGCTAATTTCTGTTGTATTGTGGCTAATTTCTGTTGTGTTATGGCTTATTCCTGTTGTATTTTGGCTAATTTCTGTTGTGTTATGGCTTATTCCTGTTGTATTGTGGCTAATTTATGTTGTATTGTGGCTAATTTCTGTTGTATTGTGGCTAATTTCTGTTGTATTGTGGATAATTTCTGTTGTATTGTGGCTTATTTCTGTTGTGTTATGGTTTATGTTGTGTTATGGTTTATTTCTGTTGTATTGTGGCTAATTTATGTTGTGTTATGGCTTATTCCTGTTGTATTGTGGCTAATTTCTGTTGTGTTATGGTTTATTTCTGTTGTGTTATGGCTATTTTGTTGTGTTATGGCTAATTTCTGTTGTATTTGTGTTATGGCTTATTTCTGTTGTATTGTGGCTAATTTATGTTGTGTTATGGCTTATTTCTGTTGTATTGTGGCTTATTCCTGTTGTATTGTGGCTAATTTATGTTGTGTTATGGCTTATTTCTGTTGTATTGTGGCTTATTCCTGTTGTATTGTGGCTAATTTCTGTTGTGTTATGGCTTATTCCTGTTGTATTGTGGCTAATTTCTGTTGTATTGTGGCTAATATATGTTGTGTTATGGCTTATTCCTGTTGTATTGTGGCTAATTTCTGTTGTATTGTGGCTAATTTCTGTTGTATTGTGGCTAATTTCTGTTGTGTTATGGCTTATTCCTGTTGTATTGTGGCTAATTTCTGTTGTATTGTGGCTAATATATGTTGTGTTATGGCTTATTTCTGTTGTGTTATGGTTTATTCCTGTTGTATTGTGGCTAATTTCTGTTGTATTGTGGCTAATATATGTTGTGTTATGGCTTATTCCTGTTGTATTGTGGCTAATTTCTGTTGTATTGTGGCTAATATATGTTGTGTTATGGCTTATTCCTGTTGTATTGTGGCTAATTTCTGTTGTATTGTGGCTAATATATGTTGTGTTATGGCTTATTCCTGTTGTATTGTGGCTAATTTCTGTTGTGTTATGGCTTATTTCTGTTGTACTGTGGCTTATTTCTGTTGTACTGTGGCTAATTTCTGTTGTATTGTGGCTTATTTCTGTTGTGTTATGGCTTATTCCTGTTGTATTGTGGCTAATTTCTGTTGTATTGTGGCTAATATATGTTGTGTTATGGCTTATTCCTGTTGTATTGTGGCTAATATATGTTGTGTTATGGCTTATTCCTGTTGTATTGTGGCTAATACCTGTTGTATTGTGGCTAATTTCTGTTGTATTGTGGCTAATTTCTGTTGTGTTATGGCTTATTCCTGTTGTATTGTGGCTAATTTCTGTTGTATTGTGGCTAATATATGTTGTGTTACGGCTTATTCCTGTTGTATTGTGGCTAATTTCTGTTGTATTGTGGCTAATACCTGTTGTGATATGGCTTATTCCTGTTGTTTTGTGGCTAATTTATGTTGTTGTATTGTGGCTAATTTCTGTTGTGTTATGGCTTATTTCTGTTGTATTGTGGCTAATTTCTGTTGTATTGTGGCTAATACCTGTTGTGTTATGGTTTATTTCTGTTGTGTTATGTCTTATTTCTGTTGTGTTGTGGCTATTTTGTTGTGTTGTGGCTATTTTGTTGTGTTATGGCTTATTTCTGTTGTACTGTGGCTAATTTCTGTTGTATTGTGGCTAATTTCTGTTGTGTTATGTCTTATTTCTGTTGTACTGTGGCTAATTTCTGTTGTTTTGTGGCTAATTTCTGTTGTTTTGTGGCTAATTTATGTTGTTGTATTGTGGCTAATTTCTGTTGTATTGTGGCTAATTTATGTTGTGTTATGGCTTATTTATGTTGTATTGTGGCTAATTTCTGTTGTATTGTGGCTAATACCTGTTGTGTTATGGTTTATTTCTGTTGTTATGTCTTATTTCTGTTGTGTTGTGGCTATTTTGTTGTGTTGTGGCTATTTTGTTGTGTTGTGGCTATTTTGTTGTGTTGTGGCTATTTTGTTGTGTTATGTCTTATTTCTGTTGTGTTGTGGCTATTTTGTTGTGTTGTGGCTATTTTGTTGTGTTATGGCTTATTTCTGTTGTATTGTGGCTAATTTCTGTTGTATTTGTGTTATGGCTTATTTCTGTTGTATTGTGGCTAATTTATGTTGTGTTATGGCTTATTCCTGTTGTATTGTGGCTAATTTCTGTTGTGTTATGGCTTATTTCTGTTGTGTTGTGGCTAATATCTGTTGTATTGTGGCTAATTTCTGTTGTATTGTGGCTAATTTCTGTTGTATTGTGGCTAATTTCTGTTGTATTTTGGCTAATTTCTGTTGTATTGTGGCTAATATCTGTTGTGTTATGTCTTATTTCTGTTGTGCTGTGGCTTATTTCTGTTGTGCTGTGGCTTATTTCTGTTGTGCTGTGGCTTATTTCTGTTGTGTTATGGATTTATGATGTGGCTATTTTGTTGTGTTGTGGCTAATTTCTGTTGTGTTGTGGCTAATTTCTGTTGTGTTGTGGCTTATTTCTGTTGTGTTATGGTTTATTTATGTTGTGGCTATTTTGTTGTGTTGTGGCTTATTTATGTTGTGGCTTATTTCTGTTGTGTTGTGGCTTATTTATGTTATGGCTTATTTCTGTTGTGTTATGGCTTATTTCTGTTGTATTGTGGCTAATTTCTGTTGTGCTGTGGCTTATTTCTGTTGTGTTGTGGCTTATTTCTGTTGTGTTATGGCTATTTTGTTGTGTTGTGGCTTATTTCTGTTGTATTGTGGCTTATTTCTGTTGTATTGTGGCTTATTTCTGTTGTATTGTGGCTAATTTCTGTTGTATTGTGGCTAATTTCTGTTGTGTTATGGCTTATTCCTGTTGTATTGTGGCTAATTTCTGTTGTGTTATGTCTTATTTCTGTTGTACTGTGGCTAATTTCTGTTGTTTTGTGGCTAATTTATGTTGTTGTATTGTGGCTAATTTCTGTTGTATTGTGGCTAATTTATGTTGTGTTATGGCTAATACCTGTTGTGTTATGGTTTATTTCTGTTGTGTTATGTCTTATTTCTGTTGTGTTGTGGCTATTTTGTTGTGTTATGTCTTATTTCTGTTGTGTTGTGGCTATTTTGTTGTGTTGTGGCTATTTTGTTGTGTTATGGCTTATTTCTGTTGTATTGTGGCTAATTTCTGTTGTATTTGTGTTATGGCTTATTCCTGTTGTATTGTGGCTAATATATGTTGTGTTATGGCTTATTTCTGTTGTATTGTGGCTAATTTCTGTTGTATTGTGGCTAATACCTGTTGTGTTATGGTTTATTTCTGTTGTGTTATGTCTTATTTCTGTTGTGTTGTGGCTATTTTGTTGTGTTGTGGCTATTTTGTTGTGTTATGTCTTATTTCTGTTGTGTTGTGGCTATTTTGTTGTTGTGGCTATTTTGTTGTGTTATGGCTTATTTCTGTTGTATTGTGGCTAATTTCTGTTGTATTTGTGTTATGGCTTATTTCTGTTGTATTGTGGCTAATTTATGTTGTGTTATGGCTTATTCCTGTTGTATTGTGGCTAATATATGTTGTGTTATGGCTTATTCCTGTTGTATTGTGGCTAATTTCTGTTGTGTTATGGCTTATTTCTGTTGTGTTATGGCTTATTTCTGTTGTGTTGTGGCTAATATCTGTTGTATTGTGGCTAATTTCTGTTGTATTGTGGCTAATTTCTGTTGTATTGTGGCTAATATCTGTTGTGTTGTGGCTAATATCTGTTGTGTTGTGGCTTATTTCTGTTGTGCTGTGGCTTATTTCTGTTGTGCTGTGGCTTATTTCTGTTGTGCTGTGGCTTATTTCTGTTGTGTTATGGATTTATGATGTGGCTATTTTGTTGTGTTGTGGCTAATTTCTGTTGTGTTGTGGCTAATATCTGTTGTGTTGTGGCTTATTTCTGTTGTGTTATGGTTTATTTATGTTGTGGCTATTTTGTTGTGTTGTGGCTTATTTATGTTATGGCTTATTTCTGTTGTGTTATGGCTTATTTCTGTTGTATTGTGGCTAATTTATGTTGTGTTATGGCTTAGTTCTGTTGTACTGTGGCTAATTTCTGTTGTATTGTGGCTAATTTCTGTTCTGTTATGGTTTATTTCTGTTGTGTTATGTCTTATTTCTGTTGTGTTGTGGCTATTTTGTTGTGTTATGGTTTATTTCTGTTGTGTTATGTCTTATTTCTGTTGTGCTGTGGCTTATTTCTGTTGTGTTGTGGCTTATTTCTGTTGTGTTACGGTTTATTTCTGTTGTGTTATGGCTATTTTGTTGTGTTATGGCTTATTTCTGTTGTATTGTGGCTAATTTCTGTTGTATTTGTGTTATGGCTTATTTCTGTTGTATTGTGGCTAATTTATGTTGTGTTATGGCTTATTCCTGTTGTATTGTGGCTAATTTCTGTTGTATTGTGGCTAATATATGTTGTGTTATGGCTTATTCCTGTTGTATTGTGGCTAATTTCTGTTGTGTTGTGGCTAATATCTGTTGTATTGTGGCTAATATCTGTTGTGTTATGTCTTATTTCTGTTGTGCTATGGCTTATTTCTGTTGTGTTGTGGCTAATATCTGTTGTATTGTGGCTAATTTCTGTTGTATTGTGGCTAATTTCTGTTGTATTGTGGCTAATATCTGTTGTGTTATGTCTTATTTCTGTTGTGCTGTGGCTTATTTCTGTTGTGCTGTGGCTTATTTCTGTTGTGCTGTGGCTTATTTCTGTTGTGTTGTGGCTTATTTCTGTTGTGTTATGGATTTATGATGTGGCTATTTTGTTGTGTTGTGGCTAATTTCTGTTGTGTTGTGGCTAATTTCTGTTGTGTTATGGCTTATTTCTGTTGTGTTGTGGCTTATTTCTGTTGTGTTATGGTTTATGTTGTGGCTATTTTGTTGTGTTGTGGCTTATTTATGTTGTGGCTTATTTCTGTTGTGTTGTGGCTTATTTATGTTATGGCTTATTTCTGTTGTGTTATGGCTTATTTCTGTTGTATTGTGGCTAATTTATGTTGTGTTATGGCTTAGTTCTGTTGTACTGTGGCTAATTTCTGTTGTATTGTGGCTAATTTCTGTTCTGTTATGGTTTATTTCTGTTGTGTTATGTCTTATTTCTGTTGTGCTGTGGCTAATTTCTGTTGTATTGTGGCTAATTTCTGTTGTGTTATGGTTTATTTCTGTTGTGCTGTGGCTTATTTCTGTTGTGTTGTGGCTTATTTCTGTTGTGTTGGCTTATTTCTGTTGTGTTGTGGCTTATTTCTGTTGTGTTATGGTTTATTTCTGTTGTGTTATGGCTATTTTGTTGTGTTATGGCTTATTTCTGTTGTATTGTGGCTAATTTCTGTTGTATTTGTGTTATGGCTTATTTCTGTTGTATTGAGGCTAATTTATGTTGTGTTATGGCTTATTTCTGTTGTATTGTGGCTTATTCCTGTTGTATTGTGGCTAATTTCTGTTGTGTTATGTCTTATTTCTGTTGTACTGTGGCTAATTTCTGTTGTTTTGTGGCTAATTTATGTTGTTGTATTGTGGCTAATTTCTGTTGTATTGTGGCTAATTTATGTTGTGTTATGGCTAATACCTGTTGTGTTATGGTTTATTTCTGTTGTGTTATGTCTTATTTCTGTTGTGTTGTGGCTATTTTGTTGTGTTATGTCTTATTTCTGTTGTGTTGTGGCTATTTTGTTGTGTTGTGGCTATTTTGTTGTGTTATGGCTTATTTCTGTTGTATTGTGGCTAATTTCTGTTGTATTTGTGTTATGGCTTATTCCTGTTGTATTGTGGCTAATATATGTTGTGTTATGGCTTATTTCTGTTGTATTGTGGCTAATTTCTGTTGTATTGTGGCTAATACCTGTTGTGTTATGGTTTATTTCTGTTGTGTTATGTCTTATTTCTGTTGTGTTGTGGCTATTTTGTTGTGTTGTGGCTATTTTGTTGTGTTATGTCTTATTTCTGTTGTGTTGTGGCTATTTTGTTGTTGTGGCTATTTTGTTGTGTTATGGCTTATTTCTGTTGTATTGTGGCTAATTTCTGTTGTATTTGTGTTATGGCTTATTTCTGTTGTATTGTGGCTAATTTATGTTGTGTTATGGCTTATTCCTGTTGTATTGTGGCTAATATATGTTGTGTTATGGCTTATTCCTGTTGTATTGTGGCTAATTTCTGTTGTGTTATGGCTTATTTCTGTTGTGTTATGGCTTATTTCTGTTGTGTTGTGGCTAATATCTGTTGTATTGTGGCTAATTTCTGTTGTATTGTGGCTAATTTCTGTTGTATTGTGGCTAATATCTGTTGTGTTGTGGCTAATATCTGTTGTGTTGTGGCTTATTTCTGTTGTGCTGTGGCTTATTTCTGTTGTGCTGTGGCTTATTTCTGTTGTGCTGTGGCTTATTTCTGTTGTGCTGTGGCTTATTTCTGTTGTGTTATGGATTTATGATGTGGCTATTTTGTTGTGTTGTGGCTAATTTCTGTTGTGTTGTGGCTAATATCTGTTGTGTTGTGGCTTATTTCTGTTGTGTTATGGTTTATTTATGTTGTGGCTATTTTGTTGTGTTGTGGCTTATTTATGTTATGGCTTATTTCTGTTGTGTTATGGCTTATTTCTGTTGTATTGTGGCTAATTTATGTTGTGTTATGGCTTAGTTCTGTTGTACTGTGGCTAATTTCTGTTGTATTGTGGCTAATTTCTGTTCTGTTATGGTTTATTTCTGTTGTGTTATGTCTTATTTCTGTTGTGTTGTGGCTATTTTGTTGTGTTATGGTTTATTTCTGTTGTGTTATGTCTTATTTCTGTTGTGCTGTGGCTTATTTCTGTTGTGTTGTGGCTTATTTCTGTTGTGTTACGGTTTATTTCTGTTGTGTTATGGCTATTTTGTTGTGTTATGGCTTATTTCTGTTGTATTGTGGCTAATTTCTGTTGTATTTGTGTTATGGCTTATTTCTGTTGTATTGTGGCTAATTTATGTTGTGTTATGGCTTATTCCTGTTGTATTGTGGCTAATTTCTGTTGTATTGTGGCTAATATATGTTGTGTTATGGCTTATTCCTGTTGTATTGTGGCTAATTTCTGTTGTGTTGTGGCTAATATCTGTTGTATTGTGGCTAATATCTGTTGTGTTATGTCTTATTTCTGTTGTGCTATGGCTTATTTCTGTTGTGTTGTGGCTAATATCTGTTGTATTGTGGCTAATTTCTGTTGTATTGTGGCTAATTTCTGTTGTATTGTGGCTAATATCTGTTGTGTTATGTCTTATTTCTGTTGTGCTGTGGCTTATTTCTGTTGTGCTGTGGCTTATTTCTGTTGTGCTGTGGCTTATTTCTGTTGTGTTGTGGCTTATTTCTGTTGTGTTATGGATTTATGATGTGGCTATTTTGTTGTGTTGTGGCTAATTTCTGTTGTGTTGTGGCTAATTTCTGTTGTGTTATGGCTTATTTCTGTTGTGTTGTGGCTTATTTCTGTTGTGTTATGGTTTATGTTGTGGCTATTTTGTTGTGTTGTGGCTTATTTATGTTGTGGCTTATTTCTGTTGTGTTGTGGCTTATTTATGTTATGGCTTATTTCTGTTGTGTTATGGCTTATTTCTGTTGTATTGTGGCTAATTTATGTTGTGTTATGGCTTAGTTCTGTTGTACTGTGGCTAATTTCTGTTGTATTGTGGCTAATTTCTGTTCTGTTATGGTTTATTTCTGTTGTGTTATGTCTTATTTCTGTTGTGCTGTGGCTAATTTCTGTTGTATTGTGGCTAATTTCTGTTGTGTTATGGTTTATTTCTGTTGTGCTGTGGCTTATTTCTGTTGTGTTGTGGCTTATTTCTGTTGTGTTGGCTTATTTCTGTTGTGTTGTGGCTTATTTCTGTTGTGTTATGGTTTATTTCTGTTGTGTTATGGCTATTTTGTTGTGTTATGGCTTATTTCTGTTGTATTGTGGCTAATTTCTGTTGTATTTGTGTTATGGCTTATTTCTGTTGTATTGAGGCTAATTTATGTTGTGTTATGGCTTATTTCTGTTGTATTGTGGCTTATTCCTGTTGTATTGTGGCTAATTTCTGTTGTGTTATGTCTTATTTCTGTTGTACTGTGGCTAATTTCTGTTGTTTTGTGGCTAATTTATGTTGTTGTATTGTGGCTAATTTCTGTTGTATTGTGGCTAATTTATGTTGTGTTATGGCTAATACCTGTTGTGTTATGGTTTATTTCTGTTGTGTTATGTCTTATTTCTGTTGTGTTGTGGCTATTTTGTTGTGTTGTGGCTATTTTGTTGTGTTATGTCTTATTTCTGTTGTGTTGTGGCTATTTTGTTGTGTTGTGGCTATTTTGTTGTGTTATGGCTTATTTCTGTTGTATTGTGGCTAATTTCTGTTGTATTTGTGTTATGGCTTATTCCTGTTGTATTGTGGCTAATATATGTTGTGTTATGGCTTATTCCTGTTGTATTGTGGCTAATATATGTTGTGTTATGGCTTATTTCTGTTGTGTTGTGGCTTATTTCTGTTGTGTTATGGTTTATTTATGTTGTGGCTATTTTGTTGTGTTGTGGCTTATTTATGTTGTGGCTTATTTCTGTTGTGTTATGACTTATTTCTGTTGTATTGTGGCTAATTTCTGTTGTATTGTGGCTAATTTATGTTGTGTTATGGCTTAGTTCTGTTGTATTGTGGCTATTTTGTTCTGTTATGGCTTATTTCTGTTGTGTTGTGTCTTATTTCTGTTGTGTTGTGGCTATTTTGTTCTGTTATGGCTTATTTCTGTTCTGTTCTGGCTTATTTTTGTTCTGTTCTGGCTTATTTCTGTTGTGTTGTGGCTATTTTGTTGTGTTATGTCTTATTTCTGTTGTGGTATGGCTTATTTCTGTTCTGGCTTATTTCTGTTCTGGTTTATTTCTGTTTTGTTCTGGTTTATTTCTGTTTTGTTCTGGCTTATTTCTGTTGTGGTATGGCTTATTTCTGTTCTGTTCTGGCTTATTTCTGTTGTGTTGTGGCTTATTTCTGTTGTGGTGTGGCTTATTTCTGTTCTGTTCTGGCTTATTTCTGTTGTGTTATGGTTTATTTCTGTTGTGTTATGGCTTATTTCTGTTGTGTTGTGGTTTATTTCTGTTGTATTATGGTTTATTTCTGTTGTGTTATGGCTTATTTCTGTTGTGTTGTGGTTTATTTCTGTTGTGTTGTGGCTTATTTCTGTTGTGTTATGGTTTATTTCTGTTCTGTTATGGTTTGTTTCTGTTGTATTGTGGCTAATTTCTGTTCTGTTATGTCTTATTTCTGTTCTGTTATGTCTTATTTCTGTTCTGGCTTATTTCTGTTGTATTGTGGCTAATTTATGTTGTGTTATGGCTTAGTTCTGTTCTGAATAGGGTACAATGTGGCTACAGGCACACCTCAAGGATTTTTTTTTTTTCTGGTACAAAGTCTATCAAGATTGGAGTGTATCAAGATATTCTGCAGTGTAGAGTGACAAACAGGTGTTTAGGAAAGTCCTGTGGTAATTTTTGTTGCTGTTTAGTGATTTTGGAGATAATAAAATCAAAAGGGCCTTTTGCCCCATTGTACCCTACTTTAAAGAAAACCATGAACCAAAAAAACATGGGATTGTTACGGTACCATGTTCAAAAAACATGGTAATACCACGGAACTTTTTAATGACAAATGGATATATCATCTTGACTGATTAACTGGGCCAATGTTTGGCCAATTTGACTGATTATTGGCCAATAATTGTGTCGGCTAAGAAGATTAACAAAAGTTTAAGATCCTACTTTTTTCAGTTCTAAAATATACCAACAGTCTTGTCAATGGATGATGCACATTTACGGGGGCCTTTAGCCCTGTTGTACACTGCTATCGCTCAAATAATAATCAGTGAAAATTTTTTTTATTTTATTTTTTTTTAACTTTCACAAAATTAGGCTGCATTCAATGCCCACATAAAGGTAAATTATAATTAAAAATACAAATTAAATACTTATAAAATAAAAAAAAATAAATAAATAAAAGGGCATCACATAGAATTAATTAAAAAAGACACTCTTCCTGACTTTCCTGTAGACTTTTTTTAAATCATGCACATAGCTAATAAAGAAATACAGTTGAGATACCAACTGGTGACATACAACGTTTCTGACTGCATTTAACCAAAAGAACAATCAATTCACTTGCTTACTAAAAAAAATGATTTTTAAATAGTAAATATTTCCTTTAATTTGGCGAATAGAGAAGTCGTGCCTGTCCATCTAGTGGATAAGAAAAAAGCCAAATAAATGTAAACTATTGGAGAAGAATGGTGTACCATCACCATCAGGTGTACGTCGTGATTTGCACTGATGACACTTGCAGTCGTACATTACACCTCGCGCTCCGATGTCGCTGTCATTCCCAACCCCCTTGAGCGGTCACACTGGCTGTGACTCAGGACTCAGAACCTAGTGGGATCGACAGCATTTGGGTCATCATTGAGAAATCCTGTCTATTCAGCTGAGTTGACTCGGATGTTGTCTAGATAGGCAGCTCACGGATTTTGGAAACACATCCACTAAATTTACCGCCGCGACATCTGCCTCGCGGAGCTCCGTGCAAACCGTCTGACATCGCAGGCTTATTCGCTCGGAAAGACAGCAATCAGCCATTTTAGCCCTGTGCGTATATACATGCAAAAGTGACAAAGCTTCCATGATGCACAAAGGCAAAAGGCCGAGAGTTTTAGACAATAATAAAAACCTTCTCTTTTATTTAGGCGAGTTCCCTGTTTCCGCGCGGAATTCTAGCATGTGCCACATGTGACGATTGTAGGAATGTGGAGTATGGGATCACAACAGCCCATCATCACCTACAGGTGAGTATTTTATTGTATTTATACACTTTATCATTGTATTACTAAATGAGACCTGCCAATTATTATTATTATTATTGGTATATTTTAGTACACATTGTTTTAGTTTCTGTACAATATTCTGCTTATATGAAATTGTTGGAATCTTGTCTGAAGCCACAGATGGTAAAACTGTATCATTGCCTGTTCAGTGTCACATGTTCACAGATATAAGTTATTGTATCATTTGATCTGTATGATTTCAATGATTGAAGCATATCCTTGCTTTAGGAATTTGTACCATAAGATTTAAAGAATGATCATTTTATAGTGACAGATGAAGCAGTGTCACATAGGAGCTATAATGAAGACAACATTTTCTCTTTCGGAGAAGTTTTGAATGTAGAGAGATAGACGTTATAGTGTTACAATGCTACTTTCTGCCTACAATGCTCACAGTTTAAAAGATTTAGCCCATTTAATTTAAAATACATGCAACATAATGTAGACCTATATAATATATTATTGGAAGCTGGTATATTCTTTTTCTGTCATAAACTTTGACATCATTCCAGCATAGTATAGCAATAGATTAATAATTGCTAGTCAGACATTGGCTACCTGGTACATAAACACATAGGATATAGTAGTCATCATGTTAATAATCTAAAAGTTAGGCTATATTTTGTATTGAGGTGAGACACAGTCATCTAACATGATCTAACATAAACATGTTTGCAAACGAAAGCAATGGTTTCATTTACTCAGCTCTCAAAGTATGTTGAAGAACCACTCAAACCTCCTTGAAAATTCTTGTGATTTTACTAAACCCTCGTTAGAGCTGAACAAAACACACACACACACACACACACACCATATATTATATACTGATATATACAATACATCAGAAACAGAATGAGATTTATTGCCAAGTGTTCTCACGTACGCATGGAATTTATTTTGGTGATAGGAGAAACAAGTGCACACAGAACATTACAGTGAGACACAGAATATAAAACAAGGTAAGAGTATAAATAAACATACAAATAATAGGACATATAACAGAATGGTGTATGTGCATGTGGTAATATATATGCAAGGTAGGGGTATGTACAGTTATTGAATTAAATATGTGAATTTACATATGTACATGAGATATGTATTTACATTATTGCACTATGGGGTAGACCTGAGGCAGTTTAATTGTTCAAGAGGAAAATGTCCTGAGGGTAAAAACTGTTCTTGTGCCTGGATTTCCTGGTGCTCAGTACTCTGTAGTGCTGGCCAGAGGGCAACAGTTCAAAAAGGGAGTTGGCAGGGTGTGTGGGGTCCAGTGATTCTACCAGCACATTTCCTCACTCTGGAAATGTACAGGTCTTGGAGGGTGGGCAAGGGGGCACCAATAATCCTCTCAGCAGTCCTGACTGTCTGTTGTACTTTCCTTCTGTCAGATTTGGTGGCTGAACCAAACCAGGTTATATATATATATATATATATATATATATATATATATATATATATATATATTTGTTATATTTTACAGTGGTTGGCTCATTATCCACTAAACCATTCTTTGCTTTCTTGCAAAAGAACAGGTTCTAGAAGTTGGGTAAACGTGAAATTGCTTAACTATTTAAACTTTCCTAATTCATTAAATGCAACTTCACATTATGCAAAGGCAAGGTCTTGAGTATCAGTGATTGCTCGGTGTAAAATCTCACCATTTTGTGAAATCTATTTTACACTGTGCTCTTATTTTAACAGTGCATCTAATTTAAGTTGCCATGGCAGCATTAACCTGAATATTTTGCTCTATAGTGGTGATACATTTTCATTTGCCTATGTTCATTTGCAAAAGTGTAGCTTTCAAAGAGTAAACAACCTCAGTCAGAGCATCTGTCCAATATGTGCCCAGCTTTATGCTGAGTGAAAAAGCTTGCCAAGGATTTTTTTTTTTTTTTTTTTTTTCACAGCTGAAGATATCCATGAGTCACCATATTTTGCTGCATGGTAACAAGCTGTCATAGCAACTGTAGCACAGATTGTTTGACCAAGACACCAAGATTTATTTGATAATCCCCATGGAATTGCACTAGGCATGGTAACTGTGTTCATGGATTAAGAAGAATATGGTAGCAAAGGGTTGTAAGCCAAAGCCACTGTTGAGTAACCGAAAACAAAAAGCATCGTTTTAGGCAGAGAGACTGTATTGACCAGGTGGCCTCTTAATAGCACTTGCCATGATGCCAGATGCAATGTTTCTTGCTTCTCAGCTTGGAATCACCTTGGGAGATGACAGATGGATGCATAGGGAGGATTGGAGCCTACCAGCCAACATCATAAATTCACCATGGACCAGGGCTTCAGTTTCAGCACACTGGTAAGTGGTATTGTGGGAGCAAAGGTGGGTGGTCGAGGGACAGATGATCTGAGGTTGGTTGAAGGGATGGAATGGCTTCCTCTGACTCACTCCCATTAGCATTCCCACTGCAGCTGCTCCTTCATTCAGATCCCTCCATCCTGGAGTGGGAGGGAGACAAGAAACAGATGTAAGCCCCCTTCACACTTCACATTATTCTGGCCAATCAAAACCAGTGTTATTATCCTTAACAAAAACTGAATGACAGCATTTATATAAACTGAAATAAAAATTAACATTATTAGTAAAAACTGAAACTAAAATTAATTTCTCTCCAAAACTAACTAAAAACAAAATAGAAATGGACAAATGTTTATTAGTTTTGTTTTTGGTACACAGTAGGCCTACATTATAAAATGTTACACCTTTACAATCAGCCTTCATTAAACCTGAAAATGCCACTAGACAGCAATAACACTATAAATTTCCCATCATTACTCATATTTAAATGATATCACTTAACGCATTAAAGGGATGGTTCACCCCGAAATGAAAATGCTCTCATTGTTTACTCACCCTCATGCCGTCCCAGATGTGTATGACTTTCTTTTTTCTGCTGAACACAAACGAAGATTTTTAGAAGAATATCTCAGCTCTGTAGGTCCATACAATGCAAGTGAATTGTGATCAAAACTTTGAAGCTCCATAAAGTACTTAAAGGCAGCATAATATTAATCCATACCACTCCATGACCCTCCCTTTTTTTACATTCTCGGTACCCAGTAGGTGGCGAGGGGGTGAACTGTTGCTTTAACTTTGGCTGCCCCAAAATACCTATGTCCACACTAATAGGTTTTCGTTTGAAAACTCGTTAATTTCATGGGGAAAAATAGAAACATTTGCTAATTTAGTTGTCATAGCACAAAATTTGTAATTTAAGAAATGGGGTCATCTTACCCCACTATTGAGGTAAGAAGACTCCCCACCAGGGTCAAGAAGAAACTTGTCCCAGGTGTCATCTGCTTTTGACAGAATGTATTAAATACATCTAATATCATTCCTCATTGTGTATTTGTTGTCGTTTAATGTGAAATACTAAATCAAATATTACATATAATTATATATTTTTACAATTTAGGAGAATAATTGAATAACTGAATTATGACACAAATCAAATAACAGAATCCCAGTAAAAGAGATGAATCTGAAAAGTAAACTGTACATGCCTATGAATACACATATTTAGATGCCTGTATTTTTAATTTGCAATAATCGCAATACTATGAATTCAGGTTGAATTTTACTCAATTAGCCTATAGGTTATAATGATTAGTCAAGTTTTAAATGTACATCTAACACATGGAATTATTTAACATTTACCTCATAAAATATCTTCTTTCGGCTGCTCCCGTTAGGACCATCCATGATCCGCATATTTTACTTGGCACAGGTTTTACGCATCGAGATTTGACCAGATTCCTTGAATCTTTTAACTATATTGTGCACTGTAGAGGGTGAAATGCCCAAAATCCTTCCAATTTTTCTTTGGGGAACATTGTTCTCAAAGTGCTGGATTATTTGCTGAAGCATCTGTTGGCAAATTGACAAGTCTCGAATGATCCTTGCTCTTGCTGGACTAGGCGGTTTTTGGAGGCTCCTTATGTATACAATGACACGATTGCCTCACAATCATCTCCTGTTTTACATTGCCTTGTTATTTTAACTCGTCAAATTGTTATTAGTCATAAATTGCTGTTAGTCTTAAATTGCCTCTGTCTCAACTTTTTTGGAGTGTGTTGCAATCATCTGATTTGATATTACTGTACATAAAAAAAAAATTAACAATGAAATTCACAAGGTAAAACATATAATGTGTAGTTGTAGTGTTTTCAATTTAGCAAAAGGTGAAAATAATTTACAAATCACTCCTTTTTATTTTTATTAGCATTTTTCATATTGTCCCAACTTTTTTGGAATGGGGGTTGTAGAAAACACTGAAAAAAACTAAAAGACAAAAACTAACATTTATAAAGTGAGAACTAATGAAAACAAAAATAAACTATAAAGACAAATTTAAAAATAAAAACAAAATTCAAGGGGCCTGGGTAGCTCAGCAAGTATTGACGCTGACTACCACCCCTGGAGTTGTGAGTTCAAATCCAAGGTGTGCTGAGTGACTCCAGCCAGGTCTCCTAAGCAACCAAATTGGCCCAGTTGCTAGGGAGGGTAGAGTCACATGGGGTAACCTCCTCGTAGTCACAATTAAGTGGTTCTCGCTCTCAATGGGGCGCGTGGTAAGTTGCACGTGGATCGCGGAGAATAGCATGAGCCTCCACATGCTTTGTGTCTCCGCGGTGTCATGCACAGTGAGCCACGTGATAAGATTCACGGATTGACTCTCAGAAGCGGAGGCAACTGAGACTTGTCCTCCACCACCCGGATTGAGGTGAGTAACCGCACCATCACGAGGACCTAGTAAGTAGTGGGAATTGGGCATGCCAAATTGGGGAGAAAAAATAAAAAATAAAAAAAAATTAAAAACTATAATAACCCTGACAGTAACCCTCTCCTGGTGGCTAACAATAGTGCAGTATTTTAGTGTCTATACAGTAGATTTGGCTTTCCACCAGCATTCACAGATTTTGTGTCCATGTGCACTGTCCAACAAGTGTAACAGCTCCTGCTGTATGCTGATCAGACGCCCACTCTTTTCAGTGACCCTAAAACAGAGGCTCTGTTGTCATTGGAGTAGGAGCTGGAAAGGAACTCCGCATGAGTGCTGCTGGGTGTTCCGGTTTCACCCAAGCTGGGTGATGAACAGAGCTTATGTTGTGTCAATCTGAGGCCAAACATTCTGTGTTCTGATGCTTTGCAGAAGAAGCTAGCGGCCGAGCCGGACCACACTGACATCACTCTGCCAGCGGTCGAGCGCGTCCGGGCCCTTAGCAAAATGGGCTACAATATCGAGATAAATGAAGACATCGCCCCACGGCGCTACTTCCGCTCTGGCGTGGAGATGGAGCGAATGGCAGCCATTTATCTAGAGGAGGGCAGTCTGGAGAATGCTTTTGTCCTCTACAACAAATTCATCACGTACTGTCTTTTTGTATATTAGCAGTCTTCACATACACAGCCAGTGAAAGTCTGGACACACTTGACTGATCTTAAAGACTTTTTGACAGCTTCAATCCAGTTTATAAACAATCCCAGTTTGACACCTCATGAAGTTGGTTGAGAGAATGGTGTGCAGAGCTGTAATCCAGGCAAATGGTGGCTACTTTGAAGAAGCTCAAATATAAGAATACAACATTTTAAATAGTTTCGATTTGTTTAAAGGAATAGTTCACCCAAAAATGAAAATGTTCTCATTATTTACTCACACTCATGCCATCCCAGATGTGTATAACTTTCTTCTGCTGTACACAAACAAAGATTTTTTAGAAGAATACCTCAGCTGTGTAGGTCCATACAATGCAAGTGAATGGATGCCAAAATTTTGAAGCTCCAAAAAGCACATAAAGGCCGCATAAAAGTAAACCATACGACTCCAGTGGTTAAATCCATACTGTATCTTCTGAAGCGATATGAAAGATGTGTGTGAGAAATAGTTCAATAATTAAGTTATTTTTTACTATCACTCTTCACTTTTACATTCTTTTGTTTTTGGTGATTTGCATTCTTCATGCATATCACCACCTACTGGTCAGGGAGGAGAATTTATCGTAAAAAAGGAGATAAATATTGATCTGTTTCTCACCCACACCTATCAGATTGCTTCAGAAGATATGGATTTGACCACTGGATTCGTATGGATTACTTTTTTGCTGTGTTTATGTGCAGTTTGGAGCTTACATTTTTTTGCCACCCATTCATGCGTATGGACCTACAGAGCTGAAATATTCTTCTAAAAATCTTTGTCTTCTGCAGAAGAAATAAAGTCATACACATCTGGAATGGCATGAGGGTGAGTAAATGATGAGAGACTTTTCATTTCTGGGTGAAATATTCCTTTTTAAAATTTTTGGTCACCTTATAATTCCAGTACTATTTCATAGTTTTGATGAAAATGTGGAAAAGAGTTGGTGTGTCCAAACTTTCTTTAATTTAATCTTTCAGTCTCAAGTTATACCTTGCCACAATCCAATATAAAGCAAATGTGTCATAATTTGTAAATGCTTTTTATTTTAGCTTCTCAATTGATGTAATGCGCCTGTAATTTCATTCTCTCATTTCCTCTGTCATGAAATCGACTGTATAATTCATTGCCATTAATCCATAGATCAGTTTTCCTGTTTCACTTCTATACAGTTTATTTGTGGAGAAACTCCCATGTCACAGGGAGTATCAGCAGTGCAATGTCCCTGAGAAGCAAGTGATAATGAAGGTAAGTCCCCGGCACTGGTGGAGCCCTGTGGCGCTCAGCTCACTGTAAATCTGATTAGCATCATGCTCCATTACCTTGGCTAGAGAACCTGTCAGGCTCCCAGCTCCTCGCTGTGCCACACATGGTGGGTTTGCCTTGTGTAGACATGTTCTTCTTTCATAGTGACATGAAACTGACTTCAAGTCTCAGTTCAAACGGTTTTTCCTGATCACTTCACGTATCACAGATTGTTTCACGGACAAACTTCGCATAAAAAACAAAAAAGAACCACATGAAATGGCTTGACTAACACAGTTTTGTTTCTTTTGTGTTGACATATTTCCCTTTGAAACAGAAAGTTTTTGCAGGGCATTGTCTTTTTTTTTTTTTTACATGGCCAGAAGCCTGTAGTTTACTTCCAACCCATGAACAATTATTTGCTACTTGCTCATTGGTTGCAGGTGATATGAAAGTAGGTGCATTCATTCCAGAGAGCATTTTTATTTTTAATTATATTAAATAAAAAGTTGAGTAAACTAGAATGTAGATTGGTTCAAAGCTGATACACATGAACTAAAGCCACAAAACCTCACATTTCATGGGTCCTTTAAAACAGTCACTTTTTTCTTTGTTACAGGAATATACCAGGTTCAACACAAGTTAAGCTCAATCAACAGCATTTGTGGCATAATATGAATTACTACCAAAAATAATTTCGACTTGTTCCTGCTTTTCTTTAAAAAAATAAATAAATCTGGGTTACAGTGAAGCACTTACAATGGAAGTGAATGGGGGCCAGTCGGTAAATGTTAAAATATTCACTGTTTCGAGGGTTCGCGTGACGCCATGCGAGAGTCATTCATGTGAGACACGAGCTCTGCGAACTTTGCTAGTTTTTTAATTATTTTCATGTTGTGATCCGGTGAGATTCGATGCACCCAGTTACATACTTGCTCTTTGAGGTAAATATGACAAAGAAGTCAAAATTCTCAGATTCTGGAGACATTAAAAGACACTTACGTGTTCAGGCTGAGGCCTCTGACGGGACTGCGGACTGGAGACACAATTTGGACGGCATGTCGGGAGAAGATATTCAGTGTCAGTTGTCCAACATGTCGGTGATGTTGACGAAGGTTCTTGCTGACTTGGAGGATCTCGCTGTAATACGTCGATCGATTACGGCGATGGAAACAAAATTTTCCGAGTTGTTTACAAGAGTGACAGAAGTTGAAAAACGGATCGATTATCTTGAGTCATCGGAAAGGGAATTAACCGCTAATCCGCCCACGTCCAAAACAGACTTGGAATTAATTTCGGAAAAACTGGAATATTTCGAAAATGAGTCGAAGGAATAACAAATGAATTGTTGGAATTCCTGAGCATGAAGAGGGCAGAGATATGGTGAAATTCCTGGACGAGTTTTTCCCAAGTCTGCTCGACATAACAGGCCACAAGCTGGAAATCGAGAGAGCTCACAGAGTCCCTGCTCGGAGAACTGCTGAGGGAGACAGGCCCAGATTGATTCTGGCCAGATTTCTGAGATCATCCGATAAAGATCTCGTGTTGCGCCAGGCGAGGAGCAAAGGGAAGCTTTCTTGGAAGAACCATAATATTTTCTTGTTCCCAGACTTTGCGAATTCCACGAGAGAAACGCGATCGGTTCAAGGAATGCAAGAAACTCTTACATCAGAAAAAGATCTCGTTTGCTCTGATGTTCCCGGCCAAACTGAGAATAGAAACGAAGAATGGTCGCAAAGTATTTACTTGTCCAAAATGGGCACTCTCCTTTATAAATACATTTGAATAAGCCTCTTGATGTTTCTTATATTAGTGGACTGACTCGCGGTTGAGAAACTCTTATCTGAGGAAGCTGGGTGCCATTTTTGTTTCTTTTTGTGTTGACTCCGTCTAGCGGCTGGAGTTTGTTTTATGGCATGATTCCAAGAAATTTTGAGATTGAGAGATTTTGCATTGATGGAAGATTTTTTTTTTACACTTAAGTTCCCGGCCAGATCGAGAATGGACACTTTGGATGACCACAGGATATCTATATGCTCACATAAAGGACGTCTTTTGTAAAGTTGACGGGCTGAGTAAGTTATGGTGTTTTTTTAGTTTTTCTAGTTAGTTTGGCTCTTGATCATCCGAGGAACCGGGATGCCGGTTTTATTTTTCGCGCTGGCTCTGCCTAAGGGGTGGAGCTTGTTTTGTGGAATTACACAACTTCGGGACAGTTGTGGTTAAATATGTTTGTTCTTTGTGCTTATGCCTCCTAGTAGAATGATTACCTCATCTGCTGCACTCATAACAGCCGGCTCATTGATCATTTGTTTGTCTGTCTGAGGAAACTGAATGGCTTTACATCAGCTGGAGTTTATTTTGTGGAGGAACACACCTTCAAGACAGTTCTGTGAATGAATCTTCATGTTTTTTCTGTTATTCTGCCTGTTGGCTGGGGTCTGTTTTACAAAGTATTTTCTGTTATTGTAATTGTGTCTCACAAAATTTGAGCAGAAACACCGGACTCGAGCGTTCCGATGGCTGGGTTGTCGTGGGGGTTCTCGCATGCGTACATGCACTCTTTGAGTTTAAAGGGATTGTCGCTGGTTGGCGCTTTCGTGCGTGGGGTTAATGCGCACGTTTTTCTTTTCTGTTTCTTTTGTTCCGGGGGAAGTTCGGGGTTTGGTTGTTGCATTGATGGGGAATGTGGTCTGTATAATTTTGTTTTTGACACTCATTTTTTTTTTTTTTATTTTATCAATATGTCAAATGTTAATATGAATGGATTGTCTCTCTCCACATGGAATGTAAATGGGTTGGGGCACCCCATAAAAAGAAGGAAGGTTATTTCTGTTCTTAAGCGCAAGAAATATGATATAGTGTTTCTTCGAGAAGCGCATCTTTCCCCACGGGAAGCTGAGGAATTTGGGAGGATATGGGGTGGACACGTTTTCTTTGGTGCTGGCTCAAGTAAGAGCAGGGGAGTCATTATATTGATTAATAAACATCTGCAGTTCAAATGTCTCAAACAGATTGAAGATAAATTAGGAAGAGTCATTGTTGTGTTGGGAGAAATTCGGGGGCAAAGGATGATTTTGGCTGATATTTATGCACCTAGCGCTGATAATAAGGGCTTTTTTATAGATCTTGAAGGGATGTTGCGGGCTGCTGGCACCCCTCATGATATAATATTGGGAGGAGACTTTAATCTTTTGATGGACTCGGTCCTTGATCGCAGTGAAGCAAAGGTGTGTAGGCCCCCTAGAGCTACATTGACGCTTCACGGGATCTGTGAAGGTCTTGGTCTATCTGGTAGGGATTATAATTTTTTTTTTCATCAGTTCATAGGATTTTCTCTAGAATAGATTTTTTTTTTATATCGAAGTCCCTCATTTCATCTGTTGTTGATTGCTCAATTGGAAATATCTTGGTCTCGGATCACAACCCTGGTGAGTTTAGAGATGTTGCCACATACGGAAAGGGGGAAATCATGTAGTTGGCGCTTTGATGTATCCCTTTTGTGAGGTCCTGATTTTCAACAAATGTTAAAGACTGAAATCAGTGTCTATATGGAGACCGACTGGTCCTCGGTGTCCTCTGTGGGCGTGGCTTGGGAGGCACTTGGGGCGGTTCTTGGGGGCCGGATCGTACAGTGTGCCTCATTTATCGAGGGATTCAAAGCACGAGAACTTGTGGAGTTGGGAGGAAATGTTGAAGGTGCTGAGGCGCCGTGTGTCATCTGGTGGCCTCAGAGAATTGACCCAATTGAAATACAGGTATAATACTATTCTGTCACAGAGGGTGGAGTTTTGGTTGTTCAGGGCAGGACAGTCATGCTTTGGGTCGGGGGACAAAGCAGGAAAGCTTTTATCTAGATATATTAAGCAGAGAGGGTCTTTTTCTGCTATTCCCTCGGTGAGATCTGCTGGTGGTGAAATTTTTACCTCAGCCATTGATATTAATAATGCTTTTAAAGAATTCTATCTTGATCTCTATAGTTCCACGTCTTCGTCTACTGATGATGATGATATTAGGAACTTTGTGGAACCATCAGATCTTCCTAAACTGACGAATGAGCAAAAAAACTCTCTTGATTCTGAGATAACCTTGGAAGAACTTTTAATTAAATTTTTTTTTTAATTAATTATATTTATCACACATTATATTTTGCACATATACAGTGAAATTCTTTTTTTTTTCACATATCCCAGCTAAGCTGGGGTCAGAGTGCAGGGTCAGCCATGATACAGCGCCCCTGGAGCAGTTAGGGTCAAGGGCCTTGCTCAAGGGCCCAACAGTGGCATCTTGGCAGTGCTGGGGCTTGAACCCCCGACCTTCTGATCAGTAACCCAGAGCCTTAACCGCTGAGCCACCACTGCCCTCGCTGAGCCACCACTGCCCTTAACGAGGTAATCAAGTCCCTACCTACTGGTAAGGCTCCGGGGCCAGATGGTTTTGCTGCTGAATTTTTTAGATCCTATGCTACAGAACTGGCTCCACTTTTGTTAGAAGTTTATACTGAATCATTAAAGAATGGAAAGCTTCCTCCAACCATGACACAAGCCTGGATCAGTCTGATTCTTAAAAAGGACAAAGATCCAAGCGAGTGTAAAAGTTATCGTCCAATTTCCCTGATCCAGCTAGATGTAAAAATTCTGGCTAAAATTTTGGCTAACCGATTAAGTAAGGTTATGACATCTCTTATACATATAGATCAGGTGGGGTTTATTCGGGGCCGCAGCTCTTCTGACAACATTAGGCGTCTCATCAACATCATGTGGTCAGTGGCGAATGATCAGACTCCGGTCGCTGCCATCTCACTTGACGCCGAAAAGCCGTTTGATATGGTAGAATGGGATTATCTTTTTAAGATTTTGGAAATATATGGGTTCGGGAGTACGTTTATTGGTTGGATTAAGTTACTTTATAAACACCCTGTAGCAGCAGTACAAACAAATGGATTAATTTCAGATTATTTTACTCTGGATAGGACCACCCATCAGGGCTGCCCTCTTTCCCCATTATTGTTCTGTCTTGCCCTGGAACCATTAGCAGCCGCGATAAGAAAAGATGATGATTTTCCAGGGGTGATGGCGGAAGGTGTGGCGCATAAGCTTTTGCTTTATGCAGATGATATTTTATTATTCGTCTCCGACCCCACTAGATCTGTGCCTTGCCTCCACAGAATTATTAATTCCTTTTCCAAGTTCTCAGGATACAAAGTCAATTGGTCTAAATCCGAAGCTTTGGCTTTGACAGCATACTGTCCAGTAACGGCCTTCCAGCCAGGCGCCTTCCAGTGGCCCAAACAGGGCATTAAGTATTTGGGCATTATATTTCCAACAAATTTGTCTGATTTAGTCAGAGTTAATTTTGATCCTTTAATAAAATGGTTTTCGAGCGATGTAGACAGGTGGGCTTCATTACATTTATCGACGATTGGGAAGGTTAATGTTATTAAAATGAACTGTATTCCAAAATTTAACTACTTGCTACAGTCTCTCCCTGTAGATGTCCCCCTCTCTTATTTCAAGCAATTTGATAGCATAGCGGAGTCTTTCATTTGAAGTGGTAAGTGACCCAGACTACATTTCAATAAATTACATAGGCCGATTGACAAAGGTGGGCTAGGCCTACCCAAGATTTTGTTTTATTATTATGCATTCGGTCTCAGACATTTGGCTCATTGGTCGCTTCCACCTGAAAGAGCCCCTCACTGGTTCTGCATTGAACAAGAACTCCTTGCCCCTATTTTGCCGTTGCACAGCCTTTCCATCAAACTAAATAGAGAAGTTAAATCACACCCCATTATTTCACATTTACACTCAGTATGGACAAAAGTGTCCAGAGTGTTTAATTCAGATATTTATCTAAATGTTGCCTCGAGCCTATGGCTAAACACCAAACTATGCATTAATAAGTCCCCTTTTTGTTGGTCAGAGTGGATTGCGGGGGGGGGGGGGTTAATTCACTCGGTGATCTTTACGAGAGCGGTGTGATGAGATCCTTTGAAAATCTGGTTCAGTATTTTGGGATCCCAAGATCTCAGTTTTTTAGGTATCTTCAGTTACGCCATTTGCTCTGTACTATTTTTGGGAGTAGCATACACCCCCCTAAAGCAGCAGATACTCTAGGAGTGGTGATTTCTGCTTTTGGAAAGGGTCTTGAGGCATCAGTGTATTACTCCTTATTAATTCAGAGTCTGGGGGACGGAGTCTCAACCACTCTCGAGATTATGGGAAAAAGATTTACACCTGGAATTGGAGGAGAGAGAATGGGCTAGGATTTTAAAAAACATAAAAACTGCATCGAGAGATGCAAGGGTGCGCCTTATACAATTCAAGATTTTACATCGGTTCTATTGGACCCCCTCTAAATTGTATAGGCTTGGTTCAAAGACACACCCACCTGCTGGCGATGCCAGTCAGAGGAAGGAGACATGGCCCATGTTTTTTGGTGGTGCGCTAAGATTCAGGAATTTTGGTTGAAGGTACAGAGTGTTCTGTGTGACGTGTTGGGCATTCGGATTTAGTTTTGCCCCAGACTCTGTGTTTTGGGTGATGGGGCGGTCATCGACGTAGGTGATAAATACATAAATAACTGGATCCTCACTAGTGCGATGGGCAGGCAGATTGTTTTAAGGGGTTGGAAGTCGGTGGGAGCACCCTCAATTCGGGAATGGTGCAAAGAGATGGGAAGGGTGGCAGCCTTCGAAGAGGTATCATGTAGAAGGCTGGGGATATGGGATTTTTTTTATTGGGAAATGGGGTAGATATTTGATGTTTTTGGGGGGCTCTCGCAGTGAGTCTGTGGAGAGAAAGGTATAGTTTAGAGTTGTATGTTTATTATAGGTGTATGTGTATGTATGTGTGTATATATATATATATGTGTGTGTGTGTGTGTGTGTGTGTGTGTGTATATATATATATATATATATATATATATATATATATATATATATATATATATATATATATATATATATTTATTATTTTATTCTCTGTAAATGTGTGTACTTATGTAAGACCACTGGGATGTTCGTTTGGGGTGGGGTTCTTGATCGGGGAGGGGAAGTAGTAGGTGTTAATATCGATTCACTGTATATATGTTTTGTTTTTCTTTCTTTTGAAAATTAATAAAATGTTAATCACAAAAAAAAAAAAAAATAGTCACTGTTTCAAAAGTATAGCCACAAGACGTAAACAATGTGCACAATTTTAGTGTGTAAAATCACTTACTAACCTTTTCTGTGTAAAATTATATCAAATTTTAACTTTGTTGCCATGGTGACGTAACAGCGTAAACCCTAAAATGACTAAAATTATTTAAACAACTTATTAGCTCAAATTATACACAAGTTTTAACAGAATAATTAATGTAGGTGCTTTTATAAAATTTTAAGCTTCAGGTTTCTCCTTTAAACCCTACAAAAAATTGGCCCCATTTATTTACTTTCATTAAAATCTAACTTTAACCTTGATTTTTGCTTCTTTAAAAAAGAAGAAAAAAAAAAGGAGGGATGAGTTGAATAATTTTTTTGTGGTAATCAACATTATGCCATAAATGCTTCCAGTTGAGCTTTACTGGTATTGATTCCAGAATGTTCCTTTAAGATTTATGACATTCTCATTTCTTATGTCATCAAGGATATTTATTTGAATATATTTGTCATATTTTGTGCTTGGTCATCTTTGTTCACTTGACACAATAAAAACATTTAACCTAATAATTCTATTTGCTGAGTTTCCCCGAACGCAAAATATTAAAAAGTGTCTTTATTCCCAGCTACATTCAAAAATCATTTAATTCCCCCTGAGAGCTTGAGCTAGCTTGTATCGATCTGGTACTCACTGTCTGTAACACAACCCCTAATGTTTGCCTCATTATCCATTCATTATGTCCAGAAATTACAGGAAGTAGCTTTTCCGCGAAAGGATCAGTTGAAGAGACTTCTCCATGAGAAATACAGCAAGGAACACAGTGATTATCTGAAGAGTCAGGTAAGAAATAGCAGTAGTAAAACTGCTCAGTCATATCAAAATCCTGTATTAAAGACAACTTTTTGTAGTTCTAAAGCTCATTTAGGGTTCCCACAGTCATGGAAAACCTGGAAATATCAGGAATTTTAATGTAAAATTAATGGAAAGTAATCAAATCTTAAAAAGTAATGGATTTTTCAGTAGTGAATATAAATGATGCTATAGTTATGTTCAGCTCTAAAATGTTAAATGTTAGAGAAATTGCTTTTAAGAGCAATCTTTATTAAAAGTTTTTTTTTTTTAATTATTACCACATTTAGTAATCAGGAATGAATGGAAAATTGATGGGAATGCATTGGCCAAGAACTGTGAGAACACTGCTCATTATGTTCGGATAATCTTAGAACACAAGAGTGAATTTCATAGTAATGTGTCATTTTGTGTGAATACTTGTGCAGAGCCAAGCCATGTCTGTTGAGATGTGTGGTGAACGACTGCAGAAGATGTCTCTATTGGAGGAGGAAAGGCTGCGTGTGGCGCAGCTCAGGAAGATGCAGATCGAGTCCGAGCAGTTCCGCTACTTTGAGGACCAACTGCGTAGACAGGAGCTGGCCAGTCGCAGGGAAGAAGCTGTCCCCAAAGTGCCTGAACAAACCGACGGGTCCTGCTTGTCCCAGACCCCAAAGAACCATGTACGCCTTGACCCCAATCGTAATAAATCAGTGGTCCCTGTACCTAAACCAGCAGCCACTTTAGCAGCTGTACAAAGTGAGTGCCCTAACCTAGCTGTTCATTCATATTCATGTTGTTAGTGATCTGTATTTTTATCAGGTGTTTAATTGGACTGGAATGATCCAGATATACATGTTTCTAATATACATCCACTGATATACAGTAACAATTTTGCTTGGTTAATTAAAAGTTGTATATGCAGAAGGGTTTTGACACCAGGACCACTCGCATCCAAAACAAGAATCATACCACTGGACCAACACTTACCATATGTAGGCTTTAGTTATATTTGAATATTTATTCATATACTGTATATATCAGTGTATTTTCAAGCAAATATATGTATATAGTGGTTGGCTGAAATGGTTTTAATAATGGCCGATGCTGATACAATATCTACAGTGTAGGGTAGCCGCTGACTGATATAATGCCGTTATATAATACAATTAAATGATGGTAAATTAGACTTAATATTTATAAAAATATTTGAATACAGAAAATGTTATTATTAGAACATTATTAAAATTTTAAAGTATGTTAACAAGGCTGTCAATAGATTTTGAAGTTTGACCAAAGACTAATTATAACTTCTGGTAATCGGGCCAACTGGATATGGTTATTGGCTGATGCTGATCTCAAAATGGCCAGCTATCATTTGATTTATTAGTCTTTCACTATATGAAACATTTACATAAAGGTGATAACACAGGTCATTGTTTTGAGGGGATGCAGTGGTCATGTCATATCTTTCATATGGGGCACCATAATCAGCACCGTATTTTAGAGTTCCCCCACCTCCAAAATCCTGATTATTAACAGTACTACAATATGTGGCTGTCTGTTTGTAGATCAGCGTGTGGAAGGCTTGAGGCGGGTTTTAATCCCACGAGACCTGACTTACAGGTTCCTGCTGCTGGCTGACAGTAACACAGCCAGAGGAATTGAGACGTGTGGAGTTCTCTGTGGAAAGCTGGTAAGCCTTCAGCCAGAGCAAACCTCCTCTCTGTTGGTGTGAGTGAGAAAGTGTTCAAGCCCTTTTTTCCAGCACTGACTAAAGACTAATGACCTGATTTTATCAAGTTGTCTGATCCTTTCCTGGAAGTGAGTGTGAATATGGGTTCTGGATTGTTTAAAGGTCTATTGTTATTATTCTTTAGCCATTTATATGCATCCCAACCCTTTCTCACTAACTGTAAAATTAGGTGAGTGTAGGTGTTGCACAATCATAAGTACAAGATGTGAACTTTGAAGAGAACTTCCTCATACTTTCACCACACACAGACAAGTAACAATATTCAGTATTCATGAACACCCACAAGGCCTTTTGTACATAGCTTTCGCAAGTGACACTTATTACAATGCATTGTAAACCTATGTAGCAACAAAATTTTTTGCAATATATGCTTTTAAGAAGCAACATTAATTGAGGTAACTACTTCCCTATTGTTTTTTTTTTTTTTTTTTTTTTTTTTTATGGGGGTCATTTACTATATGTATACATCAGCCTGACATATTTTTACAAATCTTTTGGCCTTGATACAAGTTACAAACACCATGACAAGGCACGCATACAGCAATTTGTATTTACAGTTAGTATACAAATCTGATAGAATGCACACAATTTAAGCTGTTTATAGTTACACTTAGGGGTTTGGCACATTTTGGTTTACTTATTTCTCTCAGAGACCATGCATGCCATACGCCAAGTCAGTCTTACAGTATCTTAAATTAGACACTTTGGGCTTTTCAGAAATACCTAATGTTTTGGGGTTTGGCCACGACAACTTTTTTTGTTTTTTTATCTTTTTTATTCATATAAATACACATCTCTGTAGAGGAGGTCAATACTGGTGCTTTCACACAATGCAGGTGAAAAAGGTAAAACAATAAAATAACCATGTTTTCTATAAAAATATTAGATATTCCTATGAAATGAGATTGCTGTTCCAGAGTTAAATGCAGGCACTACTAATTCTTACAGGAGTGAAAAAAAAAAAAAAAACAGAAACATGCACATCATTTATATATATATATATATATATATATATATATATATATATTTTACATTTTCTTTAAGACAGTGTTGCTGGCTATGTATTATAGAAGAAAATCTGCTCAAAACTTAAAACGAGTGTTTTGAATGGAAAAAACATTCCTTTACTTTCATAGTCACTGGGTCCTAATATCCTCTGCAGAGGACATCAAATAAAATAGGAATACTTTTTTTTTTTTTCACACAAAATATGTATTTATACACATAAACATATATGTGATATGTATCTTGTTCCCTCAGACACTATATTGATATAAAAAAAAAAAAATGAAATTTCAAAACATTTTTTTGCTGGGTCTCAGGTGGATAAACCAGCTACCCTCTGGGTTTCAGTTTGTTCATTTTGAAGACAATTATACGTATAAATAAAATAATGTTTGGCAGTTGGATTCTTCCCTGTGAATGTTTGTGGTCTTTTTTCGCACAATGCGTAACCTCCTTTTCATAGCACTGTGAAAGTGCAGACTGCTGAAGGCCAACCCCCAAAGTGAAAATAATCTATTTGATTGGTCTGATTTTCTGTCGCTCTGCTTATACAATTAATTTACAGAACACTTCAGAATATCCTGTGAAGGGTACTAACACACGATAGTAAGCAGTTTTGATTGGCTACCATGGACCAATTACACTCTCCATCAGACAAACTTTTGAGTTAATCTGCTGTACTTAAGTCATTTATTAAACGCATGTATTCTTGTTTTTTAAAAGGGGGAAGAACGTTTAATAATTTTAACTTATCCACCACCATTTTTGTCACCCCAACTTTGAAGGGTTTTAACGGACTGACTGCACGCCACTAGTTCCAAGAAAATTAAGTACCATTTGGATGTAAATGTGGTCCTCATGTAAATTAGATTTCATGATAATCAAGTTTGTAATAGAGCCACAGCTTTAAGCAGCAGAAATGATGTCAGGATGAAAGCTCAACTCGAGCTTTCCATTTTCATTCACATTTAGCAGATTATTTTTTTCCGAAGTGACTTATAAATGAGTAATGCGATTGATCCTAATAGAGGGACAGTGCCCATCTGATATATTGTTAATAGATAAACTGAAATCTGTGTTTATCCCTACAGGCGCACAACGAGTTTGTGCTCACCCACGTGATCATTCCCAAGCAATCCGCCGGCCCTGATTACTGTGACATGGAGAATGTGGAAGAGCTGTTCAGTTACCAGGACCATCATAATCTTCTGACCTTGGGCTGGATCCATGTGGGTCTCTCTTTTTAAAATGTGTTGTCCTTGCCTGGAAGGTCATGGAAATGTTCATTGTGAATATACACTATCGACTAGACGTTCTTCTTGTATAGAGTAAATCTTCTTCAGATGCCATAGTCTTGTGCAATTTGAGAGCGAATCGTTCTTTCGAGTCCGTCTTATCAATATATTAACCGATTCAGAGTCTGAATTAATCATTAGCGAATTTATTAGTGGTTTTGAATGGAATTTGATATGGAAATTCATTACTCAAGAGTTGGAACACTATTTCCCACTTTCCTTGCTGTCTCTCGCATATTTTTTTAATCTTTATGCAACTTAAATAAAATTAGTGCTATGTACTCCATCTTTTGTATGTGAAATGCCTGATCTGATCCCTTCTAGTAGGCTAATGATATACTGTATATGGAAGTACTAATCCTAATGCAATTGTATTCATCCTTTTATTTGCATAATCAAATATTATGAGGCACATAGGACCTAAGGATCACCATGGAAATTCAGTTCAATAATTAATTGAGCAGTTGTTCTCTCATGGTGAACTACTTGGTGACTGATGAAGCGGCTATGAAAAGACCTTAAAAAATGTATTAATTTGAATATATGCTTATTTGTCCCACAGACGCACCCAACACAGACGGCCTTCCTCTCCAGCGTGGATCTTCACACACACAGCTCTTACCAACTCATGCTTCCAGAGGCCATCGCTATTGTTTGTTCACCTAAACATAATGAGTGAGTATGACACTCACAGTACTCCCACACCCTCCACTGTGCTCATACAACCAAGGCTTTTTTCATTCAAAACCTCTAAAGCTCTACAGCAAATCAATGCAGATTAATTTACTTTATTACCAATAGAGGTTTATCGTTTAACAGTAGATGCATTATGAAGCATTTTCAACACTCATTAATGAGCATTTACAAATTCAACACATGACTGTGATGACAGATTCATCAGGTTATGAATCAAGTGCATAAAGTATCAAGTGCATATTCATTTATAACTCCAGTAAAATTGTTACATGGCATGTTCTCATCATCTCATCAAAGTGGTCACCACACTAACAAAAAGTACCAAAAAGAGTTTTTTTTGGATGTTGATGAAATCTAGAGACCAGGTGGTAAATTTTTGCAGTTGTTGTTATTATGACATATATATTTGGTTCACAGGACAATGCCCACGTTCCTGGATGTCCAGAATCTATTCATGCTACTCACGTAAATTCTATACAATTTTGAACGCAGCTAATGCGATGTGAACAAAATTGCTGAACTCAAACAAACACTTGTTTCACAGAATATTTACTCAATTGACTGAAATTAAATTAAATGAAGAATGGGTTAGGGTTACGGTTAGGGTTAGAGTTAGGGTTAGATTTCTTCTTAAAATCTTCAGATGTGTTCTGCTGAGGAAAGAAAGTCATACACATCTGGGGTGGCATGTGGGTGAGTAAATGATGAGAGAATTTAAATTTTTGGGCGAACTATCCCCTTAATTGTCTAAGCCCACACAATTATATGCCAATTATCAATAAAATTGGCCCAATTAATCAGTCTTGATGATATATACTGTATTTATCGATATATCTATCACTAAAAAGTACCATAGTATTATTACCATGTTTTTTTAAACACGGTGCCATAGCAATACCATGTTTTTTGGTTTATGGTTTTCTATGTAGTACCTTTACCTGGTAAATGCCATGGTACATGAATTGTGGTATTCATTTAGTACCGTGGTATGTATCAAAGAACCATTACTGTACCATGTAAAGGTGGGTCAGCTTAGTAAGAAAATATGAGAAAAACAATGACATTTTCTAAATGTGTGTTGTTTTGCTGCTTTAGCACAGGAGTGTTTCGACTCACCAGTGCTGGAATGGGAGAAGTGGCTGGTTGCAGATTGAAAGGTTTTCACCCTCACTCTAAAGACCCTCCTCTGTTCACTGTAAGAGCACCCTGTTGCAGCTGGGAAGATGAAATGAGCAGCTATATGCCATCTGTTTTGTGTTAACATCAAATGTGAAACCTGTTTAGAGAAGTGAGAAATTGCTATTTCTATTTGCAGATTTGCAAGCACATCGTGGTGAAGGACACAAAAACGACAGTGCTGGACCTCAGGTAACAGAGGAAGAGGAGAGATACTGCAGTGTCAAAGAACCATTGAGAATATCTATTTATATCTTTGTTTACTTGAAGGCTTTTTTAATTTATTTATTTTACAAAAAGGTTCTGTGAAATGGAATCCCTCCGCTGAACAGTTTGCTGTGAGCAGGTTTAGTGAAGCTGTTGAGATGCTCCAATGGAATTTTGTGCTTTCTATGTCATAATAATCTTTGTGTTTGTGGCCAGGTGGTTTTCAGATTTTTCTGTCAGATTGTGTCTAATGATCTGACTGTTTTTTTGGGTTCCGTGTCCTCAAGGTGGCATCATTTAGCAAGGAATGCGAGGCTGCTACAATGTGACTTGTTTTCAGGACTTTTTAAGAGGAAGTTGTGTGTGTGTGTGTGTGTGTGTGATTTGCCTTTGATATCGGTTAATGTCACTTGCAGTTCACACTGTAACATGATAAACACTAAAAAGGTGAGGAATTTCTTTTTATATCTAACTGCATTTTTTTAGTTTTGTGTATGCTGCCAGTAAAACAAAACTTAGTGAGAAATTTCTAGGCCTTACTACTTTAAATTATAGACATACATGAGGAGATTTGTATTGGTTGAAAGCATTTAATGGTTGATGTTTATACTGAGCTACATCAACCTTTAAAGTGGTGCAACACATAGAACTCAGAATCTGGCTTTCAATGAAAATTCAAACTATTTCCGGCTTAAAAGATTTCTGTTGTTTCAAGCAATATATTTGTGATGGCCATTGGACTGACTTTCTCAGTGTCACTTAAAAAGTACAAACAAGTAGAAAAATGTTCCCCAGTAAAGGGGATCTCTTAGCCCAAAACCAAAGCTCCCACAGCAGAATAAGCAAAGAAACCATGAGGCATTACCAGAGGGGCTTTTGCCATCAGGGCCTTGACTGAACTAATCTCAGGGTACCATTCCCTCATTATTACAACTAGACATGGTTTATTGTCTCCACTACTTTTTTGGTTTGAGAAGAAAGTTGAAGTTCATTTTTCTCACCAGCAGAAGATAAAAGGAGATGAAATCTGAGCTACAGTGGTCCCAGAAAACATTTGGACACTTAAAAATGCATGGATGTTTTTGCATTATATAACCAAATATCAAACCATTGGAATTTATTTGAAAGATGTATAGGAGAAACATGCTTTTCAAGCCAAACATTTCAGCAAAACAAAGACATTTGTTGGGCTTCGAATTATAAAGCAATAGATACATTGTTCAAAGTTATGGGGGAAAAAAGTATTAGAGAATGGTCTGGTTGTCCAATTTTGTAGAACATGTCAAAAGTTAATTTGATGAACTATACCATTGAAAAAAAGTCTAACATTATTTGCAGATGCCACTTGGGTATATACAATATATTGTGTTCAGCAGGGACTAAAAACGAAACGTTTTTCTTTTCTGATCGTTCTGAGTAGAAACAGTATTTTTCCATTCCGGTTCCGATATTCCGCAGCCTCCTTTCCAACTGGTAACCAGTTAGTTAAAATGACAGTACTCTGTGCTAAGGGTGGGTGATATACCAGTTGCAGTGTTTCCAGATCTCACAAGAGAAACAAGGCAACTTTTTTGGAAAAACGAGCTCAAAATAAAGGATTCCCTTACCTACAATAAGCAAAAATGAGCGATTTAAATGTTTTCCCATGTGGGGGAATTTTCACAATAGAAATCATAAACATAATATATAGTAGCCTATATGAAGTAACATCTTTTCAATAAATTTGTTCATTATATTAAATATTTTCCTAAAAATATTTCAAACATTTCAAATATTCATTTGGCCACCTAAAATCAGTTAATGGCCTAAATCTTTTTGTACTAAGATTCACCTTCTGTGAATAATTGTATTTTTTTTTTTTTTTTACATTGTTTTTTAAACTAGCAGTGCCCTTCAGAATCAAAGCACATGCTTCTAATAAAAATAGAGAAGCCTTATTTTTTTGGGCAACAGGAAGTGATAGAATTCAGAAAATTTACTGTGTCATGAAAAATGTACATATTTATCATTTACAAGTAACAAAATTAACCGGTTACTAACTGGATACCAGCATTAAAAATAACGTTTTCACTCAGAAACAACTGAATGGGATTTTGTTCCCGTTTTCGGTTACATTCTGCCCCAAAAATGTGTTTTTTGTTTTCGTTCCTTGAACCGTTTTTAGTCCCTGGTGTTCAGACATTTATAAGTGCGACTTGAGTGTCCAAATACATTTTGGGTCCACTGTATGAGCTCGTCCGTGCAGTTTAGTGTGTGTTTAATATACCATGCGTTTCTTGTACAATGTGGCATTGGAATGTTTCATCACCAGTGTGTGTGGCTTTGTGCCAGTGGTCCCACTGAAAAGTGCTGTGCTGCTGTGGCTCTTTGTGCACTGTGTACAAAGAGGCTTATATGACTGTACAAGCACCATTCCTTCCCTCATCCCATTTGGTAATAAAAGCAAAAAAGACCTCTGCTATGAAACAGCATGACACTGTTGTTCTTGATTTTAAAAAAAAAAATCTGCATTTGGTGTGGGGTGAGCCACGTCATCGTCTAGTAATTTCCCAGCAAACATATGCAAGCTGTGTAGTATGATGAAATGTGGAGCAACGTGTGGATGATTCATTAATGATCACTTTTTTTTTTTTTTTATATTTAATCTAATGTGCATTGAATTATTTTAATTTCAGGGTTTTCCACTGTGTAATTGTATGGTCATGAGTGTTTATGGTTATGATTCAGGGTGATAGTATATAGAAAAATTTATTGAAATTGTAGAATAGAAACAGTGTTAACTTTTGAATCTCTGATATATTTATTTGTAGATTTACACTTAAATAAATGATGCAAACAATGGTTAAAAGTATAAACTAACCTAGTAGCTGCACTCTAAAAAATATTATTTTTTAAGATTTACACATTTCAATTGTGTGACACATTTCCAGCAAACTGAATTAAGTAATCTTTAAATAATGTGCAGATTATGAATACAGAATAAATGTGAAATAGTTCAAATAAATGAGGAATATAAACGTAGGAAACAAAATGTATATGTTTTAAATAATACATTTTGTTAAATGGCAATGCAACTATTTTATCTGGCATTAACTGAACTTGCTTTATAATTGGGAAATTATTTGCATATTTGCATAAATGTAATTTAACCCATTTATAAAAATAGTACTATTCCCAGTGTCTAAAACTGAGCTGTGAAATGTTGAAATGAAAGACATTGAATACAGTTTATTACTGCAGAGCTTTATTCCTTTCTGGAGTTATCATATAATATCCATACAGACTGCCTGAAAGCCCTCAGCAGTGCAATAACACATGCAGTTATGTTACCTCATAGCATTTTAACACAAAAGGGAGAATGAGCTCTGTTCCTTGATTGTAGAACACACTCCTCGCCACCCCAAGCAATCTCCCCAGTCTTTCATCTTGGCAGCACATTCAGGCTTTTTTACCCATTGAAAATAACACTGTACCATGACAATAATATCAAAACATTCAAACAGATGTGGGCAGTGCAAAGACGAAACAATAGAGGCAAGTAAAGGGTACGTTCACAGTTTACAGGCTATGAAGCAATAGCAGAATGAGGGGACAAGGAGGGGGGTGGTAGGAGGTGCCATTTAGAAACACTTGCGATGCACGATGGATGGCCCAGCCTCGTCGTACTCCTGCTTGCTTATCCACATCTGCTGGAAGGTGGAGAGGGAGGCCAGGATGGAGCCACCGATCCATACTGAGTACTTGCGCTCAGGTGGGGCGATGATCTGAATACGTGCATGAACATGACATAAGAGAAACTGTGATTAATATTAATTCATATGGATAAACCCTAATGGAGTTTTTCTGGTTGTTCAAGTTTCTAAAACCCAGAAGAGTATTAGCACTTTTGAGCCATGGGTTATCTTGGCTAACACTTTCTTTTAAATGTATGACGTGTAATGATTAGGACAATTGCTCCAACATGTTAGCAACAATTTTAAAGCACACAACAGTTTTAAAATCATTGTTTGATGTATGTCGTTGTGTAATTAATGTAGAACAAAATGGGAAAGGTAACCACAGACCTTATTTTACTCATAAACTGTAAACCGCTATTCTAAAAAAAAAAAACATTAGAAATTCCTGAAGCAATTAGCTTTTTTTCTTTCTTTTTTTTTTTTTTTTTTTTTACCTAACATCACCCTGCTCTAAAGACCAGCTTACACCAGCATTAAATTCTATGCTGGTCCAGGTACTGTATGTTGGTGACCAACCAAGCTGGTCTGTTTAACAGAGCATTATTGAACAGCACTACAAAGCAGAGCTATGCTAATTTTGTTACCTAGATCTAATCAGATATGAATAATCAATCTGCACTGACCTTGATCTTCATGGTGCTAGGAGCCAAAGCAGTAATCTCCTTTTGCATCCTGTCTGCAATACCAGGGTACATTGTGGTACCACCAGAAAGCACATTGTTGGCATATAGGTCCTTACGGATGTCAATGTCACATTTCATGATGCTGTTGTAAGTGGTTTCATGGATACCAGCAGATTCCATTCCTAAGGTATTGCAAAGTTAAATATAGTTGGAGTACAAATCAAAGTTAAGGTAGAGCGAAAATCAAAGCAGAGTGCAAATCATAATTAATGTAGAGTTCCCTTTTCTCCCCAATTTGGAATGCCCAATTCCCAATGCACTCTAAGTCCTTGTGGTGGCGTAGTGACTCACCTCAATCCGGGTGGCGGAGGACGAATCTCAGTTGCCTCCATGTCTGAGACGTGTCAAGCCGCACATCTTATCACGTGGCTTGTTGAGCGCATTACCACGGAGACCTAGCGCGTGTGGAGACTTCACGCTGTTCTCCATGGCATCCACACACAACTCACCACGTGCCCCACCGAGAGTGAGTATCACATTATAGCGACCACGAGGAGGTTAACCCAACGTGACTCTACCCATCCTAGCAACCGGGCCAATTGGTTGCTTAGGAAGCCTGACTGGAGTCACTCAGCACGCCCTGGATTTGTACTTGCGACTCCAGGTGTGGTAGTCAACGTCTTTATTTGCTGAACTACCCAGGCCCCCTTGGAATAGCATGATTAACCGATCACAAACAAGTATTCCACAGCTGTGTAGTAAGCATTTTTATTACACGCTCTCTGGAAAACTCTATTCTGATTGGTCAATTGTGCCATCTAGTGTGATATTGCTCAGTAACAACCGCACATCCACATATCAGGCCACTCATCCGGGTATTGCGAGCCATCGTTCCTGCTTCTCGGACCACTGTGCGATCTCTACAAGTAAGCTATTAAAATAATTTAAACTCAAATCAATGTCTCATGTGGATTTATTTATATATTTGGCATGTAGTCTTGTAATAATATGCATAATGAGCAGTCGGACGGTCATTAATTACAAAATAAATACAAACTAACACAAACCAGAGGTGGAATTTAGCTGTTCAGTGATGTATTTCTTCTCACATAATTACATACTTTTAACGAAAATCAATGTTTCATGTCCATTTATTTGTTTATTTGGCAATTAGTCTGGTAATAGGCTGAATATTGAGGTGTTGGACGGTTATTTTCACAAAATAAATCACCCTGTTTGGGTTTATTTTGCGATAATAACCAGCTGACTGTACATTATCTCTTACTGTACCTATCAAAGGCTTGTGTATATCAAACTGCTCTGAATCTGTTGAAAACAGAATGACAGAAAGAGAAAGATGAATGGAAGAGATTACCAATGAAGGAGGGCTGGAAGAGAGTCTCAGGGCAGCGGAACCTCTCATTGCCAATGGTGATGACCTGTCCATCAGGAAGCTCATAGCTCTTCTCCAGAGAGGAGGAAGAGGCAGCAGTGGCCATCTCATTCTCAAAGTCCAATGCAACATAGCACAACTTCTCCTTGATATCACGAACAATTTCTCTCTCAGCTGTAGAAGGCAGATAAGAATGATTCCTTGAGCAAATCAAATAACAAATGGTGTGCAAAATATGTTGTGCTGCTCTTCCATGATTGTGTTTCTTTGCTGGTGTGGCTAGTATTATATGCTACATCAGCTTGCTGATACATCTTCACACTCACCAGTGGTGACGAATGAGTAGCCTCGTTCAGTTAGGATCTTCATGAGGTAGTCAGTGAGATCACGACCGGCCAAGTCCAAACGCATAATGGCATGGGGAAGAGCGTAGCCCTCATAAATGGGCACATTATGGGTGACACCATCACCAGAGTCAAGGACAATGCCTGTCCAACAACAAGAAGATGCTCGGTCAGGGATGGCCATCATTATTGGACATTATTGGACAAGTGAGCTTTGTGTGATTGACCGGTGAACTAACCTGTTGTACGGCCTGAAGCGTAGAGAGACAGCACTGCTTGGATAGCTACATACATGGCTGGAACATTGAAAGTCTCAAACATGATCTGCAGTATGGGAGCATTGTTGCAATGAACACAACAGACAATTAACCAGTACTTTTCGGTTAATATGTGGTTGGGGAAAATATGTCCCCATACAGTTATTAATGCTCCTGAAAATCAATTCCGGTGGGCAAAAATCACTCCGGTTATATCAACTATGAATCTTTCATGCAAACCTCAGCAAAATAGCCAGGTTTCTCTTTCACACTTGAATTTAATCTCTGTCTAACCTGGGTCATCTTCTCCCTGTTGGCTTTGGGATTGAGGGGGGCCTCTGTCAGCAGAGTTGGGTGCTCTTCTGGAGCCACACGCAGTTCATTGTAGAACGAATGATGCCAGATCTGATCAACATAAAGAGTGGACATAAAAAAAAACAGAACACTTTCATATCAAATGCTCCATTAGGATAATAGACAAGTAAATGAATCACTTTGTGCTCTGTGTTGGTGAGTGAAAACTGATCCTCATAACTGCAGTTTAACATACAGATTACAATCATACTGGAGGTGTTGTGTGGGTGAGAAGATAAGTGAATAACACCATCTGTGCATCTGCTGAATTATGAAACTGTGTGGCATGATATACATAAAGTGAGTGAGTCATCAGCAGGATCAGTCAAATTTATTTGGAAAAGTGATTTTGATGGATGGATGTAGGTGTAGATATTGCTTCTGGTGACACTGTAGTGGTGTTTCTGACAAAATCTCCCTGAGGGCTTAAAGGAGTCAAATTGTAATTAGACTAATTGCCTGTCTGTTTTTCATACTATGAAGGTTTTTGTCATTCTTCTGTTATCTCAGACCAGAAGAATGATGGTATACTCAAGTATTACATCACACCCCATCAGAAAGAAAAATCCCTTAAATATCTTTTTAATATCTCTTAGACTTACTAAATTAATCTAAACTAGACTTGCTAGTTTAAGATAACAGAAAACAAGTTTTACAATGTGCTCTGGTTTGCCAAGATATCTGTGACTGAAAGTCATAGATTTCAATATGAACTCAAACGTTTCTCAGTTGTTTCAATTTTGCCTCTTTTTCAAATCTAAAAAATGATATGGTGTTGTTGCATAAGACTGGAGAATTGTGAGTAATGGGGTTTTATTTAAGTTTGGGCTTTCCCCTCATTCGCGCTCTTCTTGTTTTGGTTTGTTATCTGCTGACTTGGTTGATATGATCTGCTTACTTTTTCCATGTCGTCCCAGTTTGTGATGATTCCATGCTCTATGGGGTACTTGAGGGTCAAGATTCCCCTTTTGCTTTGTGCCTCATCACCAACGTAACTGTCTTTCTGTCCCATTCCCACCATTACTCCCTAAGGACAGAGCAAAACCGTTCAATACTGTTGGATACAACAGACTGTTAATATGAATCTGCCAGAAAATAAGAGTGCAGTCCAGTGAACTGCATCTTAATCTCTTTTACACTTGGAATGCACAAACTCTGGGCTGCTGTCCAACTTTCCACAGAACATTTGGAATCAGATCAAGACAAACAAGAGAAAGGTACAGCACAGGATATAATGTTTAAATTTCAGCTAGCTGTTACCCACTTATACAGATATAACTGTAGAGATTATACTGTAGCTAGCCATGAATGATACCTAAAATAAAACTTTATATGAGTTTGGTCACTTAAAGGGATAGTTCACCCGAAAATGAAAATTCTCTCATCATTTACTTATCCTCATGTTGTTCCAAAACTGTAGAACTTTGTTCCCTACTTCTAACACAAAAAAGTTGTTAGGCAGTATGTTACCCTCAGTCAGAATTCACTTCCATTGTGTGGAACCAATGCAATGAAAGTGAATAGTGACTGAGGCTGTTAGTTCTGCCTAACATCTCCTTTTGTGTTCCATGAAATGCAGAAATTCATATGGGCTTGGAACAATATGAAGGTGGGTAAATGAAGACAAAATGTTTATTTTGGTGAACTATCCCTTTAAATATATAAATTTTTAGTTTATTCAATTTACATTTTTTAGTTTATAGCTGTTGATTTTGAGTGATTACGGCCCCCTAGTGTTGAGGGATACCCACCTGGTGTCTGGGACGACCCACTATGGAGGGGAACACAGCTCTGGGAGCGTCATCCCCGGCGAAGCCTGCCTTACACAGTCCTGATCCATTATCACACACGAGGGCAGTGCTTTCTTCGTCGTCACACATTTTCAGCTTGGATTTCCTTCCTTACTCCAACAGGAGACAATCACTGCAAAAAAGTTAATCTAATCAGACACTAGATTAACATACTGCGATTTTCTCTCGAAGATCAGATTTGTCTTGAGTTGTAAAAGAACGCATTTAGGTTTAGGATAGTTCACCCAAAAATGAAAAATCTGTCATCATTTACTTACTCTCATGTTGATCCAAACATGAGATGTTTGAGTTTTTTTTTTTTTTTTTGTGGAACAAAAAATAAAATGTTAGGCAGAATGACTGCATCAGTCACTATTCACTGTGATTGTATGGATAAAAGATGCAATGAAAATGAATGGTCACTAAGGATATCATTCTGCTTAACATCTTTTATGTTCCATGGAGAAAACAAAGTCATACAGGTTTGGAGAGACATGAGGGTTAATGATGGCAGAATTTACATTTTTGGGTAAACAATCCCTTTAAATGTCTCTTCGAGTATGTGTTTACTTATAGGTACTTATAGCTATAGTTGGCAAAACCTGACAAAACCTCCCTGTGGGAACATCCCGGGACATCCTCAATTGGAAATACAATTATTATTATTATTTAAAAAATGCAAATGGTATTTTTTAAGGTTTGGGTTAGGGATTGGATTAGGATTTTTCTAGATTAATTATAATTAGTATTTATTATATATATATATATATATATATATATATATATATATAAATATAATAAAGATTTCTTCATGTAGCTAATAAAAGCGTGTGTGGTTGTTTGTGTGGGTGTGTAGTGAAAAGAAGATAAAATTATTGACCACACCCTATTCCACTGAGAATACTACAAAGGAACTAAGGTGTATCTGTTAAGTCAATTCAACAAATCAATGTTGTTTTGGAAGTGTAAAGTGTACAATTTTAATTATCACTGTTTCCTGGTATTATCTACAGTGTTAATTTTAAACTTGCTTTAGCAAAACCAACTCTAACTAATGCTAATGGTAAATGCAAGAAATAATACAACAAAATATTCAAAACTTGCTAAAATGAAGCATAAAATGTAATTTTTTTAAATGAATAAGATATATACAGTCTCTGAAGGTCTGCCTAAAGTGCCACTCCAGTCCCTAGTGAGTGAACATTGCACCATGGGAAAACTTCCTAATTTGGAGATGACGGGGAAGCATGTCTGTCTTTGGACTTCACAGACTCTCCCTCTGTCTGTCCTTGCCTGTTCACAATAGTTTATGAAAAAAACAACATGGCTGAGGGAAAGAGGGGATGGGTCTCTGGTCCAGAACAACCATATTTAGTCATAAACCTCACAAATCAAATGGGCTGCCACAGCCTTCATGTTTTCTAAGCTTTATTTGAAAACACTTTATTTGTACCATCCATAGTAAGATTACAGTAAAATTTACTGGTTACACTTCTCACAAAGCACTGCATCTGTAATCTAACCAACCACAGAAGCAACAAATCATCTTAAACCATCTTGCACCTGTGCAATGTCCATGTTACTGGTATCTAAAATATCTAAACATTCTTAAAATTACATAAATTTACATGAGAAGCAAGACGACACAAGATATTAAGACTGGCTTACTACGAATATTTATTGAATATAAGTGTATTCTGTCATCTTTTGAAACAATTAATAGATTGTAATAAATTTACGGAAATTAAAGCAGTAGCAGTAGCAGTTAAACATCTTTAAACCAGCTTGCACCTGTGCAATGTCCATGTTTAGTAGTATCTAAAATATCTAAACATTCTTAAAATTACATAAATTTATCTGAGAAGCAAGATGACACAAGATATTACGATGGGCTTACTACGAATGTCTATTGAATATAAATGTATTCTGTCAACCTTTGAAACAATTAATAGATTGTCAATATATTTACGGAAATGAAAGTAATAGCAGTAGCAGTAAAACCAGTCAAATGTCAAAACCAGCTTGCGCCTGTGCAATAACCATTTCTTTAAACCATCTTTTCAATTTAAAAAGTCTGTTCTTCACCAATCAAGTTGTAAGTTGTAATCTACCGTCATATCTATTGTTGCTTAAATCTAAGCCTCATCTGAGTCTCTCAGCATCAGCTAAAGCATGCAAAGTACAAAGCTGGGTTGACAGAAGGAGACAAAGAGAGGATACCCTGTGTGAGAGTCAAAGTTGTGAGGCCAGCTGGATGACACTTACCCTGACAGTGCTGGGCCGGGGTTGGGGGATTTAGCCACTTGGTGATGGTGTGCAACTCACCGGCTTGTGTTGTTCTTATGTAGCTCCCATCCCTGCTCAATGCACACTCCCACATCCCAAACAAGGAGCCTGGGCTGCACTCAAATCGGTAGCTTTACTCCACTAAAGCCTTATAGGGATGACTGGAAGAAAACACTCCAATCCAGGCGGCAGCAGGGCGGCCTCCTGTCTCAGCGCTTGGGGCATTCCAATGGCCCTTTTCCTTTTTTCTCCTCTGAAATTTGGGGACCTCACCATGCAGGAACATAAACACAGGTCAGGGCCCAGCTCTTCAGTAGCCACACATCATTTATTTACACCTGGAGTCAGAGTGAAATAATATATTATAATCACATCTAGGACTGGGATTACTATGGTGTTAGGTTAAATCACACTTTTTTTACAAACTGTAAAGAATTATTTCCCAACCCTGTTCCTGGGGGTGCCCTACACTACACTTCTTTTTCAAACACAGCTGACTGAACACATCCGCTCAGTAGTAGAGACACCAATAACTGAAATAAGTACAGTATATTAAATAAGGAAGACATACAAAATGTGTACAGTTAGTGGGCCTCCAGGAAACACAGAGTTGGGAAACACGGTGTGTCGAGTTTATATCAACTGAAAGTGTAAAAGTTTTGGGTCAACAAAGATTGTAATGCTTAAAGCTCTTTATCTGGGTATTATGTCTAAAAAAATAAAGTAAAATAAAAAAATCGCTGTGGCTCCCTTTACACCTGGCATAAACATATGTTTGTGGTGACCAAATCAAAAGCCAGGTGTAAATGCACCCAATACTTGAATCACTGAAACCACATTTGGAGGTGTTTGAGACAGATTCTGACCACATTCAAAGAAGGTTTATTATCATTATGCGCATTCAAGTACTGTGCATCCGTAACATGAAAGCAGCATTTTCCAATTTGCACAGTAAGCGAAATCTATCTCTATCCAGTGATGTATTGGAATGAAAAGTGTAAATGTAAACGAGCTGAAGAATATCCAGATTCTATCTGGATACAAACTGCATGTTAATGCCAGGCATAAATACAGACTATATGAGACAAGAAAAGATTCAACAGAAATAACAAGAAAATGCAAAATGTATTTACTATATGGTACCAAGATAGATGAAACCTGGACATATTAGATGTTAGAGGTCTTTTCAGATGTACACGAATAATCAGATTTTTAATCTTAATAATTTGTGTTACTTCCAACTGGGACATTTCTAGCTATAAGAGGCCGCTTAGGGCCCCCAAGCTACCAGGGGCTCCCGTAAAGCAAGTACATATTTTATGTTTTAAAAATGTTTTATATATTGGTTGCTAGGCAGCTACCAGTGTGATACTCAAAAGGCTCCTTGCTAGCCTGAGTCCAATGAGCCAACCCGGAAGTCTCAATATTGTTCTGGTGCTGAGATATGTGTTTTGCTACTCGGTTGCTAGGGTGATCCCATTTGGTTGCTAGGCAGTCACCAGGGTGATACTCAAAAGGCTCATTGCTAGCCTGAGTCAAATGAGCCAACCCAGAAGTCTATACGCTGTTCTGCTGCAAAGATATGTGTTTTGCTACTTGGTTACTAGGGTGATCCCATCTGGTTGCTAGGAAGTTACCAGAGTGATACTCAAAAGGCTCCTTGCTAGCCTGAGTCAAATGAGCCAATCCGGAAGTCTCTACGATATTCTTGTACAGAGATATGTGTTTTGCTACTTGGTTGCTATGGGTGAGCTCATTTGATTGCTAGGCAGTTACCAGGGTGATACTCAAAAGGCTCCTTGCTAGCCTGAGTCAAAGGAGCCAACCCGGACGTTTCTACAATGCTCTGGTGCAGAGATATTTGTTTTGCTACTCGGTTGCTAGAGTGACCCCATCTGGTTGCTAGGCAGTTACCAGAGTGAAGCTCAAAAGGCTCCTTGCTAGCCTGATTCAAATGAGCCAATCCAGAAGTCTCTACGATGTTCTGGTGCAGAGATATCTATCTAAGCCAGTGTTTCCCAACCACTGTGCCGCTGCACACTAGTGTGCTATTAAAGATTGTCAGGTGTGCCATGGAAAATTATCAAATTCCACAAAATAAATGAATGCATGAAAAAAAAATATTAATAATTTCAGGGATATAAACTCCTCACCTTTCGGAGAAATTCACTTTTGTGATTGTGAAGAGCAATGATTAATGCGCAAAAGCGACTGATATTTATACACGTTAAGGGTCTTTCACATGACTTGCGTCAGCGCTGCAGAATACACTGAAGTCTATGAAGTGACGCCACCTTACACCAAAGTGTTTTTCACACACGTTTTTGCTTCACCAATAATGTCTTTGAGAGTACTAAGCAACAAGAAATATATAAAAACTGTCCAAATTTGTGAAGAGACATTGAATGTCACATAATTTCTTTTAATTAAATATTACCTTATTGTTTACGAATATCAGAGACCCCAGTTACTGAACTAATTTAAATTCACCAAGAAAACGCTTAGACCTAAACATAAGTCCTTTTATTACTTTCTGCCATCAAAGCAACTGTAAGCTTTTTTCTCTCTTCCAAATACATGTTTTCAATGTTTATTGTGCACACCTCCCACTTTTTTACATGGCAAACTCCTAAAATCGCCCCTCTGTGACACTTTCTGCAGCGCATGTCATGTGGAGGGCAATTTGGTGCTTGACGCTGGTGTTGAACGGAGCATTGACGCCTCAACTCAACTCATGTGAAATACGCTTTACAATGACGAAAGTACATTATTGAAACTCAAAATTATTATTATTAGGCTATTATTGTCCTCTTTTCTGATAAAAGCCATGCTCAGCAGTTTAAATAGGCTACTGTAGGAAAATGATACCGTAGATCTGCTTTGTGTCTATAATTCTTATACTGAAGTCAGTAGATTTGTAGCCATGCAAGTTTTAATAAAGGAGAAGATAGGGACTTTACTGAAACTCACTATTATTAGACTATTATTGTTGTCTTTTTGGATGAAAAATGATGCTCTGGCTGAAGGAAGACTATAGATCTTCTTTGTTCTTTTAATGCTTAAACACTATAAAGTCTCTTGGTAGATTTCGGTCATGAACGACTCAAAATGATTCACTGACTCACTCATAGCACATAAGATGCTCATCTGTCGACACCTAGTGACATTTCCAGAAGGGGTCACTGAACTAATCAGTTAATAAAATTGAACAAATTTGTGAAACAGAAGCAAGCCTCACCAAAATACTCTTTATTTTGCAGCTAATTCTGCACAATTGTAAACTTGAATCATTAAAATAGCTGGAATTGATGCTTTTAGCTTATTCTTTAAAAAAGAATATCCCCAGAAAAATGTTTGTGGACCAGTGATTGTCTTACCTTTTTCGCCCCTCATGAGCTTGCATCCCTGTAATTTGTTGTGGCATTGAAAGAACTAATTTTCAAGAACAAATCTACAAATGAGAAAAGAAGCAAATTTGTTGTTTTTTTCACTACCCATTTAGCGCTCTTGCCACCTATGACCTCACACAGCATAGCCTACCTATGTAATTGTTTTTTTTTTTTTTTTAAATAGCCGAATTTCAAACATTAAAAGTAAACACGCTACTAAGACGGACAGAAAACATGGACAAGTTCTTGAAAAGGAAAAATATTGACGATGGTTAGCCTATGTTGGATAGTTGTGTGCCGTAGAATTTTTTAGTTGTAAAAAGTGTGCCGTGGCAGAACAAATGTTGGGAAACACTGATCTAAGCCAATTTGAATGGAAATCAAAGGGTTTTGGTTGCTAGGGTGCACTGAATGATTCCTAAGGTGTGGCTAAGTATTTTCCAACATGATATTTAAAGGCTCCTTGCTGGTCTGAGTCAAATAAGCCAAAGTTGAAGTCTCTACAATGTTGTGGTGCAGAGATATATGTTTTGCTATACGGTTGCTAGGGTAAGTCCATCTGGTTACTAGGCAGTTTCCAGGGTGATTCTAAAAAGGCTGCTTGCTGGACTGAGTATAATGAGCCAAACCTGAAGTCTCTTTGACATTCTGATCAGGAGATATCCATCTAAACCATGGCAATCAATGGGTTTTGTTGGCTAGGGTGCACTAATTGGTTGCAAGTTGTATGCAGTTGCTAGGGTGTTAAAGTGATGGAGTGACAAAACAAACAAATATATATATATATATATATATATATATATATATATATATATATATATATTTTGAGCACACACAGTTGTGCTCAAAAGTTTGCATACCCTGGCAGAAATTGTGACATTTTGGCATTGATTTTGAAAAAATGACTGATCATTTATTTAAGGATATTGATCATATGAAGCCATTTATCATCACATAGTTGTTTGGCTCCTTTTAAATCATAATGATAACAGAAATCACCCAAATTGCCCTGATCAAAAGTTTACATACCCTTGAATGTTTGGCCTTGTTACAGACACACAAGGTGACGCACACAGGTTTAAATGGCAATTAAAGGTTAATTTCCCACACCTGTGTCTTTTTAAATTGCAGTTAGTGTCTGTGTATAAATAGTCAATGAGTTTGTTAGCTCTCACGTGGATGCACTGAGCAGGCTAGATACTGAGCCATGGGGAGCAGAAAAGAACTGTCAAAAGACCTGCGTAACAAGGTAATTGAACTTTATAAAGATGGAAAAGGATATAAAAAGATATCCAAATCCTTGAAAATGCCAGTCAGTACTGTTCAATCACTTATTAAGAAGTGGAACATTCGGGGATCTCTTGATACCGAGCCAAGGTCAGGTAGACCAAGAAAGATTTCAGCCACAACTGCCAGAAGAATTGTTCAGGATACAAAGAAAAACCCACAGGTAACCTCAGGAGGAATACAGGCTGCTCTGAAAAAAGACGGTGTGGTTGTTTCGAGGAGCACAATATGACGATACTTGAACAAAAGTGAGCTGCATGGTCGAGTTGCCAGAAAGAAGCCTTTACTGCGCCAATGCCACAAAAAAGCCCGGTTACAATATGCCTGACAACACCTTGACATGCCTCACAGCTTCTGGCACACTGCATTTTGGAGTAACGAGACCAAAATAGAGCTTTATGGTCACAACCATAAGCGCAACGTTTGGAGAGGGGTCAACAATCCCCACTGTGAAACATGGTGGTGGCTCACTGATGTTTTGGGAGTGTGTGAGTGCTAAAGGCATGGGGAATCTTGTGAAAACTGATGGCAAGATTAATGCAGCATGTTATCAGAAAATACTGGGAGACAATTTGCATTCTTCTGCATGAAAGCTGCGCATGGGACACTCTTGGACTTTCCAGCATGACAATGACCCTAAGCACAAGGCCAAGTTGACCCTCCAGTGGTTACAGCAGAAAAAGGTGAAGGTTCTGGAGTGGCCATCACAGTCTCCTGACCTTAATATCATCGAGCCACTCTGGGGAGATCTCAAACATGCGGTTCATGCAAGACAACCAAAGACTTTGCATGACCTGGAGGCATTTTGCCAAGACGAATGGGCAGCTATACCACATGCAAGAATTTGGGGCCTCATAGACAACTATTACAGAAGACTGCACGCTGTCATTGATGCTAAAGGGGGCAATACACAGTATTAAGAACAAAGGGTATGCAGATTTTTGAACAGGGGTCATTTCATTTTTTTCTTTGTTGCCATGTTTTGTTTTATGATTGTGCCATTCTGTTATAACCTACAGTTGAATATGAATCCCATAAGAAATAAAAGAAATGTGTTATGCCTGCTCACTCATGTTTTCTTTAAAAATGGTACATATATTACCAATTCTCCAAGGGTATGCAAACTTTTGAGCACAACTGTATATATATATATATATATATATATATATATATATATATATATATATATACAGTGGCCTCCACTAAAATTGGCACTCTTGGTAAATATGTGCAAAGAAGGTTGTTTATTGTTTATCTTTTTGATCTTTCATTCAAAATATTCACCAAAAAATATATCCTCTAATGGATATCAAACAATTGCAAACACAACAAAAATTGTATTAAAAAAAATAATAATAATAATAATATTTTGATCAAATATATGTGTGGCACAATTATTGGCACATTTTATTCAATACTTTGTGCAACCTCCCTTTGCCAAGATAACAGCTCCGAGCCTTCTCCTATAATGCATAATGAGGTTGGAGAACACATGGCAAGGGATCTTAGACCATTCCTTCATACAGAATCTCTACAGATCCTTCAAATTCAGAGGTACATGCTGGTGGACTCTCCTCTTTAGTTCACCACACAGGTTTTCTATGGGGTTCAAGTCAGGGGATTGGGATGGCCATGGCAGAACCTTGATTTTGTGGTCGGTGAACCATTTTTGCGTTGATTTTGATGTGTGTTTTGGATCATTGTCCTGCTGGAAGATCCAACCACATCCCATTTTAAGCTTTCTGGCAGAGGCTGTCAGGTTCTAATCTTTTATCTGTTGGTATTTGATAGAGTCCATGATGCCATGTATCCGAACAAGATGTCCAGGACCTCTAGCATAAAAACAGCCCCACAATATTAAAGATCCACCACCATATTTAACCATGGGCATGAGGTACTTTTCCATATGGCTACCTCTCTGTGTGCGCCAAAGCTATCTCTGGTGTTTGCTGTCAAAAAGCTCTATTTTTGTTTTATTTGACCATAGAACCTGGTCCCATTTGAAATTCCAGTGTCTAGCAAACAGAAGATGCTTGAGTTTGTTGTTGGATGAGAGCAGAGGCTTTTTTCTTGAAACCCTCCCAAACAACTAGTGGTGATGTCTGATATATATATACATATATATATATATATATATATTTTTTTTTTTTTTTTTTTTTTAGACTTTCTGACCCCAAGACCCAACTAATTTCTGCAATTCTCCAGCTGTGATCCTTGGAGAATTTCTGGCCTCTTGAACCATCCTCCTCATCGTGTGTGGAGACAATATAGATGTCCTCTTCCAGGCTGATTCGTAACATCTCCAGTTGATTGAAACTTGTTAATTATTGCCCTGATGGTGGAAATGGGCATTTTTAATGCTTTAGCTATTTTCTTATAGCCACTTCCCATTTTGTGAACCTCAACAACCTTTTGCTGCACATCATAACTTTATTCTTTTGTCTTACCCATTGTGATGGATGACTAAGGGAATTTGGCTTGTGTGTTACCTTATATTTATTTACAGGGGGTCAATTTAAACAATTTAATGTTCCTCACCCAGGTGTACTAAAAATATTAAAATATGAATGGCAATATACTTCAGATATATTTTACTCATAGGAATTTCTTGGGGTGCCAATAATTGTGGCAACTGTGTTTTGGAGAAAATATTTCTTTAATTATGAGATTTTCCCTCCTTTAAATTATTTTACTTAAATTAAAGGTTAGATTTTTGTGAATATTTTGAATGAAAGATCAAAAGGATAAACAATAAAGACATTTTTTTTTACAGCCTTCTTTGCTCATATTTACCAAGGGTGCCAATATTAGTGGAGGCCACTGTATATCTTAGATAATGAATCCTGGCAAATTTTTCAATTTTTTCACACATTCCCAAAAATGCTTGACCACTACAGAACCCCATTTTTGTTTTCGGTCTACTTTTTTAGGTGACGATAAATGATACAATCCAGTAATAAGACCAAACAGACAAATTTAGACTCTGAATTTGTCTTTTATACAAGCTAATTTATAAAGGATGTCTTAATGACATACTGTAATAAGCCAGCCATGTTGACTTGGCAATGAACTTATGAAATGCTATAAATATACTCATGAGGTAAAGGATCATTAGGGTAAAGAGGAATTGAGTTTCACTCTAAGATATCAAGTTCAAAACCACTAACTACTACAGCAGTTTCAGTAATTTATTTATTTTATTTTATTTTATTTTATTTTATTTTTTGTTGTTTTGTTTTTGGGAGTTTCTGGTCCTCCTACAATATGAAATTCCAGCTCAAATCTACAGTGGAAAAAAATCAACGGAATGTTTCACATTAACCATCAGTCAGCAAACGTGCCAAAGCAGAATGGAAAATTCACACAGATGAATGGAAAAATAATTACAATTACATCTTAATGAAAGGAAAATACCTTGTGATGTAACATATACACCCAACCAGTTGTACCAGTTCACCTGAGGCAGGGTTAGCTTTTTTTCCCTTTTGGATATATTCCATACTAGCAAGAGCTCAGTCCAAATCATTCTAATGTAAACAAGCTTGCAGTATGCGTCTTGTCTCTTTTTAGGCCATTTTCTGCTCAGCTGTCCTCATTCAAGGAAAGACCTTGCTTTTCCCTACCCCTTTAGAAGGGTGCTGCCTTATCGCACCAAAAAAGGAGCTGTTCTGTAAATAAGGAGAGTCTTGGCAGTCCGTTGCTCTCAGAGGCATGTAAGGAAAGAAATGACCGGCAGAAGGAGTGGTCTGGAAAATCGCACAAAACACAGACTGCTGCAGATGAACACAGCTTATTTACAAATGTCTTTGATTGACTCTGTTCTTGTTCATCTCTTAAGTAAAAGTATTTGTGTGTCTGAGGGAAGGCCCCTCAGAGGGGGAAAGACCAGAGGAAGAGACATGTTTTCTGAACCTGAAAAAAAGGGTCGACTATGGACTGCCATTCTAGCTGCAGACATCTTTCATGTGATCTAATAGTGCAGGTCCATTGCCATGTTTAGATGTGCTCTTTCCATGCCGAGACTTCCGTCTCCCATCCCACTGCCTTGAATTCTGATTTTGAAAGTACACTATAGGATTCAGACTCAAACCAACAATGATTTAAAGGGACAGGGCACACACACACACACACACACACACATGTTGGTGCAGCTATCATTATGAGGACTCTCCATAGACATAAAGATTTTTATACTGTACGAACTATAGATTCTATCCCCTAACCCTTACCCTACCTCTAAACCTAACCCTCACAAAAAACGTGCTGCATTTTTACATTTTCAATAAAACATTGTTTAGTATGTTTTTTAAGCGATTTGATTTATGGGGACACTAGAAATGTCATCATAAACCACATTTATAGCATAATACCCTTGTACTTACCAGTTTGTAACCTAAAAAAAAGTCCTCGTAAACCACTTAAACCTGCCCACACACACACACACACACACACATGGAAAATTCTGTCATCATATGACTAATTCTAAAAATATTTAATATGTATGTTGACACATGACTCGTTATGAAATATACTGGGTCATGTATGATTTGTAACTTTCACTGCTAGTCTTGGTCACTATTCACTTTTATTGCATTTTTTTTTCATACAATAAAAGTAAATGGTAACTGAGGTTATCAATCATGCAAAATAGAAAGCCATATGGGTTTGGGACAACATGAAGGTGAATAAATGATGACAGAATGTTCATTATTGATTGAACTGTCCGTTAAATTCTACACTTATCTAGATTTCTATTCTACAGTGCCTCCATTAGAACACTGACATACTCTTATCATCATCATTTGTGTCAATGGGTTTTCTGCTGTTTCAATAATTGAACAGTAATAGTTTAAATACAGCCCAGTTCATTTCAACTGATTAATCAAAATTAAATTCAGTGTATAATATGAACCAACTCATTTCAAGGCATTAAATCATTGCATGAATATGTTAAACTGAGGGAGTCAATGTCAATATATCAGTAGCAGCTTGTAGGAGGGTGTACTACTGGGTGTTGGACAAAACCGCTGCTCTTTTGGTTTGTGCTTTGACCGAAAATGGCAAAGCAGCACTGCTCTTAATGGACTCGAGCCTGTGTCTTATTGTACACCTTGCATTAACAAGCATCTCCACACAACCAGCTCTGGAATGTCTTATGACAACTGTATGCAATGCTGTGTACTGCCATTGTAACTCAATCTCTGATCTGCTATCTTTTCTGGAAACAACCCAATTGTGATTCATCTCTTTGAAACAATGTGTGTGTGTGTGTGTGTGTGTGTGTGTGTGTGTGCCTCTCTATTTCCTGTTTTCTGGAAACTAATGAAATTTAATTAAAAGCTTGTTTAACTAGTAAGCAAAAATCAGTAAAGAAAGCCAAATCAAACATTTCTCTCTAAATTAATAGCTGAAAATGCTAATAGGCCTAAAGTACTGTTTAACACAATTGACTCTTTGTTAAATCCTACTGTTATAGATTTTGCTGTTGCTTCTATAGAGACCTGTGAGAAATTCTTTAAATTAAAGAGAAATGTTTTATTCATAAAATCCAAAAGATTAAATCTTCTAATTTCCTTTGAAATTTGATCTATTGCAGTTACCACCCCCTCTCACCTGTCTAACACATTTACAACCTGCATCCCAACAAGCTGGATTAATTTCAAATGTTCAAGTTGTAAGATGGATGTTCTTCCTGCACATCTTTTCAAAGATGCCTTTGTGATTGTTAGTCCTAATGTGAATGCTATAATTAATAGCTCCCAAGCAAATCGAGTAGTACAAGCTAGTAACAAACAGCCTTCTTGCAACGTGTGTCCACTCACTGTGTCTATTCTTTTTTTGCCCCCTTGTGGCAATCATTTTCAGGCAGAAATCAAGAAAATAAAGAGAATATGCGACCTGCTCCATCATTTTGAACCACTTGGTCCCAGAAACACATGTTGAGTTTAATGCACTAAAGTAAAAAAAAGCTTCAATATTATTTTATCAGTTAACATTTAAATGATTATATCTCAACAATGGTTTGGAGTAGAAACATAACTTTATTTTTTACAAAGCTTAGACTTTCATTCTTTAGTGCATAAAATGTGTTTCTCGGTCAAAGTGAGTCAAAATAATGCAGCTGGCCACATATTCTCAATATCAAAGTGAATAGTCTCACAATGTTGATTAATCAATCTTATCTTATTAATCTATCTTATCTTTTAAATGCAATTGTAATAAACAGAAAATAAATAACTATAAAACATTTGATCTGAAATTACAAAAATTATTTTTATTTATTTTTTTTAATTTTTTTTAGTTCAGAGGCTTGTCTAACTTAAATTTCACCTGTTGTTTCTGCTCCTGCACCACAACGTGAAAAGGGAAACTGTGATTAGGAAGAGTCATGGAATTTCCCCAGAGCACTTTCCATTCTATACATGTGCTCCTGTATGATGAAAGACAGTATTACACAGTAATAGCCGCCGCCCTGAACTGCAACGCAAGCATTACATGTGGAGCCATCATCACAATGCTGTTACACTGCCGATACCTAAGGGGTGCTCATTCATCCTTCATAGCTCACGCAACAGTTTGTCTGGGGATGGGGGCGGATTTAGATATGGGCGATATGGGCAGCTGCCTGGGGTGACATCTTGCCGGGGCAGAACGAGGCGCCATACAAGCTACAACCGATACTGTCTGGGAACATTGCTTTGGATTTCCAGAGCTTCACCCATTTTTTGCTGTCAAGTATTGAGAGACAAATCAATATGATAAAAATAATGACTGTGTGGTTCCACCACCAACCACCTTGATGATACATGTTTGTAAAATGTAATTGAAAATCTTGATGTTTAATGTTTAAAATGTTGAGCATTATTTGTAGCTTAATTACTACAAATCTGTCATTAGTAATAATACTTTTGACCTAGATGATCTCTTATGCGGTCTACTGGCAGGAAATGCATGAATGAGGTTGTGACATATTTGAAGACACCACAAACTACCATGACTAAATATGCCAGAACACGTCAGTACAATAAACTATCACACAGAGCACGCGCACACATACACACATCTTAAAGGAACTATTGCAGCTGACTCCACAGCACAGGTAAACCTGACCTTGGTCACACTCTTTACATCACTTTTCTTACTCTCTTCTAAAAGTCCTTCTTTTCTCCTCTTTTCTTTCACCTTTACCTGGAACTTTCCTAAAAGATGGTAGGCTGCTAACTTGCTTGCTGGCAAACTGGCATAGGAATTTCAAAAGAAATGAGCTCACTTCTACCATTTCCCTCAGTATTACAACTGAAATCATATGAAACACTTACACTATGTATTATATCAGGGCCTGAAATTCATTACTGAAGGGCTGATTGCCCCCCTTAGATGCCTTATATTGTTGGGGATTTTTCCACTTTGTAGTCATGACACAAAGATATTCAATACTGTATAATAATTATTATTATTATAATTACATTATTTCACCTAACTGTTTCTATCAGTTATCTCATATGGTATCTCCTATGAACCTGTTTTTCTTAATTATACCTTTTATTTTGATCAGCTCTTATGCATTATGATGCTTCTTTTCAGTCAGTTCTTTCCCAGCAAAGTGCGATGTAATCTATGCTGTAATGTGCTGACTTACATTTATTGTTGTCCTTTGCAGATACTTTATTATACATTTCATTTATTTTTCCATGTTATTAATGTCATATTCTTAATTTAAATGCATTAATTTTATATAATACATAACAATATAGCTTCTTTATAACACAGCTACTATGTGCCACACCTCGAAGCTGATAACGATGATGATGATTCTTTTCAATTGCGCTTGCTCCCTGGTCCAGTTCTTAATGGCAAAACTTGTGCGATCAAGTAATCAGTAAAGGAAGACGGATGACTTAAAGCTGCTATAGCGAGCAGCCCCCTCTGTTGGTCAAAATAAACAGCATACAGTAAGCCTTGTTGCCGGAAGGCTTTAATAGCAGCTTTCTTGCCATGTATTTTCACTTTGTGGACCTATTTGAACACGCAGTAAAACGGGGACATTTCTGGGGACAGCTCCAGTCAGGGACAGACCGTCAAAAACTGGGACTGTCCCTGAAAAACGGGGACATCTGGTCACCCTATAAGTAGAATCTGGCACCATGATTTACTGAACAAGCGCTGCTCTGCTGACACACACACATAAACACGCGCAGAGGATGCGCTGCTCAGCGCAATATGTGGTCGCTCCACACTAGCCCCATCTCAGATGAAGATGATCAATAGTTCGGTCCGCCCATAACATGCATTGAGAACGGCACCGGACAAGCATTTTGCCAGATGTTGAATGAGAAGCGTATTACATTACTGTGAATTAGCCTACAAACAAACACTCAAACACAGACTTCTTGGAGCGCTCAGCGCTGGACTTCAAAATAAAAGCCTTAAGAAATTACAACTGAAATGTATTACCAATGTGTAGTAAAAATTATTATTATTAGAAATTACAATAAAAAAATTGGATTCCAAAAATTACTGTAATCACTAAAATGAAATGAAATAAATAAATAACACACAGCGAGAGAGAGAGAGAGAGAGAGAGAGAGAGAGAGAGAGAGAGAGATCTGAAACCATTTACAATCCAAATACAAGTTAAAATTAGTAAAGAGAACAAATGAAATTTTCTACTGAAATTATTTTTGTTAATCCCAATCAGTTCCACACAGTGAATTATAGGTGTTCTAAACTTATTAAGAAAAACAACAACACTGGTATCGGATCGGGATTGGCCGATACTGCTAGTTCAGGTATCGGAATTGGATCGGAAGAGAACAAATTGTCACTACACCCTAACATTCTGGTTTTACCCACAAACTTTAAGACATGTTGCCATGCTGTTTTTTAGAATGACTAATGCAGTAAAATTCTTGAGTAAAATTAATGATAGGCTACATTAAGATTTTAGATTAGAATTTAAGAGGTCGGCTATAATCAGCAAGTACAGGTCTTGTAAATGGTCACCATTTCCTTTAAGATTATTCTAAGAATTTTTAAGCACAGTTTTTATATTCACTAGTTCATTTTAAATGGTCCAGTGTAACAAGTGAATTTTTAAATGCATGTATCTATCTCAATTACCATGAGTTTAAAAAAGTTGCATGCAACTTACTTATATGTGACCAATGATAGCTTTAATGTTTTTTTATTTTATTTTTTTATCATTATATCTGTCAATGTCTATGCGCATTCCTTATTGAGCGCGCTTGGTGTGCGCCTCTTATTAGAGAATGCTGTTGCTAAATATTAAGTTCAATTCGAGGCAGGTGGAGTGAGAGCTGTCCCCTACTGGGTTATTGAGCACACGTGTGCCTCTCCATTGTGATTGGTGCGCCGCGCATTGAGTATTTGATTGATAAATGGTGATCATAAAGAGGATGTTGTGTCTGTTTCCTACCATGTAAACTATTTTTTAGTGCTTCACTTGCATTTCATTTGTAAGAGAAGCAACAGGATCAACTCTGAAGCTGTGTTCTCTCTCCCGGTTAGTTGCGCATTTGCTTTTTGTTCTTGCATCTGTACCCAACACCAATTTTAATCTGTTTATATTATTAGGTTGAAGTGGTGAGCATAGTTTATTTATGACGTGGTGAGCCTTTCTCACCGAAGGTAAGGCATTTATTTGGGCTTTAATGGGGTGGTTTATAAGGGTTCCAATTTTATGTTTTTTTAAGCATATTCATAATAAATTTGCCATTGCAGGTGCGGTGTGGCCCTATATAACGCTAGCTGAATTCTTGCCAAATAAGAGCAATCTCTAACGAGTTGGGCTCAGGTGCATTCTATAAGGTAGAAAATCAGGGTTTCGTGATAACGTGGGAAATTGCGCTATAAAAGTAACTTATACGTACATTTACACCAGCATGTATAATCCACATTAAGTAGAACTGAATCTGGAGCTGGCAGGTCCAAAGATGCGAAACTAACGCTGAACTTCTACCGGAAGTTGTTGGCTCGCTACTCGTTTGACATTCGGTTTCTCCTACCCGTGCTCTCTGGCGCCGACCATTTTACGATACCATTAGCACAATTAGGGTTAAAAAACACAATTAGGAATTGACAGGCATAAAAAACTGTGAACACTTGTTGTAGTTGGAGAATTATGCTAAAATGCTCCGATGGGCATTCATTAACTAGTGCTTGTAAGGGACCGTCTGAAAATTCCACCCACAGCACTTAAAACATCAAGGAGATGTCAAAGTATTCATTCATTAATCCAATTAAAGTGTAAGTTACGCATACAATTTACAGTCTTTAGAATGTTTTGGTTTTCTTTTTTTACATAAGTGTTTAAGACAGACCATGCAAAGCAGTTGCACTGAACAATTGGACACCAGTGACGTTTAGCACAGTGTGTGGACTTAGATGATCTCTTATGAACCATAAGCAAATATTTAATAAATATTTAACTTAAAATTTAGTGGGGTAAAGTTTATTATACAGTCATAATGCATTGATGTTTTGTTTAAATATAATTTGTTTGGTCTATTTATTATGATGTGGGGAACCCCCAGAACCACCCCTGTAAGCAACATGTACTTATTTCAGTGCCCATATGTTACAGCTTTCACACTGTATGTGCAAGCAGTGCAGTGCTGGAAAATACTTGGAAAATGCACTAAACATTTATCCACACAATCTTTTGCAATACGGGCTTTTATGACGCAGCTTAAATTTATTTGACAAAGACATCTGTCTGACTTGATACAATTTCCACATGCTGGAACAGGAACACAAACAACACTATCCAGTAAATCTGGATGATTTAAGGGAATCGTTATCCCAAAAAAGAAAATTCTCATCATATACTTACCTTTCAATTTCACATTCTTCTGTTTTTGGTGATTCACATTCTTTGTGCACATCGCTACCTACTGGACAGGGAGGAGAATTTATAGTAAAAGACTTAAATATTGATCAGTTTCTCACCAAAACCTATCACATTGCTTCTAAAGATATAGATTTACATACTGTATGTTTTACTTGATGCTGCCTTTATGTGCTTTTAGGAGCACCTATTCACTTGCATTGTAAGGACCTACAGAGTTTAGATATTCTTCTAAAATCTTTATTAGAGTTCTGCAGAAGAAAGTCATGCACATGTCAGATGGCACGAGGATGAGTAAATGAGAGAGTTTAAAATTTTGGGCAAACTATCCCTTTAAGCAGTACGTAGTAACACTCAGGGTTTTGGATTCCATGTGAATTAATTACCATTTTGATATTATGATTGCCCTTCTCATGTAAATTAGATTTAATTATTATCAAGTTAGTAATATCACGCACTACTGATAACCATTTTATAATTTTTGGCAGTTATTAAAAGAAATAATCAATGTAGATATCTAAAAGTCGTGTTGCTGCTGCTAATACACTGTTTATGCCTGAACTTTAAAACAGGCCTTCAATTCCCTGATTAACTCAGCAACTGGCAACCCCATTTTACCTCCAATGAAATATTATTCTACTTTAAAAAGTTTGACTCATTCCCATGAGGTCTCTTTGAATTAGTCATGGGCTGCTTATCAGTGACCGAGACAGTCCTCATACCAAGTAAAGGGCCATGTAACCATAATTTGAGTTCCACAGAGTTTTATGCAATAGTTGTTTATTTAGTAATTGGCCTTTTTATTTTCAGTATTCATGACTCTCTGCTGCTGAAACTGATCATTTGTTCTACTCTGTTTCTACATTTTGCGGCATTCAATGCAAATGACAGATTCAATTGAGACGTTTGCAACAATAATGAGCTTGTATTTTACAGGAGGTGTAATGCACAACTGGAAACACATTGTCAGAAGACCCATTACAGTATCTTTACACAATATTGCTCGAGTAAAATTGAAGAATGATCTTGATTATCACATCAGTATACTGTAATAAAGTAATGACAATTAGGTGAATCCATGGATGAATGGAATCCATAAAGTCACAACTTTTTTTCACAGTTCAGGGTTGTCTCAGGGTTTGATTGATGAGCTTGCAATTAACACAATTATTCACATCAAAAGTTCAAGAATTTGATCATTAAAAAGTTTTACCAAAAATTAATATAAGGGTACAACGGGGCTAAAGGCACACCTTAAGGAAAATTTGCTTTTTTTTTTTTTTCTGTTCACAAAGTGTATCAGGATTCAAGAAATAAATGTATTTTTATTGAATATTGATGAAGCAACATAATTTGTGTGAAAAGAAATACCAGAAGATTCCTTTTGAATAAATGTTTTTTTTCCTTCTTTTTTTAAATGTGGTGAGGGGGCCTTTTACCCCACACCTGAGGTAAAAGACTCCCTCACTTGTGGTAAAAGGCCACCAGGGGGAATATTTGATATAGTGTATAGATACCGGGGCAATAGTTACAGGGCACAATTTGTCAGCTTATGCAAATATATATTGCTTATTCAAATAACCACTTCAGAAAAGGGTGCATAATTTTTTGTCCATTTCAGTCACATTTGACATTTCATTACATCCCAAGTATTCTATAAAAAAAAGAAAATTAAAAAAAAATCTCTGTTATTGGATCAGTCAATGTGAGCCCACTTTGAACATTCTTCATAACAAATCTTTTCTCCCCACTTAAGAAAAACAGTGTGTTTAATAGGGGCCTTTAGCCCCTGCAACAGGGTAACTTTAAAAAAAAAAAAAATCAAATGTACATAAGTATTCACAGCCTTTGCTCAATACTTTGTTGAAGCACCTTTGGCACCAATTACAGCCTCAAGTCTTTTTGAGTATGATGCTACAAGCTTGGCACACCTATTTTTGGGCAGTTTCTCCCATTCTTCTTTGCAAGACCTCTCAAGCTCCATCAGGTTGGATGGGGAGTGTCGGTGCACAGCCATTTTCAGATCTCTCCAGAGATGTTCAATCGGGATCAAGTCTAGGCTCTGGCTGGGCCACTCAAGGGCATTCATGGAGTTGTCCCATAGCCACTCCTTTGTTATCTTGGCTGTGTGCTTAGGGTCGTTGTCCTGTTGGAAGATGAACCTTCGTCCCAGTCTGAGGTCCAGAGCGCTCTGGAGCAGGTTTTCATCAAGGATGTCTCTGTACATTGCTGCATTCATCTTTCCCTCGATCCTGACTAGTCTCCCAGTTCCTGCCGCTGAAAAACATCCCCACAGCATGATGCTGCCACCACCATGCTTCACTGTAGGGATGGTATTGGCCAGGTGATGAGCGGTGCCTGGTTTCCTCCAGACATGACGCTTGCCATTCAGGCCAAAGAGTTCAATCTTTGTTTCTCATGGTCTGAGAGTCCTTCAGGTGCCTTTTGGCAAACTCCAGGCAGGCTGTCATGTGCCTTTTACTGAGGAGTGGCTTCCGTCTGGCCACTCTACCATGCAGGCCTGATTGGTGGAGTGCTGCAGAGATGATTGTTCTTCTGGAAGGTTCTCTCTCCACAGAGAAACGCTGGAGCTCTGTCAGAGTGACCATCGGGTTCTTGGTCACCTCCCAGACTAAGGCCCTTCTCCCCCGATCGCTCAGTTTGGCCGGGCGGCCAGCTCAAGGAAGGGTCCTGGTGGTTCCAAACTTCTTCCGTTTACGGATGATGGAGGCCACTGTGCTCATTGGGACCTTCAATGCTGCAGAAATTTTTCTGTACCCTTCCCCAGATCTGTGCCTCGATACAATCCTGTCTCGGAGGTCTACAGACAATTCCTTGGACTTCATGGCTTGGTTTGTGCTCTGACATGCACTGTTAACAGTGGGACCTTATATAGACAGGTGTGTGCCTTTCCAAATCATGTCCAATCAACTGAATTTATCACAGGTGGACTCCAATCAAGTTGTAGAAACATCTCAAAGATGATCAGTGGAAAGAGGATGCACCTGAGCTCAATTTTGAGTGTCATGGCAAAGGCTGTGAATACTTATGTACATGTGATTTCTTTTTCGTTTTTTATTTTTAATAAATTTGCAAAGATTTCAAACAAACTTCTTTCACGTTGTCATTATGGGGTATTGTTTGTAGAATTTTGAGGAAAATAATGAATTTAATCCATTTTGGAATAAGGCTGTAACATAAAAAAATGTGGAAAAAGTGAAGTGCTGTGAATACTTTCCGGATGCACAGTATTAAAAAAATATTAAATATTAGATCAAATGACCTCAAAATCAAACTTTAGACTTCACACACAATGATCTCATGGATCAGGAATATTTTGTTGTGTATAGTGACAAACAAGTGTTTATGAAAATCCTAAAATCACTCACATTTTACAAAAAAATAAAAGCCTCTTTGACTCAACTGTTGCTTTCTTGTGTCATTCTGTTTTTGTTAAATCATTTCACAGTTTAATGAAAGTTTGGCTGTTTGCCGGTGTTTTTTCCCCTGAGGTCATTAGTTTTGTGTCCTACACATAACAAAACCCCAATATGTAAAAGACATCTACACTGATATTTTTGACAAGTCACATAACCAGTTATAGGGGATTATCATTGGTTTTATCACTCATCAAACACTGAACTGTCTTGAGGTGAAAAGATGCCCCATTCTGTACCATTTCACCACTTGAAGTTTTTGAATGTTTCTTTAAAGTTTACACTTGTTTTTCGAAGTTCGAAATTATTGGTCATGTAGTTTTCAAAAAACAAAGAACTGCATGATATTTTTGCATTGGCTATAAGGTAACACTGAACTGTATGTCAGTTAGGAAGTGGTTCAGTTATTTAGTTTGTGTTTGAATTTTGTGTTTTATTATTCTGCATCATGGAATATTCTGGATTCAATACAAGTGAAGCTCAATTGACAGCTTTTGTGGCAAAATGTTGATTACCAGTGAGACACCTACAATGGAAGTCAATGGGGGCCAATTTGTAAATATTAAAATCCTCAATGTTTCAAAAGTATTACCACAAGACGTAAAAACATGCGTGTTAACATGATTTTAGTGTGATAATATCGCTTCATAACCTTTCTGTGTAGAAAGCCCTAAAACGACTGTAAAAATGATGATTTAAACAACTTTACAGCTCAAATAATACACCAGTTTTAAAAGAAGAATTAATGTAAGTGATTTTATAAAAATCAGAAGCACATTTCTGCCTTTTAAACCCTCCAAAAATTGACTCCATTCACTTCCATTGTAGGTACCTCACTGTAACACAGGTTTTTGCTTTTTTTTTTTTTTGAGACGAGTCGAAATAATTTTTGTAGTAATCAACATAATGCCATAAATGCTGTCGATTGAGCTTAACTTGTACTGAACCCAGAATATTCCTTTAAGTATTGTGTGTTATCATTTTGTTTTCTGCTTTCCTTTTTTATTGTCCAATTACGAATGTCCTGTAGTTAAAGTGAGTGTAATCTGTAAATTTCAGTGTGATTGAATTGACCTTATGTGTTCAAATGCTCTCATCATTTTGCATTTCCATTTGTCTATTACTTGAGTCATCAGCTCTAGGTTCTCCATTTCTAATTTTAATCAACTTGTAATTTCTTTTAGGTATATCTGTACTTAATCAAGTGACTGAATGTGTTTGTCTTGTAACAGTACTTCACATATCTAAGAAAAGTGGTATTTTTATCTACCTTAATCACTAACAACTGCAAAGCTGACATTGTGTATTGACTGCAGCAAATATTTAACTCTCGAGGGCAATAGGTCATCTACACACTTTAAAGCTGTGACTCAAAAATTTCTCAGAAATTTCCAATCCAAAGCAAATAGTCACAGCATTACTATCAAATGAATCAACTGTCATTATGTAAAGTAGTATTTATAACCTAGCCGAGGTCATTATGATGACTTGGCAAGGCTCATAACCTGTCTAGTAGTAACTTGTTTTATGGTTCAGTTCTCTCAAAAGTTCATGGTAATAGACTTTTCTCTTTGTCAAATGTCACTTGTACAGTACATGCATTTGTGTCTACTACTTTTTTATTGTGAACAAAATAACTCCAGAAGCACATTAAAGGGACAGTTCACCCAAAAAACTAAATTATGTCATTATTTACTCACCCTTACGTAGCCTCAGTCACCATAAGGCGAACATTCTGCGTAACATTTTTATTTTTATTTTTTTAAATAAAATTTGAAAACATGAGGAGGATGAGTAAATGGTGACAGAATTTTCATTTGTGGGAGAACTGTCCCTTTAACACAATGGACACATCAACATACTTTGTTTTTAAACTGCTCTTTCCACATTTTAGGTTTCTAAATATATATTTGATGTAGTTATTCAAAGAATCAGAACACTAACAGAGAAGAAACACTTTGGATTTGGCACTATACAAGTCTAGCAACTATAGTGAATCATGGCGTGAAATATGATGAAGTGATCCCTAAGCATGAACAAAGCAGACAAAGGGATTTAATATTTGGGCAAGATCCTTAAGGATCAGGCTGCCATTATTCAGTTTGAACTGGTAAGTGTTTTTGCAGGTGCATGTTCTTGGCATTCCATTAATTTCAAAGGCTCTGTAGGGTCATGCAAACCTTTCTCAAGAAATGCTTTTAATGAGAAGCACTTTTGGATTTGAATTCTTAAATGACAATACATGTTTAAACACCTTTGAATTAATGCTTTTTTTCTGGAGGCTATATATCAATCACTACACAAATATTTACTCTGTTAGAAATCTCACAGTGAAGTGCATGTAGACAATTGATTTTGTTATGCCTGATGTGATGCCAATTAGAGTGAAATGTCCTCAGGCCTGGAAATGATTGAACATTTCAAATGTGCTCTTTATACGCTGATATTACTAAATTTTTTTGGCTGAAAGAATTGCTGCCATTAAAGTTTTTAATACTGAAGCGATGATTGGTATTTCTTTGCTTACGTCAGTAGAAGTACATCTTTCTCTGATGAAGAGCTGAAGGCAGCCTTAAGAGATAATTCGCCCAAAAAACAAAAGTTTTTCACCATTTACTCACTCATGTTTTTCGAAACCTGAATGACTTTCTTCCTTCTGTGGAAGTAGGGTGACTAAAAATGTCCATGATTTAGCTTTGTCTTCATAGTGATGTTCTATCTACTGTCAGGACTATCATACATTCTGTGATACTGCGCATCAGTTTTCACGTGTTTACGTGTGCTTATGCAATTATTCTGGCTCTCAACCAGAAACATCAATAACGTACATGAAAGTATGTTTCCCAACCCTGTGAATTATTGGAGAGAACACCTGTTTCATATCAGGGAAATTTAAACTATTGTGATAATAGAAACAATAGAACAAAATGGAATTTCACAACTGGGTCCGTCAGGCATCTGATCTTTCCTGCTTTTATGTTGCAGTATTTTATTTTATGGCTATTATTAAATGTACTAATGTTACTACAGGTATTCATTAAATGTTTTAAATTAAAAACACAAAAAGAGATGCCAGTCACCATTTATTTTACTTGTGTCCTTTTTTCCATACAATGAAATACAGCACATTGCTTAATCGCACATGATAAATGCATGCTTTCTGTAACATAAATGCCAATGGGATGGACATTCCGCATTATTCCACGATTATAACTCATACATGGATATACAGTATACTCATTTTTATCAGAAAATGACAGACTCGCTGTGGTAATCTGACAACTGCTTTCATGTGTCTTTCCATCACAGTAGTTGACTCCTACTCTTTAGGAGAATTTTGTGGTTTTGTCAAATTATACTACACTTTGGTGAAAGATTGTCTGTGTGCCAGTATTTTCCCCGAGGTCTTTTAGTTATGTTTCCCACCCACGACGAAACCCCAATATAGATACACATATAATACAGGACTCAAGTGCCCATTACCCATTGATCACTATCTTGCATGCAGTGGAAAATGTCCTCAACATTTGACATTTGACAAAAGGTTCTGCCCCTTTTCATCATTTTTCTGTAAATTAGACAGATAACATCAATGTTGATTCCACATCCACTTTGAAATACAATGCAGTCTTAAACTGTCTAAATGTTAAAGACTAAACTTTTGTCCTCAAATGAGTAGAACTCGGACAATTTTGGATGAACCAGAATGATCATTTCCTCTTACAAAATCTACTTGTGCAGGAAGTTGCACAATGTGTCCTTTTGTTTCACTTTTCCGCAGAGCATGTTCATTGAGTATTATGCAAGCTTCACTCCATGCTTAAAAATGGGTTTTGAAACTAAATTTCTGTGCTCAGAGGAAACAGAATTTTCATCATACTCTCACTTTTGCTGTTTCTTCCTCTTGCCTTTCCTCTTTTACTTGTATCATCCTTCGACGCTTTGGATAAGAATAGCTGTCTATATGCCCATCTGTCTGACTCTGTCTCAGATATTTGTGACTGAGACAATCATCATGAAGTCACGTGGTAAATCATATGTGCTAAAAAAAAAATTTCACACTTGAAATCACTGGCATATGGCAACATTTTGATATTCAGTCACACTTTTCCAGTTATGTATTCTCACTAGACACTCTTTTCACTAGAATTGCCTTTATTATTTGATAAATACTTTGTTTTGTCCTTTGAAAAAAGGATGTGTGACCACACGTCGGATTCCCCTTTCTATGTCTGGAAACCACATTTCTGGCTGTTTTGATATGTGTCTGGTATCTACTACCTTGTATCAACAGAAATAGACTACACTGTCTGATATGCAGACAGCAGACATAACAGTCAAGATGGACAAGGTAGGCACTAGTTTTATCTCGTTTTCATTTAAATGGTATGAACATATTTTATGGGTATTCACATTGTAATACACAAACACACACTGTTTTTAAAGTTGCCATTGAAATATAGCCATAAACTATGGAGCTTTATCTTTTAAGGATGCTGAAGTCAGATGTAATAATGAGTATGCATACAGTAGGTTGTAATGTAAATCTGTTAGTCCCTCCTTGATATTCTTGGTTACTGAGTGACAAACTGACATCAAGGCATGTCAAAACCCTCTTCCCACACATAAAGCAGAAACTATGGAGTATGTTTAGACGATTTTACAGACTGCTAAACTGGAAAGGGTGCAAAAAGCAATCATGAAGATGAACAGGTTACACCAGGTTGCTGTAACTTCTGCTAATTTTCCCTAGATTAAAAACTTGACTGCTTATACATGTGCCAAAAACCAAAGGTGTGACAGCAACACGGTGACACTATACATACAATAGCATGAAAAATAACTAGAGGTGAATAGGAAGGGTGTTCCAATTAATATTGTATCTCAGATAAATATTTATATAAGACCAATTACTGTTATCTCCACAGCCCGAATAATGTCAGAAACAGACTGTGTAGCTTTCATGTAAATGACGGGAATTCTGGGAATTCTCCCATGACTAAGGAAATTCTCCATCTTTTTCAGGATGTGCGTTCAAATAACGCACACTCTCTCTCTCTCTCTCTCTCTCTCTCTCTCTCTCTGTCTCTGTCTCTCTGCAGACATGTTAGCTACTGGAACTGTAAGTTAAAAATAGCAAATGTAATTGCAAACTCACCAAATATTTTCCCTCTTTATGTGAATTGTGTTTTGTTTTTGATTTTTTTACGTCACATTCCTGTTTTGTTTTAGCTTTTTAAGATATGCATCTTTGCCTCACAGGGAAATCTTTGTAATAAAAATATAATAAACCTAATTGGTAATCTCTGTTTTTATTTTTTATTTCTGTTAACATAAACAGGTTAAGTAAACAGTCTTAGCAGAAGAACACAGCTAAATTATCTATTATTATAGGCCGAGGCCACAAATGAGGTTCAAGCTACACCAGTTATGTAATATTTCATGGGGAGATTGCACTGCATTTCATTTTGACTGTTATTTGCCATGGTTTTTCATAATCTATCTATACATTGTATTGACATTGACATTATTTCTATAGCACATTTAAAAACAACACAAGTTAACCAAAGAACTCTACAATATAAGTAATGATAATAAAATACACAGGATTTAAACAATACACACGCATGCAGAAAAGTGGGGAGAGTTAGAGATAGACAGAGTTACAGCAACTTCAATATTGCTGTACTAACAGTGTAACATATGCAAGGGAGAAAAGGTAAGTTTTGAGCTTAGATTTGAATAAACTAATGAAAGATGTTAATGGAAGATGTACTAAATTGGAACTCCACAGTCCTGGACCATTGACCGAGAAGGCACAATCACCCTTACATTTTAAACGGGTCAGAGGAATGACCAGATGCATATCATTTGATGACCTGAGAGACTTGGAGGGTTGATGGACAGTTAAGAGATAAGAAATATGGAACAGTCAGTCCATGGAACTCCTTAAAGGTGCAATATGTAACAATTTTCATGTAATATTCACCTTTTTTTTTGCCAATGTGTGAACGGCTTGTAATGCAACATAAAAAATGAGCCCTTTCCGGACTTTCTAGGTTGCCTATTAAAGCCTGTGGACTGATTTTCATGCGAAGGGAGCGGGTCCCTTTTGCCAGGAAAATCCAAAGGATGTGACGTATATGCGTGCTCCCAAGAGCCTTGCCTCAGACAGTAATAGCTTCTCTTCCGCTATTCAACAGCGACAACAAACTGCAACACTAGGTAACGTTATCTTAGAGATGGAATCCAGCAAACGGCCGGTTCCCAGCACAACACCGACTCATACACAAACTCAGAGTAAGCCAAAAAAAAAAAAAAAAAACATTAATCTACTGAATCCTGTCTAGCTAAGTGGAAACGTGATTGTGGTCGAGTGAAAACTAGAGTGAACATCGGCAGGGCATTTGATTCCTGGAGGGACCATTGTTTGGTTTTGGGGATCAAAACAGACCCTGAATTGGCATTCTTCTTATTGGACAGGTAAGCTTACATAACTGCAAAGCATGTGAAATATAGTGCCATAAGAATTGATCTGTGTAATTTTAGCTAACTTGATCTTGCCTGCACAGTAACTGTCATGATCAATGTTAATCTGTAATTATTCAGCAAGGTAAATTACAATAACACATGAAATGAATGCTAAACAATGTTCAAGATAATGCAAAAAGACCCATTCATTAGTGTAACGTAACTTGGTTATACAGAAAATATATACATTCTATTATTATAAAACAATAGCGCACTGATATATCAAAATGACAGTTGTGATGGAATTACATCAATTCTGAATTGTCAACATATTTATAATGTACAGTCTATTTTATAAACAGCTACTGTCATCCACCAAATTTAGCTAACAGTTATTGATAAAGCTGGCTAGCTAGCTAACGCTGATATAGGCTATCGTATAAATGCAGTCAATGTATCATGCAAAGAAAAGTGATTACTTCAAACTAGAGTCTCACATAGTCAGACCTATATCCACACTTTGTTTTAGCCCTGTTCCAGCACTGGAGAGTCAAATATAATATACAGTCTGAAAGTTTGTAGTAAAACAGTCATAACTGTGTCATTTTAATTATGCTACCATCATAGCATGATGCCGGTGAATCACGTTGTCTCTTTGTACGTTACGTCATTGTTTTGGATGCTTGCTCAATCACATCCCTATGGAGTGGGTGCACGAGCGCGAGCACGAGCACGAGCAACAGGTAGGTGGCTGCAGTTCCCTTAATGGCCACAGGTGTTAGAATCTTACATACTGCACCTTTAAAAACAAATAAAACAATCTTGAACTGGATTCTGTAACAGGAAACTAGTGAAGAGAAGCCATTGCGGGTGATATCCTTTCTCTTTTCTTGGTTCCAGTAAAGCAGCATTTCAGACTGACTGAAGGCGTGATATGGAAACTTCCATGTACAGTGAATTACAATAGTCAAGTCTAGAGGAGATGTGGACATGCACATGTCTCCAGATCTTCAAAAGACAGAAATTATTTCAATTTAGTAATGGCCCTGAATTGGAAGAAACTAGCTTTATCAAATTTGGAAGCAGAGGGTCTATGCTTCATAGACATTCTAAATAATATACCAATATGTGATTTCATTTTGCTTGTGTAATGGTGGCCAGCTGATAGATAGCTGTGCAATGTGTATAAACCTCACTCTCCTGACCTCAAGAGGTGCACTAGCAACTGACACTAGAGGCTGTAGCCTTTAGCCTCCTTGTTAGCTCACCGTCTCCCACACTGGAGACGCCGGTTTGAGTCCCATATGGAGCAGGTAGAACAGGAGCATCACAATGGTGCCGTGACTCGGATGGGAGTGAGGCTTAGGGGGTTGAGTGTAATGGTGGCCAGCTGATAGATAGCTGTGCAATGTGTAAAAACCTCACTCTCCTGACATCAAGACATGCACTAGCGACTGATGCTAGAGGCTGAAGCCTTTAGCCTCCTTGTTAGTGCACCACCTCCCACACTGGAGAAACCGGTTCGAGTCCCGTACGGAGTGGGTAGAACTGGAGCATCACACTTGCATTGCATAATATTGATTAAAATATGTGAATAAATAAAATAATTATAATACATATGGAGAACACTTCATCCTACATTAAGCTTATAATCAAACTGTAATTCAGTCATTGTAGCTAGTAATATCACTTTATTCAAACTTGTATATATTGTTGTATTTCTAAGTATTCTTTTTGTGCTAAATTAAAGTAAACACAAACACGGTTTATTTTAGTATTTACTTAATAGTTTTATTTAGTTTTTCCAGAATTGTTCTTCATGATCCACTTTAAAACATTCAGTATAAAAACAAGTTGGTTAGAGATACAATGTCCTTCATGCAGTCCCTATACACAGTATACAAATTTGTTTGTTCATTTTCATCCAATCACACTTAAATACAGTCATTCAATAAATAATGGAGAATATTAGTAAAACACCTTTGAAGTACATGAAAGAAAACTTTGAAGAAACTTTAAGTTAAAGAGTCATTAAGTTAAAAGTATTCATTCATAGAATGAAAAAGCTGCAGATATACTTTTTACAAAAAAGAGAGTTTGTTTAGCTTGTTCCAGTTATTTAGTTCATTCAGTATGGAGTGTGCCAAAGAGCTTGTCCCAGTGGGTGAAGTATGGTGCATAGTTGGACTTGAACTTCTGATGGTGAAGATCATGGTGCGGTGCTCCTCCATACAGTCCAAAGGGCACAAGTCTGTGTGTTGCCCACGGCAGATCATAGCCACAATGGTCCTCCACTGACAACCACATGTTCAGCATATGGAAAAGCATCTCTGTCATAGGATGAACCCCGAGTAACATGGGATTAACCGCAGCAAAGAAACCCAGTGACAGAGTCTCCCAAGCCCCAGAGTACTCCGTAGTCAGCGCAAAGGTGGATGTGTGTTTGTGGTGCACCTTATGGAAAGTGCAGTAGAGCCAGGGTACTTTGTGATGTAGAAGATGCCACACAAAGTACTGGAAGTCAAAGAGAAGCAGGCAGGCAGAAAGGTCCCAGATGACTTGCAGGATCCCAGGTGCCATCACCGTGTAGCTGACGGGTCTCCAGTACCAATGAGCGACGCTCAGCGGGAAGATGTACACCGCATGGTTGTAGAGTGAGAGGGCAAGGCAGCTCCACATCATAGTCCTAGACACGTTGGTTTTCTGTTGAATCTTGTATCTCCTTATGAGCGCAACTCTGGGAGACAGGGAGTCCAGAACTACAAAAGGCAGGCAGAAACTTAAGTAGACTGTGAGAGAAAAGAGCACTGGGAAAAAGGGAGACCGTAGCATGGTCTCATACTGTAGAACGCAATCCCAGATGTACTGTACTAGTCCAGACATCTTCTCAATTCCTTAGCTGTTCTGTATAGTTATCAGAGTAGTAAAATAATGCTTTATAAATGCTACTCTATACCAATCCCCGCCCCCTTTCTGAGCTCCGGACCTTATATGGTTCTTCCTCTCGGAATTTCCCATTTTTCGTGGTACTGTGAGTGAACATTGCATCTTATTTCACATCGGCCACATAGTTAATGATTAACTTTAATCTACGGATATAAAAATCCAGCAATGCTACACTGAAACTTGTTTTGAGACAAAAATGTAATAATATTAACATTTACACACTACCATAGAAAAACGACATGTATTCAATCATAGTGTAAATAGAATAACAATAAAAAAGCAGTAAAGTATCCTACTTACTTTCAGAAACTGCTAATGTGTTTAGCATTAGTTAATAACTTTGTTAACTCGAGGCGGGTGCTGTACATATTCCTTTGAGATCTGAAATGTATATTCTACACTACGAAAATGAAAACCTGGCAAAATATTCATAAATCTTTCAAAATGTGACGTGTAAGATTCTGTGACGCTTGATAGCTGTTATTTACGGGTGCCTCGAGGAAAGGAAATGAGAATTTGCTGATAGGTTAAGAAAGTTCTTCTGATTTTTCTGAAGTAAATACTTCCACCTTCTGGTAATAATAGGCAAACGCTCTTGGGACACAGATACAGGACAGATAAATATGAATAGGCTAAAACGGAGCTAAAGGCACCCCTTAATGAAAATGTGCGAAATAAAAAAATATATATATTCTGGTGTGAAAATGTATCAAGTTTTAAAAATTTAATTTCTTTTTATTGAATATTGATATTTTTTGTGAAATAAATAAATATCACGGATGGTTATTTTGAGCAAAATGTATTATTATTATTTTAAAGGTGGCAAGGGGGCCTGCAAAAAGGTTGCTGTAAATTTTACAGTAACTTACTGGCAGCTGGAAGCTAGTATGTTACTGTAAAAGTGTTCATTATTACTGTACTTTCATTTATAGTATTATTACTGTATTTCCATTTATAGTATTATTACTGTATTTCCATTTACAGTACTATTACTGTTTTTCAATTAGAGTTTAGCTTAATTTACTTTAAACAAAATTAATTTTCTACCTGTAAAAAACAGTCCAATTGCAGTACAGCACTGTAAATCATAATTTTTTAATTATATAAAAATATGCTTTTTAATTGTTGAACATTTACTTATTAAAAGTACAAATTACAAATGTGTTCATGTACTCTCTCTCACACTCTATCTTGTTCTTTTTATAAACTTTTTGGGAAGCCGACAACATAACTTTGTCTTAACATTTATAACCATCATAAGAAACGTCCACCTCTTGTCCTAATAAAACAAAAACAGGCCTTACAAAAAAAAAAAAGGCCTTACAAAAATAAAATACAATAAAAAAATCAGTTTGTGTTGTGTTACATTTCAGTCGTTTTGCCAAAGTCGACAAGCTCTCTGATGAAGTGATTCAGGCTGATGCTTCTTCTTTGGACCCTCTTTTTCTAGATTTCCAGCTGATCTGTGACTTTGATTGGCATTTGGTACCATCAGGGTTGATTCTCAGAATGAACCTGTAAGCACAAGAAAAAATACATTATTTCTCAAACCAGTGTTTCCCCAACTGTCATTACTTGATGCTGTATGCACTTTGATGTTAATAAAAGCAATATGTACTATGTACTACATCTGAATGCACCTAAAGGGAAGGTACATAATTAGTAGATAATCCATCACATTCAAATCACCGAAGCTCCATCCATTACAACAAAATGTATTTTGGATTACCTAATGCAGCAAACCTTATTTGGACAAGATGTCATCATTTAGATTTTCCACCAGGTGGTGCCATTTAACCTAATCCATCTATACCTTTTTATTCATAATACAATTCATTTATTTTATTTATAAACATTTAAAAACAACCAGGGTTGACAAAAGTGCTGTACAATGGCATCTTAAGATAATCAAGCATAAAAGCAGCAACAACAAAAAAAAAAAAAAAAAAAAAAAGAGAGAGAGAGGGAGACATAGTCACATCATGGAATAGAATTAAGGTAAGTTATAGGCCAAGGAAAATAAAAATGTTTTAAGGATGGATTTAAAAGCTGACAGGGAAGACACAGTTCTGATAGGTGCCGGCAGGCTGTTCCAAAGCTTGGGGCCAATGCTCGATCACCTCTGTGCTTCAGCCTGGTTATAGGAACAAACAGAAGGTCACATTCCCCAGATCTAAGGGATCTAATTGGATTATGCGGTGCAGCAAATCAGAGAGATATTTAGGTGCCTGGTTGTTCAGAGATTTATATACAAATAATACAATCTTAAAATTGATTCAGAATCTGACAGGCAACCAGTGCAAAGAGATCAAAATGGGAGTAATATGTTCATGTTTACGACTGCCCTTTAAGAATCGAGCCGCAGCATTTTGGACCATTTGTAAGCGAGAAAGTGATTGGTGCACACCAGAATATAGGGAGTTACAGTAGTCTAGGCGCGAAAAAATAAAAGCATGAATCACGATTTCAAATGGTTTGCTTGAAAGAAAAGGTTTAGTCTTTGCTAAGTGACGTAGGTGGAAAAAAAAAAACGATCTAACCAGGTTGTTAATTTGTTTATCAAACTTAAGGCTACTGTCAAAAGAAAAGCCTAAATTCTTAGCGCAAGTAGTGAGATATGGAGCGAGATTACCTAGTTCAAAATTATTCACATTTTTAGTCTTATTAGGTCCAAACAAATAATTTCAGTTTTATTCTCATTTAGGTGCAGGACATTATTCGTCAAGGGTACACCTGGATGGGTCGCCAGTCTATGCATATAAAATAAATACATATTTAAAAACATATATAGACTTACTAATTAACCTGACCTACATGTCTTCAGACTGTGGGAGGAAAGCATAGCAATGGGAGGAAACTCACAGAAAGGCCCTAGCTGGCCAGCAGATGCATACCCAGAACGTTCTTACTTTGAGGCAACAATGCTTACCACTGAGCTGCCCTTTTTCAAGTTGGTTATTACAACAAAACCACAGTGCATTTTCCCACCGATATATTTCACCTCCCTAATCTACTACATTGTTGGTTAATATCAGAATGAGAATCAGTACACATACAAGGAATCTGACTCTGAATTTGAGGGTTTTTTTCATTGCTCTCAATGTACTTACACAGGAATATACACTAGCGTTTGGAATAATGTACAGATTTTCTGTTTCGGAAGGAAATTGGTACTTTAATTCACAAAAGTGGCATTCAACTGATCACAAAGTATAGTCAGGATATTAGTGATGTAAAAAAACAGCAACATCACTATTTGAAAAAAGTAATTTTTGATCAAATCTAGACAGGCACCATTTCCAGCAACCATCACTCCAACACCTTATCCTTGAGTAATCATGCTAAATTGCTAATTTGGTACTAGAAAATCACTTACCATTATATCAAACACAGTTGAAAACTGTTTGGTTTGTTAAATGATGCTTAACATTGTCTTTGTGTTTGTTTTTGAGTTGCCACAGTATGCATTAGACTGGCATGTCTTAAAGTCAATATTAGGTAAAAAATGGCAAAAAAGAAACAGCTTTCTCTAGAAACTCAGTCAATCATTGTTTTGAGGAATGAAGGCTATACAATGCTTGAAATTGCCAAAAAAAGGTGTACACTACAGTCTTCAAAGACAAAGGACAACTGGCTTTAACAAGGACAGAAAGAGATGTGGAAGGCGAGATGTACAACTAAACAAGAGGATAAGTACATAAGAGTCTCTAGTTTGAGAAATAGACGCATCACATGTCCTCAGCTGACAGCTTCATTGAATTCTACCCGCTCAACACCAGTTTCATGTACAACAGTAAAGAGAAGACTCAGGGGTGCAGGCCTTATGGGAAGAATTGCAAAGAAAAAGCCACTTTTGAAACAGAAAAACAAAAAGAAAAAAAGTTAGAGTGGGCAAAGAAACACAGACATTGGACAACAGATAATTGGAAAAGAATGTTATGGATCTTAACCCCATTGAGCTTTCGTGGGATCAGCTAGACTGTAAGGTGCGTGAGAAGTACCCGACAAGACAGCCACATCTGTGACAAGTGTTAGAGGATGCGTGGGGTGAAATGTCACCTGAGTATCTGGACAAACTGACAGCTAGAATGCCAAGAATCTGCAAAGCTGTTGTAACGATGGGCTGAAGAACCCAAGTGCAAATTTATTAATAAATGTGAAATCCCAAAACCGTAAATCCAAACATGAATAAAACTTAAACATGAACTTGACTTGACTAGACTTAAACTTGACATAAACATGAACAACATTACCAAACACAATACCTGACCCGGGACAATGGAAAACATGAGGGCTTAAATACTAGACATGGGAGAACACATGACAAAGATGACCAATGAACAGACAGAACTGATAACAATAATGAGACAATAAACCAGTGAAAACAAGACACATGAACATGGGGAAAAAACATGAAATCACATGACAAGGGAACACATAACATGAAACAGGAACTAAACTTTTCAAAATAAAGACATGAAATACATGAACACACACATTAAACATTACATACCAGGTGGGGTCGGAGGGTTGGAAGTTCCCCTTGCCTGCTCAGGAGAACTAATAGTGCATACAAGGGCGGGAACCATCTCCAGGTCCAACTGCTCAGATGTGGCCATGACATGGCGTGGAACAGACTCAGGCGTGGCTGTGACGTGGCATGGAGCAGGCTGAGGCGTTGCTGTGACGTGGCATGGAGCAGGCTGAGGCGTTGGGGCAAAAGATGGTGCTAGCTCAGTGACCATGACGTGGAGCTCTGGCTTGGTGGCCATGATGTGGAACTCTGGCTCGGCGGCCATGTCGTGGAACTCTGGCTCGGCATCAGCCTCCCCCACAGTGAACGTGGAACCAATAATCTGCAGGGTGAGGTCGATATATTGAGCCAGGCTGTGGGTACTCTGACTGCCTGGCATCAATTATAGACTCATTCAGTCCAAATCGGAAACAGTCCTTGAGGGCCACCTCATTAAAATCCACCCGGTATGCCAGAGCGCAAAAATCCTCCACATAGTCCTCCAGGGGATGATTCCCCTGACATAGGCGGAGGAGCTGGATTGCTGGGTTCATTGTAGGTCAGGTATTCTGTAACGATGGGCTGCTGGCAATGACAATGCCGATGAAATGAAGAACCCAAGTGCAAATTTATTAATAAACGTGAAATCCCAAAACCGTAAATCCAAACATGAACAAAACATAAACATAAACATGAACTTGACTTGACTTGACTAGACTAGACTTAAACTAGACTAGACATGAACAACGTTACAAAACACAATACCTGACCCAGGACAAAGGAAAACATGAGGGCTTAAATACTAGACATGGGTGAACACATGACAAAGATGACCAATGAACAGACAGAACTGATAACAAAATAACGAGACAATAAACCAGTGAAAACAAGACACATGAACATGGGGGGGGGGGGAACATGAAATCACATGACAAGGGAACACATGACATGAAACAGGAACTAAACTTTTCAAAATAAAAGACATGAAATACATGAACACACACATTAAACATTACAGCTGTCATTGCTGCACGTGGAGGATTTTTTGATGAGAACTCTTTGAAGTAGTTTAAGAAGTTCTGAACATTTTCTTCAAATTGTAATAGTAATTTTTCACATTATTAATGTCAAATCAAATCAAATCAAATCACTTTTATTGTCACACAACCATATGCACAAGTGCAATAGTGTGTGAAATTCTTGGGTGCAGTTCTGAGCAACATAGCAGTTGTGAAAGTGATGAGACATATACCAATCTACAATAAACATCAAATTTACACAACACAATTTAAAATCTAATATACACATAATTACACAAAACACAATATACAAATAATAACATACACTGTACAGTATACAATACACACAATACAATAAAAAAGTATATATAGTATATATAGAATGTACAGTAGGTTGTATTGTACTGTATTGACATTCAGGCTGTCGGTTGATAGTAAGTTGTTAAGAGAGAATATAATATAATAATAATATAATTTATGACAGTCCGGTGTGAGATATAACAGTAAGAGTAATAAAGTGCAGTGCTGATATATTTTGATCGTGGGAGATCAAGGGTTCAAAAGTCTGATTGCTTTGGGGAAGAAGCTATCATGAAGTTGGCAGGTGCGGGTCCTGATGCTGCGATACCGCCTGCCTGATGGTAACAGTGAGAACAGCCCATGGCTCGGGTGGCTGGAGTCTCTGATGATCCTCCGAGCTTTTTTCACACACCGCCTGGTATATATGTCCTGGAGGGAGGGAAGCTCACCTCAGATGATGTTACTGGCAGTTCGCACCACCCTTTGTGGTGCTTTGCCGTACCAGGCGGAGATGCAGCCAGTCAGGATGCTCTCTACAGTGCAGGTGTAGAACCGTGTGAGGATGTGGCGGTTCATTCCAAACTTCCTCAGCCGTCTCAGGAAGAAGAGGTGCTGATGAGCCTTCTTCATAACGGCTTCAGTGTGGATGGACCATGTGAGTTCCTCAGTGATGTGGACACCCAGGAACTTGAAGCTGCTGACTCTCTCCACTGGTGCTCCATTGATGGTGATGGGACTGTGTTCTCTGTCTTTTCTTCTGAAGTCCACCACAAGCTCCTTTGTCTTACTGACGTTGAGGGAGAGGTTGTGCTCCTGACACCAGTGTGTCAGAATGTGCACCTCCTCTCTGTAGGCCGTTTCATCATTGCCAGTGATCAGACCTACCACCGTTGTGTCATCAGCAAACTTAATGATGGCATTGGAGCTATGTGTTGCCACACAGTCATGTGAGTACAGAGAATACAAGAGTGGGCTGAGAACACAGCCCTGCGGAGCTCCAGTGTTGAGGGTCGGTGATGAGGAGATGTTGCTGCCTATTCTAACCACCTGGCATTTGCTTGACAGAAAGTCCAGGATCCAGCTGCACAGCGAGCTGTTTAAGCCCAGAGCCCGGAGTTTCTCATCAAGCTTGGAGGGCACTATGGTGTTGAATGCTGAGCTGTAGTCTACAAACAGCATTCTCACATAAGTGTTCTTTTTTTTAGGTGGGAGAGAGCAGTGTGTATTGTAGATGCAATGGCATCATCAGTGGAGCGGTTGTTGCGGTTAGCCCACTGCAATGGTTCAAGTGAGAGAGACAGCACAGAGCAGATGTAATCTCTGATTAGTCTCTCAAAGCATTTGCTGATGATGGGAGTCAGAGCAACAGGACGCCAGTCATTTAAGCAAGTGATTTTGGATTGCTTTGGAACAGGCACAATGGTGGATGTTTTGAAGCATGTGGGGACTACGCTCTGATGACGCGGCCCGGAATGCCGTCTGGACCCGCGGCTTTGCGGATATTCACCCGTCGGAAGGATCGGGTTACATCCGCTACAGAGACGGAGAGTAAACTAACCTTTGTAGCTTCGGCCGCGAGAGCTCTCTCCGCGAGGGCGGTGTTATTTCCCTCAAAACGAGCATAAAAAGTATTTAGCTCATCCGGGAGAGAGGCAGCGGTGTTCATGGCGGAGTTTTTATTCCCATTAATGTTATTAATTCCTTGCCACATGCTTCTAGAGTTAGTGGTGTTAAACTGTCCTTCAATCTTGTTCTTGTACTGACGTTTTGCTGATCTGATAGCTTTTCGGAGGGCATAACTGTCTTGTTTATGCTCCTCCGCATTCCCGGAATTAAAAGCGGAGGGCCGCACATTAAGTGCCGCGCGAACATCGCTATTAATCCATGGCTTCTGGTTCGGATAGATCCGTATTGTTTTGGTCGGAACGACGTCCTCTACACACTTTCTGATGAAACACGTTAAGCTATCAGCGTAAAGCTTGATGTCGTCATTAGAGGCGGACCGGAACATCTCCCAGTCCATGTGATCAAAACAGTCTTGTAGCGTAGAGTCTGACTGGTCCGACCAGCACAGGATCGTTCTGAGGGCGGGTGCTTCCTGTTTCAGTTTCTGCCTTTAAGCGGGCAGAAGCAGAATGGAAGAGTGGTCTGACTATATAATGTCCTGACTATACATTGTGATCAGTTGAATGCCACTTTGGTGAATAAAAGTACCAATTTCTTTTCATAAGAGCAAAATCTGTACATTATTCCAAACTTTTGGCCACCAGTGTATATATTATATTTCATCATTCAAATGGATATCAAAACGGATAAAAAATTACTGTATTTTCTCAAATAATGTCCGGGGTCATGAACAAATTAGGAATAAAAATGACGCACAATTTGTAGTCACACTGTCATTTGACAATTGGAGTTATCCTGCTTTTTAATTAATTTATGATGTACAAACTCTAACTCTAACCAATAGTGAAGCCCGTTAGAGGGCATTGCACGTACAAAATAGAATGCTGAAGTGGGATGTGAAAGGTGATTTTTACATGAAAATGTTTTTTACAGTTGGGAAAGGGGCAGGTAACTATTTCCCATCTCTTATATGCCATTTTAAATGGTCACACAAGCTAAGCAAATTGGGAGATGTATGCTCGCATCCCTTAACCTGACAAATCACTGCATCCATTTGAGCAGGTCTACAGCTAACGTTAGGTTTATTTTGTGTGACTAAAGTGCAGGCAGAGTCTGAAAACTGCAAGGACAAGTCAGCAAACCACAGCTAGTCACACTGTTATATGACAATTGGAGTTATCCTGCTTTTGAATTAATTTATGATGTACAAACCTCTGAATGAACTCCAGCGTACTGGCCGCCTCTTCCTGCTACTGCACATTGAATACAAAGTAGCAGCCAAACAGGACAGCTAATGCTGATGAAAAATCCATTAGCTCTTGCGGCTGGATGATGACTTTGCCCTCCATAGTCAGCATCCATGTTTATGCTTGGAGAACAGAATGTCCTATAACAGACACCGGCACAGCAGCTTTTCAGTGTTATTTTAGCCTATGGTCAGCCAATGGGTAAAAACTACCATACCATAACACAACTTAAGACTTATGACGATGAGGTGATAGAGCTTAAAGGTGGTGTTGTACTGACTACATTATGGTGTTTATAGTTTTTAATAAAATAAACAACATTTATGATATTATTTAACAAAATTTGCTATATTAATAATGTCATATTGCTAGCCCTTTCCTCCTTTAAACTGCAACCCGCTCTGTTTAGCTGCATGGTGAGATTATACTAGGTGGATAGTGGATAGCAGCAGCCTGTGGTGTACAGCCTGGTAGGATTGGCTGCTGCCAGTTCAAAATAAAGAGCACAGACATTGGCGAATGATTGTTTGAAAGCACCTTAACACTTAACTCTGCTGAGTATCAGCCTGGTTAACTTCTGTTCTCTCTCCCCCTGTCTCTGTGATCACCTATACTGTGTACAACAATAGAGCAAAGGCTGGTCTCTTGTTTCATTAAGAGTGTATAATTGATATACTATAGGTATAGTATATAGCTATAGTATATATACTATAGTCTATACATATATACACTATAATGTGTCATTTATCGACGCGAACAGCACCGAACAGTCCTTTTATGTTTATGCTTCTACTTCTGAGTTTCTTACATTTGTTATTTATGTATATAATTTTGACAATGATGCATACAATTTTTCTGAGTGACTATTTAAGTTTCTAGTGAACTCCTACATTATATTAGCCCACTGTGACTAGGATACTGTTCGTTTAATATTAGTTTGTTAGCTTGTGTGTTGCAGCCAAACTATAGGCCATTGATATCTGTGGCTATTGAATGCTATTGCACTTGTTATGAGTGAGCTGTTACTAATGGCTATCTTGTATTATTTTATCTTTCAAAACCACACACACACACACACACACACACACACATGTTGGTGCAGCAAAAGTCCTTGTAAACCTCTTAAACCTACCCACACACACACACACACACACAACACACACACACACACACACACACACAATATTTATATTGCATTACAGTAAATTGACCAACTGTCTCAGGATAAGGTAAGGAAGTAAGATCTAGGTGGCTGAGTAAAAAAGGGAGATGATGGTGTTTTATAGTGTGTAATTGCTACCTCCTGATTGGACAGTGCATGCAAAGATCCGTCTCAGGGTGCCAAGGCAGAACCTCGATGGGGCTAACCAATAGCGAAGCCCGTTAGAGGGCATTGCACGTACAAAATAGAATGCTGATGTAGGATGTGAAAGATGATTTTTACATGAAAATGTTTTTTACAGTTGGGAAAGGGGCAGGTAACCTTTTTCCCATTTCTTATATGCCATTTTAAATGGTCACACAAGCTAAGCAAATTGGGAGATGTATGCTCGCATCCCTCAACCTGACAAATCACTGCATCCATTTGAGCAGGTCTACAGCTAACATTAGGTGTTTGCTTCCAATGCATGTGTGACTAAAGTGCAGGCAGAGTCTGAAAACTGCAAGGACAAGTCGGCAAACCACAGCTGAACCCAGAATTAGCCAAGTTCCTACCCAGCAAACATGCCCCTCTGGGGCCCGTGTGGAGCCGGCGTGAAATGTGGGGCACGTGTGGGGCCCCAGTGGGCCAGCCCAAAAGTGTGGGATGAGTGTGGGCTGCCCACACTAAGTAGAATGGGCCCCACTGGGCCTGAAACATGCCAACAGTATGCCCACACTTTGGGCTGGGTCTAGGCTGTCCCACTGCAGGTTCAAAGTGTGAACCCCACTGGGGGCCTGCTCTGCTTAACCCTAACCCCAAAGCGAAGCCGGGTGTGCCCACAGGTTGTGTGGGCATACTGTGGGCATGGTATCTGGGCCACAGTACGCCCTGTGGATGTGCTCAGTGGGTTCTTAACAAATAATAAAATTAGTTTGTTCTTACTTTGTACCTGCAGATTACCACAGCATATGCAGAATAATTGCACTTGTTGAAAGTAGCAGTTATAAACTAACAGTCATATGTTTCAAATACTTGCATTTATTCCCTTCAGGGGCACCAGTGGATCTCTGCCGTTTATCTTCTGGTCCTTCTGCTCCTTTTCCCATCCCTGTCTCTAGCATTGCGGAGCCACATTTTAATCGCAGCTTCCACTTCGGATGCTTTTTGTCACAGCATCAAAGTGAGAAAGAAAATAACAATTGAAAAGTAATTGTAAATGACGGACACTTTTCCATTAATGCAACCTCTGGTTATAATATGTCGGCTTACCTTTAGTTCGTAGTAATACCTCAGTTTAGTTCATCTTGTTTTTTGGTCAAAACTAAACAAATGGCAGCTGTTAAAAAGGTCTAGCCTGGTTGAGCCACAGCCAAAAATATTCTGTAATTTTGTTCCCCTTCTAAGGTCTTATCGCATATGTACATTACATAATGTACCTATGACTGCTCTGCAGACCAGCATATCCCCAAAAGCCAACTTCTGGCCAGAGCCACGCCTGGCTCAATTTTTGAGCAAGTGGGGTGGTTAGCATGCACACAAGGATGCGTCTTGTGTTGGTGGATGGGTTGGGACCCCTAACTGTTGCCAGATACTTTGCCTAAATTGAGGTAATAATATATTAGTGTATTCATAAGACAGAAACAAACTGTAATGGGAAATGTAATAAACATTTCCAGTATGATGTCGTTTAAGTAGGCTATCAGCTGCATTTTTTGTCACTCCAGAAACTGGAACAATTTTATTCTAAAATATATTTTTGGTTTGTATTTGCTTAGTTTATATCCTCCCTGCCATTACATGTATGTGTGAATGAAAAGGTCCAACCTGATTAGGTCAGTTTTTGAGTGTCAATGTCACACCCATACTAATTTTAAACAGGGATGTTAATTTTAACTTTGACTGACCTAGTCCCAAATATTTGATGCTATAGATTAATACTTAAAATTTGAAACCTATTTTTCAGGTGCTAAAAATCTGAGCTATTGTGTTGCTATCTTTCATTGTCCATATTTAATAAGTGATGCAAAACACATCCTCTTACAGAGTAATATTGAGTAATACTTATTCTTCAGCCAATGGAAGACAACAGAACACACCAAGAAAATGATCTGAAAAAATACAAATATAATTATATTATAAAACAGTTACTTGTATGATTTGAGAATAACAGAAATATGAAATGATTGAAAAAAATGAAGTGATCCTTTTAAATATGAAACTAAAATCGCCAGTAGGTTGCGGCAATGAGTGAGTCATTGAATCATGAATTCAACCGATTCATTCAAACGCTGATTCATTCAGTAGTTATTAGGAACATTATTTTATTTGTAAGTTGATGAAGAATCCAGCCGCGACACTGCTGTAGCATCTAGTGTTTTTCATGTGAAAATGGTTGAGAGGTAAGCGTTTATTTTATTATTACGGTTTAGTGTGTATTGTATTATTAGATGGATGATGTCTAGTTATGTAACCCTTCTACTGCGACTGGTGGGTGTAGGTGTTGAGGTTCTCCCAACTAAACTTTTCGCATTAACAGATGAGAACCGAAGCGTCTAGTGAAACCTAGTGAAGGTCAGTTTAATTTCATCAAACATTTAGAGTTTATAGTATGACTTGTATAATACAAACATTAGACATATATATATATATATATATATATATATATATATATATATATATATATATATATATATATATATATATATACCTTGAATTTTCCACAGGTAATGGTCAATGACCGATGGTCAGTTTATATTTTCCTAATATACAAAACTAATATACAAATACAACCCTAACTCGTAATAACTATTACTAATACTAACACATTAACGTTAATTAGTCAACTACTAAAGCGATCTACACACTAAATATTAAAAACGTATAACTAAAAACTAACAAATTATTATCAGTAAAGCACAATGGATTTCCAGTCAGCTGTTTAACGGAGTTAACAATAGGTCACGAGACAATCACTTTGAAATTCACTCATTGAGTGACAGTTTGGCTCGTGGCCAGTTCTGTATACAGTTGTGCTCAAAAGTTTGCATACCCTGGCAGAAATTGTGAAATTTTGGCATTGATTTTGAAAATATGACTGGTCATGCAAAAAAAAAAATAAAAAAAAAACTCTTTTATTTAAGGATAGTGATCATATGAAGCCATTTATTATCACATAGTTGTTTGGCTCCTTTTTAAATCATAATGATAACAGAAATCACCCAAATTGCCCTGATCAAAAGTTTACATACCCTTGAATGTACATTAATCACTATTATTTTATTGTATTGTATGGACATCTATAGTAAGAAATAAAAACAGAACATTAAAGAAATGGCCATATAATTGAATATATTTTTCTCTTAGCTTTTGGAGTAAATTTCCGTGCAAAATTAATATTTGCTGTGGTCTTTTATGTACCTCTATGGAATACTATACTTAAGTGTTAAAAACCCGGACATTTGAAAAGGGTCTGTGGTCTCCAACAGCAAAAATAAATAAATAAATAAATAAAAAATCCACTATTGTGTTTACATGACTTTCCAAAAGAGGACAAAAATGTAGAGAGATGGATTACATCAGTCAGAAGAGAGAAAGATGACAAATTTACAATCACTTCCTCAGCTGTATTAATAACCTCTTTGCAGCAGTGTTGACTTCATATACATATATATTATTGTTTTGACTAGAATAGTAATATAACTTTACATTCATTAAAACAGAAGTAAATCAAGCATAAAATCAAATGAAAAAAAATTTAAAATATAAATTAAGTATAAAAAAAAAGTATTCTACAAACTTTACTAGATTTGTTCATTGTTTACAATCTCATACATTAAAATGTCTTAACTCTTTCCCGATCTTTTCTAGTGGCAAATTGGAGAGGCACTTCAGCTCAGCAAGATAGGTCTGTTATCTGCGGTCCGCAGATGACAACATATGTTGCAGCATCCAGTGTTTTTGATGTGGAAATTGTTGAGAGGTAAGCATTTAATATCTAAATAGCAGCAAAGTGAAATCAGCATTTTAATGTGTCCAATATGCTGCTAATTCTTTATTCCCCTTGGATGGTGTTGCAGTTGCACACCAAGGCTCTCTTAATTTAAAACACACACTCCATCCCTGACTACCACGGTTTTAAGTAGTCTTGGAGTTTTCAGCAATATTGAATTGATTTTTTTTTATTCTACCCTGGAGATCAATGACATTTATTCTTAATGAGGTGTTTTGTTGCCCACTCTTGTAGAAATTCTATGCGTGAAGCTGGAGCTCAGGCTCAAACTGCAGTCCTCTTGACTCATTGTACTCCAAATGCTCCCCAGTGTTATTGTTCTTCACTTTATTGTTCCAATTTAATAAAACTATTTGCCCAGTTATTTCTCTCATTGTTCCTGTTGTAATATAATGGTTTGTTCTGTTATTCCATATGTTCCTGTAGCTCAATCAGTAGAATGAGGCACTAGCACTGCTGGAATCATGGGTTTGATTCCCAGGGAATGCATGAACTTGATAAAATGTATACCTTGAATGCAATGTAAGTCACTTTCAAAAAAAGTGTCTGCCAATGCATAAATGTTAATGTAATAAAATAGTTTGTCCTGTTATTTATTCCACTGGTTCCTGTTTAGATAAAACTGTTTGCCCTGTTGTATAATGGAAGTAGTATTGTTTTGTCTTGCCCAAAAGATTACAAGCCAACAATGCTTAAAGATTTTTTGTTGTTTACCATTGCATATTTATATAATGTCTTACCTGACTGCCTATCATCTTTTCCAGTGAGCAGAGTACAGGACTGTTTCGCTACTCCATTCATGTAGTGCAACTGTTTGGCCACAGTTATGTTGTCTTATGCAGTGTTTGCTCACCACTGTTACTTTCAGAGATAGGGCAGTACAGTGTTTGGTACTAAACATACAGTCTTACAACTGATCCTGCTACAATTATCAGATGACAAAATTCATGATTGTGCACTGTAAAATTTTGTCAAGTGTAAAATACTGCTTAAACACAGCATGACTGAGCACATGTGGGTACAGACATTTGTCAGGTGATATATTTGTGTGATATTGATAATGCACTTAAACATGCTTGTAAATGCTGTTTGAAAGTGGTTCCAACACTGCACATTCCCTAATCTACTAATTCAACTCATAAATTGACTAGTAAATTGCTTCAAGACCTGAAATGGGTGTTTAAGATAAGGCAGACAATGCAGTGTTGGAGGGCCTTCCAGGAAAATGGTAAGTAAACACTAAAAACATTGCATGAGTGTCCTCTACTGCCTGATTATGGCCATATTGTTTCAGGCTTGTGGAACTAACTGATCATAATTTGAATGAATTAAACTGAACACAGTTTGAATCATTAAACTGTGCATTGTGTGTTCCACTATAATTGTAAAATACATTTTTAAAATGTTATTAAAAATCATATGTTTGCAAATATTCTGCAAAATCACAACAGAAAAAATTGCAGAGAAACGAAAAAGCAGTTTTTTCGGATTTTCTGACATTTAAGTAAGGGGGCTTCAAAGAAAAAAGGTTGGAAACCACTGCCCTAGAGCATCTATAATCTAAAAACAAAGTTTTAACTGTCCTGTATTGTTTACACAGGGGTTGCCCACAGAAAACCCTCATAGGTGCCCAAAGGGCAAAACTGCTGTGGGCCCCGCCTGGGCTAACCCACATGGGGCCCATGTGGGATTAGTGTGGGTTTGCCCTGCCCACACTATCCCACAGTAAACCCACACTTACTCATGGTGGGCCCGCATGGGCATGTTTGCTGGGTAGTTAAGTCTTGCCTTAAGAACAGCTGGTGCAACCAAATTAAGCACTGAATTAGTTACAAATTAATTAATTACTAAGCCCTTAGTGTGAACTTTACATCCAAACTAACTGAGAAATTACTCACAGCTGGTGCAACCCTACCCAGGTGACGAGCCTTACCGCTCTCCCTCAACCGCAGACCGACACATGACCACGACCCCACCCCATGCCACTCTCTCATACTCTCAAACAAGTACATCAGTGTCATTTCTGCTCCACTAGCACAACCAAACGGAATTGCAAAAATAATCACTGCATTCCAAACGGCATAAATGGTGCATTCGGAGGGCACTTCAAACAGAATTTCCAATAAAAATGACTTAAAAAGTGAGTATCAAATGACGTAATTTTTGAGCCTTACACCTTTCAGCCTTCTGAAGCTCTCTCATCGTGTTTGGCAAAGGCTTCGAAGGGATAGAATAGGGCATAGGAATGATCACTTCTGGATGAGATGCACCAAACAGTTTCTTGTAAACAGGTTTCCTGAACACTCCCCCAACTTCCAGTGGTTGAGCAAACAGATAGTCTCACCTCAAACTCTGGTTGTGCCATTGCTGCTGTGTTGGGCAAATGGACAGAGCCATACGTTTACCCTTTAAATTGTAAATCGAACTAGAAATGACTTACTAATTGTATATGCATAATAAGTTATAGGTATAGTAGAGTAGTTTGAGTTTTTTAGCATTAAAAAAAAAAATAAAAAAAAATAATTCACCTTGAAATGACAGAAATGAATGTCTTGATCAAGGACTTAAAAGTCAGAAATGAAAATAGCAGGATCCCACTGTTACCTGAGGAATATCAACTGGTACAAAAGAGTCATGAATATGAGACCTGCCTTTATTTAACTTGCAAACATTACACACCCTCTCAGGTAACACCCCCCCCCCCCAATGGAAGTTTCAGTTTCCATTGTAAGTTTGACCCTCCCAGTCCCATCTCTGAGAGAGGACAATAAAACAGTGGCTGTACAGTCTTCCGCATCATTCAGCTTCTGGAACATTTATTGTACAGACAACCAAGATGAGGCAAGATGCATTTCCTATATATAATCATTTTTAACAAAAACAAAACCATCAGCTTGTTGGACATTTCCAACATAAATATGTCATATTTAAACAAACAAGGACAAACAACTGAATGTTAAAGAGAGCTCACTGTCATGAAAGAATTAATTATAAACAAGAGTAAATTCAGTATTGTTAGTAGATTATTCATTTTATCTATTGTATGCCATCCTGTTATATTCATCGTTGGATTAATGCTACTCTGTAAACAATTGCTGTAATTTTTACAGTAAATATTTACAATAGATTGTAATAGATTGTAAATAAATTTACAGTATTACTGTATTTTGCTTTGAATTGTGGGAACATGCTAAATAATTGCTGTACATTTTACAATAAGTAAATACAGTAAATACAATAAGATACTGTGTTTTTTAAGGTGAATTCTTGGAATATGATTATGCAGTAAATGCTACAGGATATCATGTATACAACTGTTATATTTTGATTTTTTTAAAGAAGAAAAAAGCCAACTGTTGCACAAGTTTTGAAATACAATTTTGGTACTTCACAAGCCAATAAAACTAAAGCAATAGTCAACTGTAATAAATACAGCCTTTTTAACGAATTATTTACACCATGTAGACTCTGACATTTGATTATATAATGTATACATCTAGTAGTTTAAAACTGTTGGCTTTCAAAAAAACACATGATTAGACAACAACATCGGCGTAGCGCAGTGCGTTTGATGTAATTTCGTCATCAGCAGCGGACATCTTGGGACTTTTGCGCGCGCTGCATAACCGCTCAGTTTTTGAGCTCCCCTCATGCGCGCGCTAAAATGATCAGAGGAGGACCTCAAAGAGTGAGAGTGAGACGAGGTGAGTGTAGCCAGTAATTCATGCTTCAGTTAAACCGTGAAATCCTGTTACATCCAATAATTATTTTACCAGTCATCAAGATCTTTCATTGTATAACTGTTATTTGTATTTTGTGATATTGCAAAAGGGATACTCTAGATTATCTGTCCAGTTTTATGATACTGAATTTGCTTGGTGAGTCCAAAGTCACAGATTTACGATTAGCTGGGTATATTTTCTTCATCATGAAAGTGTGACCGGGCTTCCATATTACTATTACATTTTCGATAACTGTTCGGTAAAATTATCTTAGATTGTTGGTAGTAGTCATGTAAACTTTTAAACATTGCAATTAAATTAATAAAATTAAATTGTGTAGGTTTTATGCAACTCATAGTGGTTCACTTAACTGCCAAGCCATTAGCTAATTAGCACATGTTTGTTCGATGAAGATGCTGTAATGAAGTTTTTATTTATTTTAATTTTTTTATGTTTTAGTTTTATGTTCATATTATTTGAAGTTTTGATTTTTGCAGTTGAACATGTTTATCTGTCAATTCTGTAATAATGAGAGCAGTACAATCCTGAGGTTTGTGCAGCATGTGAAATTGCATAGGAATGTGCCTATTCACGATTTAGATATGGTGTGCCTGACTGCCCACATGTTTTCACTAAGTTTTCTTCATTGAAGTCCCACATACACAGACATCACAGGTTTGCTAAAGAGTATCGGGCACAGATGTGTGAAAACATTTAAATGCCATGCAGACTTTTGTGAAGTTCAATGTGGGACCCTAACACAGTTTTTGTCTCATTTGAAGAGCCATATTCAGTCAGGCCTGGAGATCCGGTGCCCATTTGGTTGCAACAGGACATTTAATGTGAGATCTACATTCGCATCACATATATCACAGACACATAAAATGTGCTCTGTAAACCATTTGATAGAACCTGCTATGGCCATGGAAACTCCAGTTTCTGATGTTGTGTCTGAGAGCAAGAGATCAGAGGTTGTAGAGCACAATTTTCTTGAAGTTGTCGATGAATCTCTTTTTCTTAGAAATGTAACCCTCTTCTATCTGAAACTGCAAGCTAAATTGCTATTACCTGAGTCTACCATTTCAAGGCATTGTTGAAGAATTTCAAAATATCCATGACATTGTGCAGTCTTATTTTCTTAGCAAACTGAGAGAAAAGGTTGCTTTGCTTGAATTACCAGAGGTGAGGATTAATAATGTGATTGATCAGTTGTCTAGGGAGGATTTGCTGACAGCTTGTAATAGTGGTGTTCTAAGTACAGCACAGAGGAGAAAGACTGCTTCCAAGCAAGATTTCCACTATGTTGAGCCAGTCCCTATTTTTCTAGGAGTTAGGGCTCTGTTTCACTGCCAGTCTGTGAGGGATCAATATGAACAGATGCACTCACAAACAGCTGAAAATGGTCTGTTTCGGGATGTAAAGGATGGTAAGAATTTTTCTGAAAATTCTCTGTTTCAAACTGATCCATCTTCTCTGGGTTTGATCATTTATCAGGATTCATTTGAGGTGGTAAATCCTTTGGGCTCAGCTAGAAAGAAACACAAATTACTGGCAGTTTATCTTACTATGTCTGATATTTTACCTCACAACAGGTCAAACATAGACCACATGCAACTTGTTATTTTGTGTAATGAGCAAGATTTTAAGCACTTTGGACCAGCTCATGTTTTTAGATCACTGATTGAAGATCTTGAAGAGAATGGTGTTGTTGTGAATGATGGCAAAACTTTGAAAGCTTCTTTGTGTTCCATTGTAGGTGACAACCTGGGATCCCACACCATTGGTGGTTTTGTCGAGAACTTTAGCTGAAGGTATTGCACCAGTGCCAGAGACACATTTCATGCCACACCTTTGGAACCTGCTATGAAGCGAACTGTGGAGTCTTATGAGAGAAACATTCAGGAACTTGCTGCCAGTGGCGATAATAGTTGGAATAAAATTGAACTCTCCTTTCAATCAGCTGAATTCTTTTCATGTTTGTCAGCCTGGCTTGCCCCCCTGCCTTGGCCATGACCTCTTTGAGGGTGTTGTGGCATCTGATCTTAAGCTGTACATTGATTACTTGGTAAATCAAGAGAAATGCTTTACTTTCACAGAGCTTAATCGCTATATTAAACAGTTTGAATACACAGGAAATGTTGCTGCCAATAAACCAGCTGAGATTTACTCAGAGAGTGAGAAGCTTTGTGGTCACGCTGTTCAGAACTGGTGTCTTTAAGACTTTTACCAGTTATTGTTGGACACCGGCTTAACGATCCAGAATCAGAAGTGTGACAGCTTGTTCTACTCCTCAGACAAGTTGTAGACCTAATTTGTGCACCAGCAGTACTAGCAGATCAGGAACTTATCTGAAAGTGCTCATAAGTACATTCAATTTAGGTGTTTGACTTTCCCTTCTAAGCCTGTCAAGCCTAAACATCACTACTTGTGCCATTACCCTGAGCTTATAAAACAATTTGGACCACTCATTTGCTTATGGACTATGCGATTTGAGAGCAAACATACCTATTTCAAGCAATGTGCTAGAAAACTGCACAACTTCAAAAACTTATGTGCAACACTTGCAGAAAGGCACCAGCATCCCCAAGCCTATTTAAGTGCTGGAAACCTCTTTCAGCTTTCTATGCAAGTTCAGAAAGGCTCTGAATTTTATTCTGATGATTATAACGAAGCGATCAAGGAATCAGTTGATCATTTTGATTTTCAGCCAGTCAATACATTAGTAGCTACTGAAATCACTTTGAAAGGAACAAAGTACAGGAAAGGCATGGTTGTTCTTTTGACCAGTAATGATGAGGGTTTGGAGGTTGGCAGAATTAAACTAATTTTTGTTCACCAGAATTCAGTGGTCTACTTTGTGTCTGAGAAACGGCATGCTGTGCAGTTGGTGGATTTGGGTGTATACTGCATAACAGATGAGGACCCAAGATATGTCTGTGTACTTCAAGATGAGCTATTAGATTATTACCCTCTCCTGGAGTACAAAACATGTGGCTTGTCTTTGATTGTGTTACACCACTCTTTTCCATCTTTTTAAGGTATGTCCAATTTAGAGGAGATAAAACTCACTATCTGGTTTTCGTTACCTGGTCTCTCTGATGAAACACTTCAAAAACTGATCCATGGGCTTACTGCTATTGGTGTTGAAACAACACTATGTGAATGAAGAAGACCTCATGCAATACCTCAGGCCTATCCAATGTCGCAAACTACTAAACGTTATTTTAATTGCTCTTCAAGTAGACAGAAAAATTACTACTACTTGTTACTAATGTCCATTTGAAAAATGTTAAATGTTCCATGTTCAAACATCACTTTTTTTTTATTGGTTATTTGTGTTAGAACAAGCCAGCTCATCACATCAAGTGCCCCAACGCTCATCACATCAAGTTCTTTCTGATACATCAAGCCCAGGATCAGAGAGTTCTCACCATCTCATTCTTCTGCTTGCTCTTCAGCATCTTGTACCTGGGCTGAAACATTTAAGATGCCATGGGACATCATGCCTGTTAACTCAATAACTGCAATGGTTCTTGACAATAAAACTCTTTATTGCTCCATAACATTCAACACGGCAGATCCTCTTTCCATAGGATGCCAGACTCTCTGCGCTCCCAGAAAAACACGCTAACCCAAAAAAGGTGCTTTTCGCACATGCGCAGTAAACAAAACATAACTTAACAATCTCCCTTTTTTTCTTTTAAAAAGAAAACTGTTTAAGTTTAGAACATAAGCATTTAACAGGTTAACAGAATAACAGGTTAACTTTAGAGTTTTAGTTTTAAATGACTAGACATTGACAAAACATAAGCTAATCATTGTCAAACCATTCAGCCCTTAAGACAGCAAACACCTGTGCTGAGAGCTTTCAGAGGGCCAAGTCCAGATGCCCCCTTTTTTGTCAAGCAGTTAGCTAGCTGCTCTTTGGTGGTTGACCACAAGATCTGCTGAATGGTTCCAGAGTGTATAAGCTCCTTCATACTGCTGATTTCTAGGCGCAGTCTCTTTTCGGTGACAGATTTTGTAGATTTGAGAGCATCGAGAAGGGAACGATTATCTGTTACATACACAATAGGCACATTGATGCATGAGCCGTCACCAGTGATAATCTCAGAGTATAGTGTAGCAAGGAAAACTGCACTGTCAACTCCATCTGCAAGTACCAAAGTCTCTCCTGCTAAGGTACTCCGTACAACTCTCCTGATTCGTTTTGACTGCTAAGATATAGGTGAAAATTTTCCATTTTCTCCCATAAGCATGATGAAATGTCCACCCTGTGTGCCACCGTCTGGAAGATTTCCCATTGAGGAATCACTGTACACCACCAATTTAACAGAACTGTTTTTTCCTAAGTACTGGAACCTCAAGATGACCTCTTCTGATTTCAGTTTTCTGATAAGTTTATTTGCACAATGCAGGGTCTGAACAGTAGCATGCTTTGTGTTAGATGCCAAGATGGCTATGTCATATATTATGTCAGGTCTGCTTTGCCTGGCAACCCACAATATTTGTCCAATCTTTGATTTTAGCATGTCAATCTCAACGTCTGTCAATGAAGCTTCACGCTGTGTTGCTCTGGTGGAGTCCACTGGGATAGGTTGCAGATTTTTTATGTACGTTCCTTGTTGTACTTGTACAGGTGCATCTCAATAAATTAGAATGTCGTGGAAAAGTTCATTTATTTCAGTAATTCAACTCAAATTGTGAAACTCGTGTATTAAATAAATTCAGTGCACACAGACTGAAGTAGTTTAAGTCTTTGGTTCTTTTAATTGTGATGATTTTGTCTCGCATTTAACAAAAACCCACCAATTCACTATCTCAAAAAATTAGAATATGGTGACATGCCAATCAGCTAATCAACTCAAAACACCTGCAAAGGTTTCCTGAGCCTTCAAAATGGTCTCTCAGTTTGGTTCACTAGGCTACACAATCATGGGGAAGACTGCTGATCTGACAGTTGTCCAGAAGACAATCATTGACACCCTTCACAAGGAGGGTAAGCCACAAACATTCATTGCCAAAGAAGCTGGCTGTTCACAGAGTGCTGTATCCAAGCATGTTAACAGAAAGTTGAGTGGAAGGAAAAAGTGTGGAAGAAAAAGATGCACAACCAACCGAGAGAACTGCAGCCTTATGATTGTCAAGCAAAATCGATTCAAGAATTTGGGTGAACTTCACAAGGAATGGACTGAGGCTGGGGTCAAGGCATCAAGAGCCACCACACACAGACATGTCAAGGAATTTGGCTACAGTTGTCGTATTCCTCTTGTTAAGCCACTCCTGAACCACAGACAACGTCAGAGGCGTCTTACCTGGGCTAAGGAGAAGAAGAACTGGACTGTTGCCCAGTGGTCCAAAGTCCTCTTTTCAGATGAGAGCAAGTTTTGTATTTCATTTGGAAACCAAGGTCCTAGAGTCTGGAGGAAGGGTGGAGAAGCTCATAGCCCAAGTTGCTTGAAGTCCAGTGTTAAGTTTCCACAGTTTGTGATGATTTGGGGTGCAATGTCATCTGCTGGTGTTGGTCCATTGTGTTTTTTGAAAAGCAAAGTCACTGCACCCATTTACCAAGACATTTTGGAGCACTTCATGCTTCCTTCTGCTGACCAGCTTTTTAAAGATGCTGATTTCATTTTCCAGCAGGATTTGGCACCTGCCCACACTGCCAAAAGCACCAAAAGTTGGTTAAATGACCATGGTGTTGGTGTGCTTGACTGGCCAGCAAACTCACTAGACCTGAACCCCATAGAGAATCTATGGGGTATTGTCAAGAGGAAAATAAGAAACAAGAGACCAAAAAATGCAGATGAGCTGAAGGCCACTGTCAAAGAAACCTGGGCTTCCATACCACCTCAGCAGTGCCTCAAACTGATCACCTCCATGCCACGCCAAATTGAGGCAGTAATTAAAGCAAAAGGAGCCCCTACCAAGTATTGATACATATACAGTAAATGAACATACTTTCCAGAAGGCCAACAATTCACTAAAAATGTTTTTTTTATTGGTCTTATGATGTATTCTAATTTTTTGAGATAGTGAATTGGTGGGTTTTTGTTAAATGTGAGCCAAAATCATCACAATTAAAAGAACCAAAGACTTAAACTACTTCAGTCTGTGTGCATTGAATTTATTTAATACACGAGTTTCACAATTTAAGTTGAATTACTGAAATAAATGAACTTTTCCACGACATTCTAATTTATTGAGATGCACCTGTATTTCATCCTCCTTAGAATGTACTTCTATTCCAATGTAGCTGAAACTGTCATGTTCTTCCCGTCCACCTTGAAAGGCAGCTTTCAATTGAGGAATGATGTTTATGGTGAATGCATCTGTACCACCCCAAATAAAGTCATCCACATGTGATGCAAGAATTCTCATCACCTTGCAGGAATCATCCAGCCAGTAAAATACTGCTGGATCTACCTTTGACACTGTAGCTCCCAGTTGTTGCATGGTGTCTTTCACCCTATTATACCAGAATAAAGAAGCATCTGTTAGGCCATAAACACATTTTTTTCAACTTCCATATGGTTCCTTTGTTCTGCACTTCTTGTGGTGGGTGAATGTAAATATCTCTGGTTAACTCTTCACCTTGTAAAAAGGCTGCTTTAATGTCCATGGAGTTTAGCTGCCATTTATTTTGACATATGACTGCCATGATCATTTTTAGAGACTCTGAGGCACATGTAGGTGAGTCTTTGGGAAGGTCTTGAGTGTTTATTTCTTCAAAGCCTCTCGCAACTAGTCTAGCCTTACGTACAACTCCAGCAGCTGTTTCTTTAAGTGTGCACACCCACCTCGTGGAGATGCACTTCTGGCCTTCATCTTTCACTTCTTCATAGATGTTATTTCTCTTCCAGGTGCTGAGTTCTGTATTTTTTGCCGGCATAAAGAGATCATCATGTACTATCAATATATCATCTTCATTGGAGTCAGTGCTCAACTTGGCATGTTCGGATGGAATCACCTGAACATTGTCCATTTGTCCTAGATTGACTGATGTAGTTGTGCCAGCAATTTCCTCAGGCTCACTGTACTGCAAATTGTACCAGTTTTTGTGTTTACCGGTTGCCTTTCCTGCTCGGCTGAGGATTTTCCCAGTATGGATTTGTCCACTTTGATTATCTGTGTATTTAACTATTTGGTTTGTTTTCAGTCTTAGACCTTCACAGCTCATGGGTGAGCGGGTTTGTGGCGTGTGGGATTGATCAAGATTATCCCCTTCAGGAAGCACTGATGCAGAAGGTTCACTGTCATCTTCAGCATTAAGACGTTCATCATTAGCTGGTGTTATTTCCTCATTTTCACTTTTCAGTGTCACTGAGATCTGCTGCTGGCGTTACTGTGGGATATTCATTTGTTTTCATTTGTTCCCTTTCTGTCTCCTCCAGTTTTGTTTGTGGGTCATCCACCTTTCTTAGTCTAGACTGATGCACTCAAACATAGGTTCCACCATGCCTGACAAATACAACCACATTATCTTGGCCTATGACTACACCTGGACCTTTCCACTCATTACAATCTACTCGCCTATAATACACTTTGTCCCCCGTTTCATATCTGTCATGAATGGGCCGCAATTGCTTACGAAGGGCTCTTCTAATTCTCTCCGAACATTCGGCTTCTGTGAATGCTTTTCCCATTGCATGTAGTGTGGTGATTTGTTTAGCTATCCAAGTACTCATACTTGTTTCCAGAGCTGGAGGCTTATTGGTGAGGACTGAGGGCAGATTTGGGTTCTGCCCAAACACTAACTGGTAGGGACTATAACCATGCACATTGTGCATGGAGTTCTTTGCCATCAGTGCCCAATCTAGAGCTGTCTTCCAGTCACAGTTGTCCTCCTTCAGCTTCAGCAAAATTTCAGTTAGGGTCAGATTGTGCCTTTCTACAAGGCCATTACTCCATGGACTATATGCTGCAGTTGTTTTAACTTCAATATTAAACTTTTCAGCCATGTCCCTCATTTCATCATTATTAAATTCACCTCCATTATCACTAAACAGTCTGCATGGAGGACCATGAACACTTATCCAGCAGTGAATAAAGTGCTTCACTATCTCTTTTGGGTTCTTTGTGGTGACGATACTCCCTGCACTGAAGCGTGTGAAGTGGTCAATAGCATGCAAATACCATACTCCCGGCTCAAGCTCATGTAAGTCCACAGCCACAGTCTCATTATAGGCTGATGCCATAGGCAAACCCACTACAGGCTTATGATTTGGCTTGCTGTATCTGATACATGTTTCACAGTTTTTAACAATGTTCTTGAGAATTGTGTTGCTTTCATCATCGTGATTACCTGAGCAGGCCAGTAATTTTTGCAGTCTATCAGCTGAAGCATGTCCAAATTGTCTGTGTAGTTTCAATAGGACTGTCTCCTTTTATTTTGTTGTCATGTTTTCTGTCACAGCAAGAATTTCATTTTCATTTTGTGTCTTGTTCTCACTTGTCTCGTTTTCATCTAGATGACTGTCATCTCTCAAGTTCACACAATAATGTCCTGAAGATGTTAGTTCAAGTTTAACAGGTTGTTTAAACATCGTTGCTTTGTCATGTGCAATGTCCAGAACTGCATTTGCTCTTTTCAATGAAGTCTTGCTTAAAAGCATTGGTATTTCTGCAGGAACAACTTCTGTCTCTATTTTGCATCTGGTATGTCCTATCCTTGCTGGAATGGTAACTTTCCTTGTGGAATAAATAACTTTGCCATCACCAAATCTGAAAGGTCTTGTACTTTGTCATCTATTTTCAGTAATTCACTCTGTGGTAGCCCACTTGTGTAATCCTCAAGCCATTTTTCTCCACACACAGTTCTTGTACAGGCTGTGTCAATCACAGCTGACCCTAAAGCCTCCACCATGAAAATTTGTGTTAGACAAAGATTCATTTGAAAACAAAGTGATGTTACATTCTTCAACGTCATCTTTTAGTTCTTCATCTTTTGTCATTCTTACATGTTCCTTTTTATTTGGACAGTCCTTTGCCCAGTGATACGTGCTTTGACAAATTGCACATTTCGTTCTTCTTCCATATTTATCAAGGGGGTTTGTGCCTTGAGCTATGGTTTGAGTGTTTGATTTATGTCCCCGTTTGCCTGAGTATCTCGTGTAATAGGCAGTGTCACTATCTGTGTTCTGCAGTGCACTGCCGCCCTCTCATGGTGAAGTAACGTTATCTCCAAAAATTTTCAATGCTGATTTCATATCAGTGAAAGAAACGCTAGAGCAAGCTGTAAGTGCTAACTGTTTATCTTAACAGTAAGTCCGGCAGTATCGAGTAGCTTAAAGGCTAGTACGGAATCAGGGAGCTCCATTTTGAACTTACGTAGCCTGTTGTATCGGCGTTCGAACTCAACGATGTATTCCACCATAGAAACACCGTTCTCTCTAGTGATCCGATCAAACTCCGTGTACGCCTCGTACTGTCGATCTTTTTCTTCTTTTAAAAACACAGAGTCCAATTTCGCTATAAGTGTTTGCATTCCAGTGTCAGCATTCAAATCTTAAGCGGAAATTTCCAGAGCACTGTCCCTTGCTCTACCCGTTAGTGACAAAGTAACCGCCAAGGCTTGTTTTTTCTTTTCCAGGTCAGTAACACGTCTCCAAATTTCAATCTCATTTTTCCAACTTTCGTAAGCCGTCTTCTCGTCAAACGGTGGGGGATTTTTGTAATTCCCAGCAGCAGCCATCCTCTGCTACCAATGTTAACTCAATAACTGCAATTGTTTTTGACAGTAAAACTCTTTATTGCTCCATAACATTCAACACGGCAGATCCTCTTTCCATAGGATGCCAAACTCTCTGCGCTCCCAGAAAAACGCGCTAACCCAAAAAAGGTGCTCTTCGCACGTGCGCAGTAAACAAAACATAACTTAACCTTGCCTTCTGGAATTAAATTGACCATTGCAAATAAAAAATAAAAAAAAGACCATCACCAGTTGATCGAAGGCAGCTAGTAAAGATGTTAGTGGATAAAATGCGAAAACATGAAGTCAACCCATCAAAGGCACAGTGTCAGATTGTAGTTCAGAACAATGTTAAACAGTACCAGGACAGCTTTGCTGATGGAACAAAAATAGGTAGTGGGTATGCCTCTTTGCTCTTGCAAGTTAAAACCCGTGTTGAACATGTAAACAGAAACAACACATTAGCTCGTCGGAGAAAAGAATGACTACGATCATCGTGTAGAAGCATAAGCCAGAGATCAAGAAGGCCGGCTGATCAATATGGTTGTGTCAGTTGGCAGCCAGAGGAGCTTCCTGCAGGAGATGACGACGACACTCTAGAAGAGAAACTCAAGCAAATGGTACGGCTTCATTCTACTGAAGGAATGTCTGGAGCCAATAGAGGAGAACTTCACAAGTTGATGGAAGTCACCTATTACCGTCAGCGCCGTGATATAAACGCCACTCCACCTCTGCCACTGTCTGAACTAAAGAACTCATGGCCTTACCTGTTTTGTCTCAAGGGGATCTTTTTACATTTCCATTTGCTTACTGACATCTCACTACTCCAAAGAATCATGGAGAGCATTGAAGGGAAAGGGAAGAGGATTCTAAGATTTTTTTCAAGAAAAGCCAACAAACAATGAGGTGCATGCTGTTCTGTCAAAGTATCAAGAGGGAAATTCTCTGGTCCTGTGCATCCTGCAACTCTTAATGGCCCATTTTAAAGAGAGAACAGAATCCCTTCTAATTGAAGCTGATGTAAGTAATATCATTTAGATTTTTAATGTCTTAAAGTTTGAACTGTAAGGCAAAATTTTTATTTTATTTATTTATTTATTTTTAGGTAGCAGCAACTGCAGCCGACATGGAAAGAGTTGGATTACCAGATTCACCCTCACTGATCATCCAAGGTAATTTGCTTTACATTGTGTGTCTCAGTGTCTCCATTATACACACTATTCTTTGCGTTCTAGCTCTGCACATGCATACCTCTTTGTCCCATACTGTTTTTTTTTGTTTTTGTTTTGTTTTTTCCTCTCACTTTTATAATCCGTTTTAAAAATGTAAAAAAAAAAATGTGCCACCTCTGTTCTTGTATTCTATTTCACAGTTCTATTCTCACTCCTATATTCCTTCCATAGTTAGCACTTTCTGTGCCCCGGTTTTTTGTTATTGTCTCTGAACCATGCTCTCTCTTTCTCCTTAATAACAGAAATCCTTATTAGTAACTGTAATCTTCATTATCTTTTAGTTTATAGTATTATAGTATCAGTGTCTTTATTAGTTTACATGAGCTACCCATGAACCATATTTTTACAACACTTATTAATCTATGACCTTCCATATTTTTTTATAGGTGAATCCATGACCCCAAGCAAATGGATGTTGTCAGTCGAAAGGGAAGTTTTCCTGGGCCCATGTTCAGAGGCATTTGTTGAGGGCCTGGCAGCATTGTTTGCATTACAACTTAAACCTTGCTTATCAGGATGAAGCTGCATACACACTGGAATTTATTCAGAGGATTGTCAGAGCATAAACTCTTACTCAATATTTATTGTAGACATCCAAATTTTTTTTTAGATTTTCAGGTTAGGATGGTTTATCAGGATTAGATATTTAATGGAAAAGTTTCCAAACAAACAAGAAAAAATTGCTAACTGTACACTGAATTGAGTACAGACTAGCAGAATCTAGAGTCTAGCAAAAATATTTTATTCACTGCATGGTGCAAAAAAGTGCAAGGTGCATGTGGATTAAAAACTAGACAAGCACAAGCAGACGTTTCAGCAAGTTGCTTTCCTCAGTGCTCACATTCCAGCAAACATTCACTCTTTGTAGACTAATTAAGGATAATCACCTGGATTCAATTAGCAAGAGTAGAACACCAAGAGAGTATAGCAGTTAACAAGTATAGCACAAAACATTACAAATGTACAACTGCAGCAAATAATCTATTACAAATATGCAAATAATTCAGATACTACAAAGCAAAACCATATATAAAATATATATAAAAAATAATACAATAATATTATTAGAAAAAATAACAGAAAAAAGAACATATAAATAACAAAAATAAATTAAATAAATGAAATAAGATAATTAAAAAATAATATATATAGAATAATAATAATTGTAATAATTAAAAACAAATTTATTCGTCTCTGTCCCAACTTTTTTGGAGCGTGTTGCAGCCATCAGACTCAATGTGTTTATTTACAAAATACAATAAATTTACATTTTCTATAGCCAAATGACCCTAACTCTTCATTAAATGAAATGTTAATGAAATGTGATTTAAAATTACACTTTGTCTGACAAATTTTGTATTTTATTGTTTGAGTATTTGCTGTTTATAATTGGATGTTGTGGGTGTTTTTCACTGAGGAATTGTGGGCATTAACCTGGAAACTTGATCAAAAGTTGCTGCTGGAAAGCGAGACAAGAAAATGCATGGAATGAACCCACATGTATGCACACTGCTATGAAAGCTAATGGACTTTGAATGGCTTGCCATTTAAAAAAAAAAAAAAAAAAAATTCCAATGGAATTGAAATAAGAGACTCATTTTCAACAGATTTTCAAGTTAATGTACATGCAATGTCTTGCCTTTTAATGGATTTGTCAATTTAAAGGTAGGCACAGCTCAGACCATTTCTTTTGTGTTAGTTTATTTAAACTTTGAGTTTATGACTGAAGTTCAGTCACAATGTAGGGATGTGTTCCCTTTATGGTTGATACTGAAATGCTGCAGTTCTCAGTGGTTCTTGTTGCGGAAGGAAGTAGTTTTCTTTTTTTTTTTCCTGAGTATTTCCAAGGCTAAAGCCTTTCATTTATTGTGCTATCTCCATTTTTGTTTCTCCAAATATGTTTTGGAAACTGGTGCTTATGTTAAATGGCCATTATTGTACAATAAATTGTTACATTTATGAAAGGTTTTATTGTTCACATTACACATTATATTGACGACAAGGGAAAAATTACTGAAATTTACAGCAAAAGTAGGTTTACACACTATCACAGCAGTGAAAAATCTGAATTGAATTGAATTTCACAACAAATGCTCTAATTTACTGTAAAATGTATGTATAGCAGTACATGTAAGTTCACAGTTGCTCTTGTAATTTCACTCACATAAACATTATTTCTACTGTAATTTTACAGTGACATCTGTAAACAACTTTTACAGCATATATACAGCAGTGTGCTGTTTTTACAGTAAAATTGTACTTAATGATTTACAGTACTCTTGTAAATTTAGTCTTACTAGCAACCAAAATTGGCAGTAAGTTACTGTAAATTTTACAGTATTTTTTTACAGTGTGGTTTTTTTGTTGCTGAAAACTGTGCTGATTTATAATTTCATTCATTTAAAAAAAAATTTTTTTTTTTTGTTTTTTTTTTTTAACCAGTATGAATCAGGACAGTTCTTTTAAGAGTAAAACTCCACCAGCTGGAATGCCACTTTATCTGGGCTCTGATAAAAGATGATTTAGATCTAACTGATATTCTCAATAAGCTGGAAGAACAGATTAAGTTGGATCTTGGAAAGAAACAGACTTGTAGGAACTTACAGTGCTTTGGCAAATGCACAGTTCCTTTTGGGGTTTCATGAAGAGGCACTTAGCAATCTAATGACATCTGTGAAGCTCGACATGGAATTCCATGAAGGAGAATTCCGCAAGATTCTCATTGTCACCTATGGAAACCTTGCCTGGATGAACTACCACATGAAGAACTATACGGAGTGTGAAAGTTACCTGAAGAAGCTTCAAAAGATAAATGGACTAATTTCAACTGAGTCTTCATCTGTTCCAGAGGTGCTTGGTGAGAAGGGATGGACCTTTCTTAAATTTTCTCAAGTATTACGACAGAGCCAAAAAATGTTTCAGAAAGGCCTTAGAACTGGAACCAGAAGAAGGCGAGTGGAATGCTGGTTATGCCATCGCTCTGTATCGCACTGAATATGAGAGCTCTACTTTGGAGGATACACTCGCAGTCAAGCAACTAAGATGGGTCATTGACACAAACTCAGATGATGCTCTTAAGGTTCTCCTAGGTATACGGCTGATTGTTCACAAGAGGTACAATGAGCCTGAAAGCTTGGTAGCAACGGCTTTAGAAAGATCTCCATAACACCCGCATGTCATGCAATATGTGGGAAATTTTTCAGGAATCAAGGATGTGTGGATAGGTCAATTGCTCTGTTGAAAAGGGCACTTGAACTATCACCAAATTCAAGTTTCATACATCATCAGTTGGCTCTCTGCTACAAGCTGAAGAAAATCCAACTGCTGCAGGAGAGAAGCTACCATGCCAAGGGGTCTATGGTTCAACAGATTCGTAATAAATGCATCTACCATTTAGAAATGGCTACCACCCTAACAACCTCCATCTCCGCAATGAGTGATATGGCACTGCAGTATGGAGAACAACATGACATGTCACGGGCCCAGGAGCTATTTGAGATCACATTTAAAACAGCCAAAGATAAAAATTACAATCTACATGTGGTCAGTTTTTACATTGCTGAATTCCAGCTGCATTGCCAAAGGTGTGAGTCTTTGGCTATCAAGCACTACATGGAATATTTAAAGATGAGCCCAGAATCAGCTGAAGGGAAGAGAAGTGCCTACAATTTGAAAAAGATTGCTGAGAAACGTATTCATAGAAACACAGGATGGAGAGGCTCATGGGATACTAGGGTTCCTTCATAAAATAAAAGGAGAGAAATGTCAAGCCACTGAGTGCTATGAGAAAGCCGAGTTATGTGGACAATGACGAACACCTCAGTAACCTTTGTGCACTCAGGCTGTCTTTGCAGTAAAATCATAACATTATTAGGCCTAGATACATTTTCACAATCACTGTTTACTGATGTATTAGTATTTTAATCTACTGAATATACGCAATCTACCTGCACAATTGCATCTTGTTTATTCTACATGAAAATGCACATTAAGTGTTAAATAGAAAATGTATATGTAATTGTTCTTATTACTGTATTTATTGTCTGTCACTATATTTCAGTTTTAAGTTTAACTTGGCAAAGATATAACATCTTGTTAAATAAGGTTACAAATATTTCACAATATTTCCTCAATGTTACACATTATCCATTGCACTTTGATCTAAGAGTAAAAGCTGAAATAAAAAAAGAGTATAATCCTTTCCCCGCAGTGTCTGTAAGTCATTATGGAAATAATAATAATTGCTAAAAAAAAAAAAAAAAAAATCTGTTACTCAAGCTTTTATGTAGTCACCTATTCCACAGACTACGTCTGCTGAGAAGACGGATAGTTTTCCTACAAATCCTTGTAATGTTTATGATACTTGAAGCACGGTGCTTTCGGTTTAGATTCTGTTGCGCAGGAGAACGATAGTAGGCTACCGTTACGCTCCAAATCGCTAAAAGGTGCCACGCTGAAAATGAGGCAAGTTTTCGTCTTTATTGTTACTGTATCTTTATTATCTGAAAACGTTTTATTTTTTTCTGCTCTTTTTATCAATGCTTGCGTTTTAGACTAGACAAGCAGGAACCATCCTGTCTGTTGAGCATATGCTAAGCAAATGCGTGATTAGACGACCTCAAACAGCATTGTTGGATAACATACTTTATTATTTTTTTTATCTTTATGAATTAAGGGGAGACCGTGGATTATCTTTGACAGTAATATGGGGCGAGCTGAAATACCACCAGTTTAACTAATTAAAATTTAGCCTCTTTCTTGCGCTAATAAAAAGCCACGGATGTCACGGGTTGTTCCTGGCTGGTAGAAGATGCCCCACCCTAATCCAAACCTAATGTAGCCTGCGTGGCATAGTAGCCTGCCAGGAACAATGAATGGCACCTTTTCCTCCCGTCTCGTAATAAAAAGCGCAAGACGCAGCGCAGCGAATGGAACAGAACGCTTGTGTTTCATTCGCGTTTTTAAAATTAGGCCTATTATTTAAACCCTGTTCACACCGTAAATGACATAAAATGGTGTCGCTGGTGGGCGTTCCTATTGCGGTCGCTTTAATGCTATTGCCACGTCCTGTGGCCTGAAAATATATGCTTTAGTTTATGCTACCTATCAGGATGTGCTACCAACGCTATATTCGCATAGTTTTAGGGTTGGGGTTTGGGGTAGGGCTTAGTACAGTCTCACACCATATCACAATATCTGATAGTTATGCTGGTAGCACATCCTGATAGGTGTCATCTGCCTGACAAGATGTGCTACCTAGTTTTTTAACATATTTCATGTTATTGTAGTACATACCAACAGGTTCTCCCATGACTCCCGACATGTGCTACACGTTTTAACTTCACATATCACTGTTTTTACTGCTGGTAGCACATCTTGAGCATGTAGCACAGATTGTCAGAACCGGTGTCAGCAGCAGTTTTTGAAATTCGGATCACAGATTATACTGCCGGTAGATGTCAGTCTAATTTGACAAGGAATCAGTTATATTGCTTCTAAAAATAAATATTTTGCAGAAGAGATTTTTATACAACCTGCAGAAGAGCTCAATGCAACATATCACTGAACACGACGAACAATTTATCAATATTAATCAAACTCCCTCAGAATGCCGACACGGGTTTCCACGCATCATTTTATTAGCCCATATCAATGTGGTTACAAACAATGATATAGAACAGTGAAATCACTCACAGAAACTTTTACCTTTTCCATCTTGCCTGCACTTGCCTTTACTCGACTCCAGTATCTCAATCCTTTATCGTTTGATGTCACCAGTCTCTGTACTGTGAAGTCGCTAGTGGGAATTTCTACTGCTGTTGCACTAACGGTATTGGTGGACTGCATGTCTGGCCATGTATTTTGAAAATCTGATAACAGAAAACATATTCTCATTTGCATAAAGTTCAACTTTTCTCAGTTTTGTCATGTCGCTCGCCACGGCCACATCTAGTCACCAGAGGTTGCTGTTACTCGTGTCACTGGAAGTCGCCAGCTCTTATTGAAAATTAATGAGAACTAGTCGCTTTGTCGCTGGAAGTCGCTGCATATGTGTACCGGGCTTCACTGCCTGGAGACAGATGGTGTGAACTCCTATGAATGGGGCTTTATAACTGGACACGGTGTCTAAAAAACATGGCGCTTCTGCTCAAAAAACAGGGAGACACGGCGCAAGGCTCAAAGTCCTTATATGTTACTTCATTACAGGGAAAATGTATCTGATTATACACGTTCCAACCCCCTGCACTGTTAAATAGCATATTCTAGATCACTTAACAAAGTGAAACATCTGACTCTATTAAATGAGTAAAGATATGGATTAAATATATTTTCTCATTCAATGCAGCTGTACAGATGAGAAACCTCTGAAGACTGAACTGGACCAGCTAGAATGTCATTTCACATGGGATTTGAGAAAAGCAGACACAAACGTCACTGATCTTTTGACTAGACTGGAGCACAACCGTGACTTAAATCTCGGGGGCAAAGCAGGGACTGCATGCACACACAACTCTTTGGCATACGTCAGGTATATTTTGGGTTCTTATGAAGAAGCACTTACAAACTTGCAGAGATCTGTGGAGCTCACTAAAGAATGTTATAGGGACAACTACGACAATAAGCTCATTGTCACGTATGGAAATTTTGCCTGGTTACACTATCACATGAAACAGAATGCTGACTGCAAAAGTTACCTGGAAAAATTGAGGGAGATCAAAGAAAAAAATCCACCTGACTCCAATTCTGTCCCTCATCATGAGGTGCTTGGTGAGAAGGCCTGGGCCCTGTTCAAGTTTTCACGCAAGTATTATGGCAGAGCAAAGGAGTGTTTCAGGAAAGCATTAGAGCTGGAGCCTGAGGAGGGTGAGTGGAATGCTGGTTATGCCATTGTATTATACCGAACAGAAAGTAAATGCAAGTGTCCAAAGGATTCATCAGCAATTCAACAACTCAGACGGGCAATAGACACAAACCCAGATAATGACGAGCTCAAGCTTCTTTTAGCTCTGAAACTTGCTGCGTTTGAGCTATTTGATGAGGCTGAGGACTTGGTGGAGAGGGCTGTCGAGATGTCCCCAGAGAGTCCACATGTGATTAGATATGTGGGGAAATACATGCGGGTCTACGGATCTTTAGATAGGTCCACTGCCCTGTTGAAAAGAGCATTGGAGGTTGCACCGAATTCAGCTTTCATACACCATCAGTTAGGTCTCTGCTACAAAATGAAAAAAGTACAATTCAAGGAGCTGCATGAGATTCAGAGATTTCGTCAGTTGAGCATCTCTCATCTTGAGAAGGCTATCACACTGAAGAGTGGCTTCATTATTGCAATGGCAGAATTGGCACTTCTTTATGGTGAGGATGGACAAATCAAACGGGCTGATGATGTGTTTCAAACAGCCTTGCCCATTGCTGAAGAGAAAAATGAGGGGCTACAAGCACTTTATTTTTATTATGGGGAGTTCCAGCAGTACAGAGCAAGATGTCTGCCATTGGCCATTGAATACTACAAGAAATGTTTGAAGATGGCACCTGATACACGAGATGGAAAGAAAAGTGCTAAGAGTTTAAGAAAGATTGCTGACAGACGCTTATTGAAGAACACAAGCAATGCAGAAGCTTTAGGAATACTAGAATTTATTGAGCAGGTAACAGGTGAGAAACATTCCACTGCAGAGGGCAGTGAGCATGTTCTGGAATCTACACGTAATGAGGAATAGTACAAAATCTGTATTTTTTTAGATATACAAAATGTATTTTATTGAACATACTGTATTGCAGTTATGTTTGTGGTTTTATTGTCTAAGTGTCGGTAGAGGACAAATGGAGCTCACTACAATAATCTTTCCTTTATATGGCAATTAAGGCCTCTGTAGAATTGAGCACAATGAATCAGCACTACCCTCTTCTGACTTGAGATTTTATTGAATGAATTCCACAGTACATACAGCCTTAAATTTCCTCTGATTTTATTTCCCCATCAAAAGACAGTTAAATAACATTGGGTTTTCTTACAGTGAATGCCAGGTCTCGAAGTTAGCACTCTGTAATGTTCAGACCCATTTTCGCTTCACAATAAAACTAAATGTAACACATATGAAACAAACAGTTTTAAAATCCTTAAGGACCTTAATGTTAGTTATTTTTTGTATAGGTATCAATTTAAGTGAAAGCTAAATGTAAGTTATTATAGTAGTCAGGGGCGTATTGCACCGATTTTTCATATGCTGATATCGACGCTCATTGACAAACGATGTTCAACAATATTGGGAAATGACAAAACCATGGGAAGTCACCAAAAATATTAAAGCCCAGGGTTTCAAATTAGCACCTGCTGCAAGTTGCGACCCGCCAAATGCAGGTTGTGTATTTCATGTGCAGTGGTGGGTAATTTTGCTCATCTATCCGCCACTGTGGTGGGCGACCTGCAAGACATCTCGGAGTCTGATTCGCTGTTTGTTCAGAGGTGTGAAGTGCTAGCATGTCTCGTGGAGCACAAGCATGTAAAGAGTTCTCACTCTTTCTTCTCTATTTGAGTTGTCTAAGAACAGTTTGCAAGAATAGTGTCGTCTATGAGAATGCTGCAAATGACCTAAGGCATTCTGAGGTGGTGCTCGGAGTTAAGTTCGCTTTATTTCCACAGGATAGTTTGAGCTTAACATGCATTGTGAACGCAACTCTGCAGGTTCACAAATAATAAAATAATACAAAAACAACTTGAACCTAAAATGTATTTATTTTTGCAATTATTATTATTATGATGTTTACATTAATAATTTTCTTTAGATCTTAATTTGTATAAGTAATTTTCCACCTGTTGTTGTAGACGGACACTTGCGTGGCAGCAAATAAGAGGTGGTTAAATACATTTTTTTTTTGACCAAACTTTTCATTGTTTCAGTTGCAATTTGAATTTAGAAATACTGTATTTAGAAATACTTCATGTTTCAATGAATTTAATTTTGAAAGAAAAATCAATAAAGCAAAAAATATCACACACACCCTCAGTAGTAGGGGCAGAGGGGTTGACGATGTAATCGGATATTGTGATACTTTTTAAATAAAAATATTGTGAACATATTTCTTGTATATCGCCCAGCCCTAGTCTAACTGTAATGGTTGCATTTGGTTACATTTTATAAGGTGCGTGTCTGACATTTTGAGGCGGTTTTACGTCACTTTTGTTCGATCTTGCCACCTCTTTTTCACAAGCCTTTTCTATACATAACACAAGAGGTTGTGCAAAAGGTGCCAGCACAAACGCAATGATGCCCACAACTGCTTCAGCTCAATAGAGAGTGAAAACTAGAGGGTGAAATGCAACTGTCATATCCAGAAGTCGTATATATATATATATATATATATATATATATATATCAGTGGTTTAGCCACCCTTGCCGCCTTTCTCCCATTGAAAATTCGGAACACTGCTACTGAGGAACCACGTAAAAAAAAAAAAAAGAAGTCTTTCGTTACTTAAAGTTTTTATAATTGTTGAAAAGGAGAGGATTCACACTGAAATAACAAACAGCTGCTTTCTTTAAACACTAAGAGAGTGTAAAGAAGCCACAAAACCTGTCAAATGCATTTCAGCACCAAAGTAAATGAACAGCGACTGATCAAACAAAAACATAGGCTAAACCTAATCTATATTACAGTAGATTATATAAAAAACACTGATTGACTGTTCCACAGAGATCAGACATAGTTGCCAAACGTAACTGCACTGAAGTTGATGCAATTAATTATTTATTATTACCACACCACGCTTTCCCTTGGTGCTCGACCTTCCCCATGAACGTGACCTCCGAAGCTGTGACGGGACGTTGTGTATAGCGGAACGTTTGTGACACGATTGGAATTGGACTTAAAAAATTTAGACATGTGAATAATTTTTTCTACCACAGGCATTTGTTTATACATGCAGTAATCCAAAGATAGTAATCAAAGATACAAATACATTTTTTGTATTTCATTTGAAAATAATTAAACAAGCACACAAATCTGCACAGCGAATCTCTTCTGCACACTAAACACAATCGAAGTTTTTCTAGCAATCAGTCCACTGTCAGATATCTTTGGAACACTCTTGGGAGGCTACTTCCAGTCATGCCAGTGCAGCTCATATCTACTTGAATGGTGAGACCAAAATCTTTAAAAAAAAAAAAAAAAAAAAGAAAAAAACTGTTTTCCAAGCTTATGTGTAAATGAAATATTTCAAATCAGCAGCAAAATCTGGAATCATAAATTGTGCTTCTTTACCTCATATTACACTAAAAATTGCAATTTTCCGGCTTGTATAGCTAATGCGCATGCACATTCTCGAGTTGATTGACAGAAGATGTCTGCATCTAAAAGGTGATTGGGTCTTTTACCTGTAAGTCGGGACTGCCGTTGGGCTAATTGTACAAAGGTGCCTCTGTTTGTTCCTGGCAGGCCACACCCCAATCCTAACCATATGGAGCCTGCCAGGCTGAGTACCCTGCCAGGAACAACATGAGGCACCTTTCTCCCATCGTGGACTCTTGAGCACTAGAGCTTCTTGGATGGGCGTTCCAACTTCTCCCATTCATTTTAATAGAAGTGGCCCGTCTCTACTAAATAAATAGGCTCAGACACAATATGAGTCATTCCATTTCATTTAAGGCATTGGTCTACTTTTATTAAGAAAACACCCTATCCTTTCAGGCATATTTAAATGTTGCAGTTGAATATTACCAAAATGAAGAATTTACATAAGAACTAATAAAATGTGCAAAATATTCTTGATATTTATCTTAGCAATGGGATATTAAAGAGCTGTTGATTACCATGACTATAATTCACATGTTGAGATAGATGTTGCCTTGTTAACTGTAACTGAATAAATTGGGCTTAAAAGAATATTCCGGGTTAAAAACAACTAAAGCTCTATTTAGAGCATTTGTGACATGTTGGCGATTTCCATAGAAAATACGTTCTTCTCATTGCTCGTTAGTTTGTATTTTTGTTAAAGCATTTACATGAATCCTTTAGTAAAATTTGATTGATGTCTGAGCTATAAAGTTTTCTAAATTGTAATTTGGAAATGGGACTTCTTTTGTAGATGTATGAATTTATGTGTATTTCTGTGGGTGGAGTTTGCGCAGTGTAAAAAGTGCTTTACAAGTAGTTTCATCATGTCCCTACTCAGTGTCTTTTCACAGAACTCATGTGAAAGATAGCAGGGTTACTGAATTTATGTGGTCATGACATGAGATGAAAGATTGACTACATTTATACAGAAGTCAAGTCATTTTTATTTGTATAGTGCTTTTCACAACACACATTGTTTCAAATCAGTTTTACAGGAATTCATGCATAAAAAAAAAATGAAACTGTAATATCTATAGTCTTAGAGTAATCATTGTGTAGTTTGATTAATTATTATTGCAAATTGTGTATACAAATTAAATAATTCAATAATAATTTTATTTAGAACCCCTGTGAGCAAGCTGAAGGCGACTGTGGCAAGAAACAAAAAACTCCATAAGATGTTGGTTAATGGAGAAAAATAACCTTGGGAGAAACAAGGTTCACTGTGGGGGCCAGTTCCCCTCTGGCTAACATCATGAATATAATGCCAATGTTAGTTATTTGTGTGCAGTGCAAGTCAAGGTTTAAAATGTGTCAATTAAGTAAGCGTTGAGGTCCAGTGTTTAAAAAAATTAATATATATATATATATATATATATATATATATATATATATATATATATATATATATATATATATATATATATATTTGTTTTTACTTTAAGATTAAGACAAATGTCTTTGAAGTCTATCCTGGATTAACTGCAGAGTTCAAATAGATGCATTGTCCTTTGTTAGTTGGCTGATGAAGGCTTTTGTTGGCAATTAAATGGTAGTATTCCATTTCAAGAGTGTAGTCCATCAATAGACAAAGGTGATGCAGGCATAATGAGGTGCATTTCAACCGGCAGGTCATTTCGGTGAGGTTCAGTGGGATCCATCCTAAGTCCAAGGTTCAGGCAATGACATATGAAGTATCTGATGTTTTACGGTTGGAGTTGGCATCAGTTCATCCTCTGAAGTCAAAAGACTGAAGTGATGTCTGGCTAGCATCGGCTGTAGTGTGTTGTCATCACTCAGAGACACGTAGCAGTGGAGTCCGACACCAAGCAGGAACGGAACTGGATCTGGCTGGCTCTAGTAACCTTGGGATATGAATCCCGAGGTTGAGACATGGAAACAAATAGAATAATATTAGTGTAGATGCCATTTGATTTTATGCAGAGTTATAGATCATGATAGATGTTTCTGGTTCCGGCAGACCTAACTAAAGCAGCCTAATTGTGAGTTGATGGATAAATTATGTGTATGCCTGGCTAAATAGATGAGTCTTTAGTCTAGACTTAAACTGAGTGAGTGTGTCTGCGTCCTGAACAGTGTTAGGGAGACTATTCCATAGTTTAGGAGCCAAATATGAAAAGGATCTACCTCCTTTTGTGGATTTTGATATTCTTGGAATCATTAACAAGCCAACATTTTGTGATCATAATGAACGTGATGGAATATAGCATGGTAGAAGGTCACTTAAGTACTGTGGAGCTAGACCATTCAAAGCTTTGTATGTTGTTAACAAAATTTCCAAATTAATACAAAATTTAACAGGTAGCCAATGTAACGATGATAAAATTGGGCTAATATGATCATATTTTTTAGTTGTAGTCAGTACTCTGGCTGCTTCATTTTGAACCAATTTAAGTTTATTTATTGATCTTGATGGACATCCTCCCAGTAATGCATTACAATAATCTAATCTTGAGGACATGAACGCATTAATTAGTTTTTCGGCATCAGCAACAGAGAGCAGGTTGGTCAGGGCCGTAGCAAGTAATTCTGGGCCCCCTGACTCTATATTGGTCTGGGCCCCTTACCTATTAATAATACAGTTTTGAATTTGTCGTCAGCCCCCCTGGACCTTTGGGCCCCTAGAATCGTTACCACCTTTCACCCCACTAGCTACGGCCAGTTATATGTAAGCATTTCTATATTTATCAGTATTGTAATAGGCCTTGGTGTCGGGATCTGGATTTTATTACATGGAAAAGCGGATCAAGTTGGGTTCTGAACTCGTGAATACATTGGTACAGCTGGTAAAAACATGCATCAAACATCCACACCAACCCAGCCTTGTTTTTTTTTTTTTTGTTTTTTTTATTATGATTTTTAGATATGCAGTCAATAACCTACAAACAAGGAAGTCTTAATGCCTAAACTAAAACTCTGCTAACTAAATTCAGCTGACTCGATACATGTTAAAGGACTATGATAATGGCCTACTCGGACAACACATTGTTTCCTAGAGCTGGCAGAAAATACTCAAAACAGACACAAGCAGCGTATCTATCAACCACAAATAATATAATATTGAGCAGCAGCCGTCAGAGTCGCATTGGAGTGACGTCACCTCCCCTCTTCGAATGATTGGCTAGAGGAGGAGCTGACATCAAGAACAAGTGGACCAATAGGGATGCAAAACGTCCCCTGATTTACATGAAACTCTACTCACAAGTTTTGGAAAATCAAGCACAGTACTTGGAAACAAAAGCAAAGAAAAATACAATATAAGCGTACAAAAAAATTCAAATATGAGCAAAATTGTCAGAGAGCACAAAAAACAGTAATATAACCAAGGAAAACGTGATTTTGTTTGCAATTCTGATGACTGCTTAATTTTATTTATTTATTTATTTATTTGCAGCATATATTAAATGTGTTTATATATTTTTGATTCATGCTTGTTATTTTTTTATCTGTGCTTATTATTTTGATCTGCGCTTTTTATTTATTTTTGCGCTTATTATTTTGATTTACGCTTATTATTTTTGGATCCGTGACCAATACATTTGGCGGGATTTTGATCCCATATTCATGACCTATGACAGCGAAGGATTGAAGTTGCTTGTGAGGAAAATTATGAGACACTGTTTTCCGAGGTGGTATGACAGTTGATTGCATAGTTCCAATTTTATTTCTGATTACTTCAATAATATCATTAAAGAAATTCATGAAGTCATTACTATTGTGCTGCGACGGAATATCTGGTTCAGTCGATGCTTTATTTCTAACCAATTTAGCCACAGTACTGAATAAACACCTATGATTGTTGTGGTTATTTTCTATGAGTTTGCTAAAATATGCTGACCTGGCAGCTTTAAGTGCCTGCCTGTAGCTACAGACACTATCCTTCCATGCACCGCGAAATAACTCTAATTTTGTATTCTTTCACTTGTGCTCCATTTTCCGAGCTGCTCGTACCACGGTCAGGGCCGTAGCTAGTGGGGTGAAAGGTGGTAACGATTCTAGGGGCCCAAAGGTCCAGGGGGGCTGACGACAAATTCAAAACTGTATTATTTTAATAGGTAAGGGGCCCAGAGCAATATAGAGTCAGGGGGCCCAGAATTACTTGCTATGGCCCTGACCATGGTGTGGGGCTCTTTTCTTTCATTTTCTTCAATCGAAGGGGGGCGACACTATCAAGAGTGCTAGAGAAGACTGTATTTTTATTTTCTGTTATTACATCAAGTTTTTCTAGACTTTTTGGCTTAGTGAGTATGTGAGACAATTCTGGAAGTGTATTAGTGAAGATATCTTTAGTGGTCGAAAGAATAGTTCTACCTGAACGATAGTGTGGTTTAGATTGAGTGACATTATCTGATTGCAGCAAACAAGAGACGAGGTAATGATCTGAGATGTCATTACTATAATATGTCATTCAGATGTCACTATAGAATTTCTATAGTATCAACATTAACTCCATATGACAGAATTAAATCTAGCATATGATTATGGCGATGAGCTGGTCCTGTCACATTTTGTCTGACTCCAAGAGAGTTGAGAATATCGATAAATGCTAATCGCAATGTGTCATTTTCATCTTACACCTGTTTCATCAAGTGATTCATCTTACACCTGTTTGCTCTACAAGACCAATTCAGTCTGTGAACCAACATAGGACAACTTCATGCATGTCTGGGTTGTTGTGATAGATTTAGCAGTCAAAGACAGAAAGATCAACTTAAACCATAGTGACAAACTTAAACCTAAAACAAACAGCAATATTTTGGAAATGGCACAGAGCCATAGTTTTTACGTTCTAAACTACAAATGGCTTACTTATACATGTCTCATTAAACTGGGATAAGAGAAAGTCATTCATCAAAAGAATTACACAATGAATCTTTAACAGAAGAGTATACAAGAAGAGTTACAGCGAGACAAATGTGCGCAAGAGTGGGATAAAAATACTATATATAAAAATATAAAAATTCCCTCCCTTTTTTTCCGAAAACCTGAACAGTTTTTAAGCTTTTTGAAAAAAAGCTTTTTTTAGCTCCATTTAAATTCTATGGGTAAACAAAAAGAAAACATGACTTGTCCTGTGAACAACTTGTGCATTTCAACTTTCTGTCAAAACTGACAGCTGGGAATTTTCAATAGTAAGATATCTACCATAGATCATCAAATACTACAAGACAAGATTGCACATGACACAAGATGGAAAGAAAAGTGTTATGAATTTTTTGAGATTGCTAACATGCTTTTATCTAATGATAAAATATCCAATAATAGTAGAATTTATTCAGCAGGTAACAGCTGGGAAACATTCCATTGCAGAAGTCTACATTGACTCATTCTAAAATCTAGAAACAATTAGCAATGGCACAAATGTATATTAGACTACTAGGTGCAAAATGTATATTGGTGATATACAGCTGTTGTGTTTGTGGTCTGATTTTGGGGTGAGTGAATATTAGATGCTCAGTTTTTTCAAGTGAATATGTGAGTAATCCTTCCATAAATAAAGAAATACACAAAACAGTCCTTTGCTAAAATTATAAAATTTTGCTAAAATAGTAAAAGTGTTTTTAAAAATAATAATAATTGTTTTTTTGTTTTACAATTTAAGGCACAATTTTATGCAAGAGAATATTTTTTTAAAGAAAATGTATTAGAGTTCCATTAGAATACAATTCTATGAATCAGCCCAGCTCTTTTGACCTAAAACTTACTTCAAAATAGATTTCAGGTAGATCTAATCATGAAATTCTTGTCATATTTTATTTTATTTTATTTTAATAAACAATGAAAAGTCTACCCAGTACAAGGATTTTGATTGATTTTGATTTTACTTATTTATTTTATTGTCTCTGAAACAGTTTCAGGCAGGATAGCGGATCATTAGACTGTAACCAGGTAACAAATGTATCCATGATAGTCTCTATGCTGTTGGTCAAAATAAACAGAAGCCTATAAGCTTTCATCATAAAGTCACTGTGATTGAATGAATAGTGAAAGTACTACACTGGATGTACTGAGCTTCTGAAACATCAGTATCACTTTCCAAAACGTAAATCAGAGTCTTCTAAGATGAGGTGAGTGTGGTTTCTAAATCTGATTCCTAACACACTGTCTACACAGGGCGCGTCCGTTGACGCGACGCGCCGCAACGGGTTGAGGCTGTCTACACGACGCATCGACACGAACGTTCTAAACCGTTTAATTTGTGTAGTGGCGCCAGCGCGTGTAGCTCAAAATGGAACGCGACACCCGTTTATTGTCGGCAAAACGGCCTACATTTGATCATTTAGCAGACGCTTTTATACAAATAATGAACATAGCAAGCTGCTAAACGAAAAGCAAAACAAGCTCGCAAAGAAAGAGCTGCTCGCAATGCAGGTATGTAAAAGGGGTGAAGTGTTGAGGTGTACAACTGCGCCGATCGGGAGATTTTCCGGTTGCAGTCCGGGGAGAAGTTGAAAAGGGAGTCGTCGAGTCGGAGAAAATTCTGCTTTGCGTATTTTAATATTTAAAGCAAACATACAACAAAGTAATCTATTTACTGATTTTTTAAAGAATTACATCAAATTGTCTATCCAAACAGTTCTAAGAAGTCAGTGCTTTCAGTAGCCTAATTTTTAAAAATGTGCTCACATTTTATATTATTATTTCTAATGGTTTTATTTATGAATATTAATTAATTATATTTCTATAATTAAATCCTTTGTATATTCTCATGGTAATAAAATGTGTAAAAAAACAAAACAAAAACAAAAGTGAAAAGAATGTGTAGCCTATATATACCAGTTCGGTTTCTAGTTTCAGTTTTATTTTACAATAAAAGTTAAATGAAACACAAATAATTTGACAAGGATAATACAATAAAGATAAATACTTATTTCCATTGTGGTCCTTGACAGTGATGAAATAGTAACTCGCCTTTACATGTCCACATGTACCAAAATGTCACAAAATTTAACACATAATTAGCCTATTTACAACATATATAAAACATACAAAATAAACATATAAAAAACCAAAAATTTTTTTTTTAATGAAATTTTTTTTTTTAACTTTATGACTATTCAGTTGTGCTCAAAAGTTTGCATACCCTGGCAGAAATTGTGAAATTTTGGCATTGATTTTGAAAATATGACTGATCATGCAAAAAAACTGTCTTTTATTTAAGGATAGTGATCATGTGAAGCCATTTATTATCACATAGTTGTTTGGCTCCTTTTTAAATCATAATGATAACAGAAATCACCCAAATGGCCCTGATCAAAAGTTTACATACCCTTGAATGTTTGGCCTTGTAACAGACACACAAGGTGACACACACAGGTTTAAATGGCAATTAAAGGTTAATTTCCCACACCTGTGGCTTTTTAAATTGCAATTAGTGTCTGTGTATAAATAGTCAATGAGTTTGTTAGCTCTCATGTGGATGCACTGAGCAGGCTAGATACTGAGCCATGGGGAGCAGAAAAGGACTGTCAAAAGACCTGCGTAAGAAGGTAATGGAACTTTATAAATATGGAAAAGGATATAAAAAGATATCCAAAGCCTTGAAAATGCCAGTCAGTACTGTTCAATCACTTATTAAGAAGTGGAAAATTCGGGGATCTCTTGATACCAAGCCAAGGTCAGGTAGACCAAGAAAGATTTCAGCCACAACTGCCAGAAGAATTGTTCAGGATACAAAGAAAAACCCACAGGTAACCTCAGGAGAAATACGGTGTGGTTGTTTCAAGGAGCACAATATGACGATACTTGAACAAAAATGAGCTGCATGGTCGAGTTGCCAGAAAGAAGACAATGCCACAAAAAAGCCCAGTTACAATATGCCCGACAACACCTTGACACGCCTCACAGCTTCTGGCACACTGTAATTTGGAGTGACGAGACCAAAATAGAGCTTTTTGGTCACAACCATAAGCGCTATGTTTGGAGAGGGGTCAACAAGTATTGTGCTCCTTGAAACAACCACACCGTCTTTTTCCAAATCAGTCTGTCAAATGCCACCCTAAGAAAAAGCATTGGAACCCCAGCATTAGTATCCCGATGTATAAAAAATAAATGTACATTGTGTAGGGGTTTATTAATTTCAAACTGCCTTAACTGAGCCCACAACACAGACCTATTGAATGAATGACCTAAGCAGCACCCAATCGCATGATAGATTACATCAGCGGCCAATCGCATGATAGATTACATCAGTGCCCAATCACATGAAAGATTACATCAGCAGCCAATTGCATGAAAGATTACATCAGCGGCCAGTTGCATGATAGATTACATCAGCAGCCAATCGCATGATAGATTACATCAGTGCCCAATCGTGTGATAGATTACATCAATGGCCAGTTACGGACATTTCTGCCGTGTTCAGTGTTTGAGCACTCACGGTGTGACTTTCCGAGTTGAATGGAACGCAGAATAAGCGTAAACAGATGTAGAAAAGAAGTCCCGCCTTACAGGAAAAAGAGCCAATCACCTTTTAGATATAGACATCGCCTGTCAATCAACTCGAGAATGCACATGCGCTTTAGCTATACAAGCCGGGAAAATTGCGTTCCTAGCTTAATATGAGGTAAAAAGCACAATTTATGATTCCAGTATTGTCAAATTTTATTGCTGATTTAAAATATGTTCTTTGATTGTTATCTTGACCAACAATGTTTGAGATTTTGGTCTTTCCCCATTCAAGTAGATAGGAGCTGCACTGTCATGACTGGAAATAGTCTCCCAGGAGCATTCCAAAGATGGCCGACAGTGAACTGTCTTGCTAGAAAGACTTTGCTATAACCAACCACATTTGTTATAATTAACTGGAGTTAGTGATTTTACGACCGTTTAAAAAAAAAAAAAATATTTTTTTTTATAAACATGACACAGTATAGATTAAGATTCATTTATGATAGTAGCGAAACTGAAGGTGTCATCATAAACATGAAATGCATGTCGATGGAGGTCTGACCAACAATGGATAAGCTGTGTCATCATCAGTCTGATTAAGGTTAGACATTTAGTTGAATGGCATCCTACCATACTACTCTCACTATTTCTACCATAGACTGATATGGCAGAAGGAGCAAGAGTAGTAGAGGTCAAATGGGTTTCTAAAAAAGACAAAAAACGAGTGCCTTTGTAACCAGAGATTGAGGTGCCTGCATGGCCAAGGACATGGCATTGTTTGAAAGAGACATTGCAAATGGTCTTTCATGCTTGACTTTCAGTGTTTGCCTTAGTAAAAGATTATTTAACATGTTTATAAAAATATACATACTATGTAAATGTAGTGTAAATAAAAACATGGTCTATTGTATTTGTTCCATCACAGATACTGTTCATATATCAGTTTCTGTGAGGATATGTGCATTCCTAATAGGACTTTAATGTTTAACAATGACAAACCATGGTTTACAGCAGAATTTAGGCAGCTTCGTCAGGCCAAAGAGGATGCTTTCAGAGGTGGGGATAAAGTCTTGTACAATCAGACCAGGAACACACTGAATAAGGAAATCAGAGTGGCTAAAAGAAAATACTCTGAGAAGCTAAAAAACAAGTTTTCAGCTAATGACCCTGCATCAGTGTGGAGTGGCATGGAACAACTTAGGAATTACAGGATTCCTGCCCCCAACCCTGTGGTGGACCATTAACTGGCTGATGATCTGAATGTGTTCTACTGTAGATTTGAAAGGCCCAATCGCACACCCCACACCCACTCTGACCTTCACTTCACACCAACACCTCCTGCAACCCCCCTCTTCCCCCCTCCTGCTACTCAACCTGCACTTAAGATCTGTGAAGAAGAGGTGTCCCATGTCTTCCAAAAACAAAAGATAAGGAAAGCACAGGGCCCAGATGGTGTTTCACTAGTGTGTCTTAGGTCCTGTGCTAACCAGCTGGCCCCCATCTTCACACAGATCTTCAATAGATCACTGGAGCAGTGTGAAATCCCATGCTGTTTCAAATGCTCAATCATCATTCCTGTCCAAAAGAAACCATAAATCACAGGACTTAATGACTACAGACCTGTCGCCCTGACATCTGTGGTCATGAAATCATTTGAGAGACTGGTGTTGGCCCACCTGAAGGACATCACTGGACCCTTTCTAGATCCCCTTCAATTTGTTTATCGAACAAACAGGTCTGTGGAGGATGCAGTCAACATGGGATTGCATCATATCCTGCAACATCTGGACAGACCAGGGACATATGCAAGGATCCTTTTTGTGGACTTCAGTTCGGCTTTCAACACCATCATCCCAGCTATACTCCAGACTAAACTACACCAGCTCTCTGTTCCCATGTCTATCTGTCAGTGGATTACCAGCTTTCTGACGGACAGGCAGCAGCTTGTGAGACGGGAAATTCACTTCCAGCACCTGTACAATCAGCACTGGTGCCCCCCAGGTATGTGTGCTCTCCCCACTACTCTTCTCCCTCTACACCAATGACTGCATTGCCAAGGACCCCTCTGTCAAGCTCCTGAAGTTTGCAGACGACACCACTGTCATCGACCTCATCCGAGATGATGATGAATCTGCATACAGAAGGGAGGTTAAACAGCTGTCTGTCTGGTGCAGTCAAAACAACCTTAAGCTGAACACGCTCAGAATGGTGGAGATGATTATGGACTTTAGGAGGAACACCTCAACACTGACCCACGCTCACCATTCTAAACAGCACTGTGGCAGCAGTGGAGTCATTAAGGTTCCTGGGTACTACCATCTCACAGGACCTGAAGTGGGAGACCCACATTGACTCCATTGTGAAAAAGGCCCAGCAGAGGTTGTACTTCCTTCACCAGTTAAGGAAGTTCAACCTGCCACAGGCGCTGCTGATACAGTTCTACTCAGCAGTCATTGAGTCTGTCCTCTGCACTTCAATAACTGTCTGGTTTGGTTCAGCTACGAAATCGGATATCAGAAGACTACAAAAGACAGTTTGGACTGCTGAGATGATTATTGGTTGCCCCGTGCCCTCCCTTCAAGAACTATACACTTCCAGAGTGAGGAAAAAGGCTGAAAAAATCACTCTGGACCCCACTCACCCTGCCCACTAGCTTTTTGAACTGTTGCCTTCTGGCCGACGCTTCAGAGTTCTGAGCACCAGAACCATCAGGCACAGGAACAATTTTTTTTCCCTCAGGCTATCCATCTGATGAACAGTTAAAACTGCCCCATTGAGCAATAATTATGTGCAATTCACAGTCTAGTCTTTTTATATTTATCCAACACATCCAACCTCTTCTGCCATTACATTCCCTTGCGCTGTATATATGTATATATTGTCTTATTGTGTATTCTATATATATACTTTATTTTCTATTCAAATTTTTCCTTTTTTATTCAATTTGTAATAATTTTTTATTATTATCTATGTCTTGTTGTTGTTTTGTATTGTTGTGCACTGGAAGTTCCTGTCACCAAGACAAATTCCTTGTATGTGTAATCATACTTGGCAATAAAGCTGATTCTGATTTTTATTTTGTTCTCTAAGGCTATGTTCAGACTGCAGGCAAATCGGATTTTTCTTTTCAGGCAGACTGTCCGCACTATTAATTGCAAGTGATCAAATCAGATTTGCGTGTTCAGACATAACCAACCTATCTGCATGGGTTGCATTGGTAACGACGTAGGCATACCCACGTGATGATGCTTTCAAAACAGATGTGGGAAAAATGGAGGTGCATCATCTCGCTCTCCAAATAAGCACCCTGTCCAGTCGCGGTGCAGAACTCCTCCGTCACACAAGAAAAACTCAGTGACGGAGGAGACTGGTAAATATTGTGATGTTCCGTGCTGCAGTCACCGATTTTTGACGTCATCGTTGTGTGCCGCGTTAAGAGTGACGCAAAAGACCGTTTGAAATCCGATTTGAGCAGCCAGTGCGTCCAGACTGAGACGCATCTGAAAAAATCTGATTTAAATCGCATTTGAAACCACTTCCCGATGTGGTTTGAATCAGATTCTGAAAAATCAGATTTCATGTGGTTTTTTGCTGTCCAGACTATCAAAATTCATCTGGATACAATCTGGATATGCAAAAAATTGGATTTTTAGTGGCAGTCTGAACATAGCCTAATTGACCGTTCGCTAAGCTCCACCCCACTTGGTTACGGTTGCTCGCTCTGACAAGCTCTGCAGAACTCCCCACTGGAATGAATGGGAGATTTATATTTTTTGGCAAAATATTCTCATCAACGGAATGGATGAATTTTTCACTGGGCTGGTGTGAAGAGTGACATTGTAATGCATATTTATCTGAAGTTTTTTGTAAGAGAAATTGTTAAATTACACCTTAATTTGATTAAAAACTGTGGAGACTGTGAATCAGAATCAAGGCAAACGATTATTACAGTCACTTGAAAAGAGAAAAACTTCATTTAATAGCGATTACACATCTAATAACATTATCTTAAGGGAACAGAGCTGTTCATAACGTCTCATAACACACTCATTTTGATGCTGTGAACTGTTTATTTACTGTGACTTGAATCAATACATAAATGAATTAAAGTTCAGTTATAGCTTCAATTTACATTGGAGCAAATGTAGGTTGTTGCAGATGTTATTTGTTCATTTGGGATTAATCATCTCCAGATTTATTTAAAGATTATTTTAAAAACAAGAAAGAAAAACACTGCAGGTATCCTCTCTGGGTATCTCGTTTCACTATTACAAACTTTTTAACTTATTTTGATAAAATCCTGCTTAAATGTACTCAAACACACATTACTTCCATAGGCTGTCATTGGAAAATAGCAAAGGCATGTCAGAGTAATGGCGGCAGGGCAATAGATGCTAAGACAGGATTGGTCAGAAGCGCTTTTAAGGTGGGGCTTAGGGAAGGGTCCTTTCACTAAGCCCCACCTTAAGAGTTTCTGACCAATCCAATTTTATCAACTGATGCTCTGCCGCCATTTCTAGGGGTGTTCGAGTTTTTTGGAGTCGACTCCGATGGAGTCGATGGAATCAGCCATCACCAGGGGTGGCCATTAGTGGGCAGTGCCTTTCCAAGTGACATATTTTTACCCCCCAAAATTGCTTGTCAGGCATGAGCAGAAAATCAAAGGAAATATAAAAATCATTGTTAATATTTACTTGTATATAGCTCACTCAGTCCACTACTTACCGCTCCATGATAAAGTTGAAGTTTTTCTGTAACTACTGGTCAGTTTCTCTTACCTGTATACATACCCTAACTGTTAATGGGGTGGGAGAAGCTTACTTTAGTCCAGATGGCTTCTACGCCGATGGAAAATCAAATCACGGATATTTTTGCTCAATTCACTTCAATATTTATCAATAGGAATAGTATGGAGATGCAATAAAATAAGAAAATAATGAATATGGACCATTGTTTTTAAATGGAACTTACAGTATGGTATGTAAAATCGCTAAAATTAATTTAGTGTATGGTGAAAATGTAAAAACTTCAGCTTTTTAAACTCAACAGTCTCAAACTCAACCTCAATTAAATAGCAGTAGGTTTAACTAAGATATTTTGTGTGGTCAGGGCTGTTTCTAGGCATATGCCAACTAGGCTCTTTTGGAGTCGACTCCCCATCACTATTTCTCTGACAAGCGTTTGCTGTTTTATGATGAGAGCCTATGGCAATAATGTTTGATTTTATTGTTCTGATCCAAAAAAATGTAAAAACATTGTTGCTGGGTTACTTGTAGTGACACAAGGTACAGTACCCAGAGAGGAGACTTAAAGCTAACCACCAAATGTTAATTCATTTACATATTGACTTAGTAAAGATGATAGTAAATAAAGAGTTCACAGCATCAAAGTAAGTCTGTTATGAGATGCTATAAGCACTACTTTTCACTTACACTAATGTTATTAGGTTTGTAATTGCTATCAAACGATCCTTTTTTCCGTTTATGTGACTGTGATGATCGTTTGCCTCAATCCTGATTCACAGTCTCCACAATTTACTGTCTCTTTAAATTACTGTGTAATTTAACAATTTATTTGACAAAAAAACATCAAATAATATGCTACACAATGTCATTCTTCATTCCAGCCCACGTAATAATATTATCCATTCAGTTTATGAGAATGTTTTCCCAAAAAAACGAGCAGTTCGTGGCAATCTCCCATTCATTCCGATGGGGAGTTCTGCAAAGCTTGTCAGAGCAAGCAACCGTAACCAAGGGCGGGGGCGGAGCTTAGCAAAAGGTCAATTAGTTGTTTTAATTCATATAACTAATTAATTTTCTTTCTTGTCAGTTTGACTCAGGAAAGTTTAAAAACAAAACTCAGCCAGTTTGAGTGTCACTTCACATGGAAACTTGAAAAGGAAGATCTAGACTTAAATAATCTCCTTAGTAGGCTAAAGGAACAGGTTGAGCTGGAACTAGGGAGGGAGCAAGGAGTTGCACAAACCCACAACTCTTTAGGATATGTGAAATTCCTTTGCGGGCTTAAAGAAGAGGCCCTTAGCCACCTTTTGAGATCTGAGGAACTCGTTAAAGAAAGCCTAAAGCACAACTGTGACAAGATACTCATTGTTACCTATGGAAATTTTGTCTGGTTAAACTACCACATGAAGAACTACACAGAGTGTGAAAGTTACCTGCAGAGACTTCAGAAGATAAATGAAAAATCCCCAACTGAGTCTTCATCTGATCCAGAGGTGCTTGGTGAGAAAGGATGGACCTTTATTAAATTCTCTTGCAAATATTATGAAAGAGCAAAAGAAGTTTTCAAGAAGGCTCTAGAGCTGGAACTAGACCATGGCGAGTGGAATGCTGGTTATGCCATCGCTCTGTATCGCAAACTTGAAACTGGGACATCTTGTACAGTGGATTCATCTGCAGTAAAGCAGCTGAGAAAGGCCATTGACATAAATCCAGATAATGATGTCTTACAAGTACTTCTAGGATTGAAACTATTGTTATGTTCCAAGAAATTTATGAAAGAGTCTGAGAAATTGGTGGAAGCAGCTTTGAATGGATCTCCAGAAAATCCACAAGTCATGAGATATGTTGGGATATTCCTCAGGGACCAAGGATCTATAGACAAGTCTATTGCACTGCTGAAGAAAGCACTTGAAAGCTCACCAAATTCATGTTTCATACATCATCGTTAGCATTGTGCTACAAGATCAAGAAAATCAATTTACAGAAAGAAAGACGTGACACTGGGGTAGTAGATGAGGCTTGCGATAAAAGTGTCTACCATTTGGAAAAACCAACTTCCCTAAAAGCTTCTTTTATTATTGCAACGAGTGAGCTGGCACTTCAGTATGCAGAGAGAGGTGATCTGTTCATGGCAGAGGAACTTTTTGAAACAACATTTAATATGGCAACTGAAAAAAAAATGAACATCTGCATGTAGTGCTTCACCACTATGGTCAGTTCCAGCAGTACAGTACCAGACGTGAGGATTTAGCAATCCAGCACTACAAGGAGTGTTTGGCAATACGTCCACATACTGGTGAGGGGATTAGAAGTGCTCAGAAACTGAAGAAGACTGCCCAAAGACGCATAAAGGATGACCCAAATGATTGGAAGGCCCATGGGATACTAGCATTCATTTTTCAAGAAAAGGGTGAAATGTGGCAGGACAGCGAATGTTATGCGAAAGCATCAAGCAATGAAGAGGGTGGTGAATACCGCAATAATCTTGATGAGCTCTTGTCAGTAATATAGTTGGCTTAACCTTCTATAAGGATGCAAAATTATGTAGTGAGAAAATTTCTTTATAACCAGTGACAATTGTTATTTATGAAATGTTACATGTTTCCCACCTTTTTAAACATTTGGCTGATGCTTTTATCCAAAGCAACTTACAGTGCCCTGATTACAGGGACAATCCCCCTGGAGCAACCTGGAGTTAAGTGCCTTGCTCAAGGACACAATGGTGGTGGCTGTGGGGATTGAACCAACAACCTTCTGCTTACTAGTTCAGTGCTTTAGTCCACTACACCACCACCATTCCAATACAGATCTGTTTGTGTTATTGCATTGTTAAATTTATAGAATATTGTGTTATTGTTAAATTAAAAACTATTACAATCCATTTAATTGAGCAGTGGCAGTCCTGATTCACAAGGTGCCTCAGTAAGTCCAGATTTGAACCTCCTCTCATCCCACTCCATAAAAAAGACAGCTCACAAAAAAAGTAGGTAATTACATTGAAGCTATTAAAGGAAGAAAACATTTTAATAATATAACTCAAATGATAAGCCAAATATTTCTACTATAAATTCACTATACATTATGTGGAATTTATCTGGCACAGAAACAATGACCGTCTCAATTACAGAGACATTTAATAAATAGGGTGGCAACATTAAATTGAACGACTGAGTTCATACTAAACTGAACATAAATTAATACATCTAATAAAACAATTTTATATTTAACTGAGTCGAAAACATAGAGTTGAAGAGCAACAATAACCAGGGGCGGACTGGCCATAGGGAGAATTGGAAGTTTTGGGCTGTTTTTCATTTCAAACCCAGGGCTGATTTCTCTTCCCAGTCCACCCCTGACAGTGACTATTTGCATTAGGTGTAAATTGCACCTGTCTGCGAAACAGGGAATGCTGACTTTATGTCCTGTTTAGAACTTTAAATTTTTGGACCCCTTTAACTTACATTGTATGGACAAAAAAACAAGTATCAAATTATTTCCAAGAAAAAAAGTCATATGAGTTTGAGATGGCTTGAGGGTGAGTAAATGATGAGAGAATTATAATTTTTGGGTGAACTTTTCCTTTAAATATTAAATTAAGATCTGAGAAGTTCAAATTTAGATTCTAAACTCCAAGGTTACTAAACAGATAAGATAGGATCTATAGTTGGATGTTTCTTTAATAGAGCCCCAGAAGATTGCTATTTTGACAATATAATAATAATGCCATTCCAAGTCACTACCATGTAGTGCATAGTAGTTCTTATCTCTAGGTAGTGATACATTTAAATAAAATTGATTTAAATAATTCAACAAACTCAAACATCTGCAGAGAGGCATATTTTTGTAGTACTGTAGACTACAAAAAAGTCCTATAAAACAAAGCTCCCTATACAGGTGTATGTATTTTAATTTAATGCTTGTGTTAAAAAATGTATGCAATATTTTCCTTTGTCTAGTTGTAGTGAGCGTGCTATCCTTTTTGTTACATGTAAAAGTTCAAATTGAACATTACCAACATTTATAAGAACTAATAAAATCTGTAAAATACTTCATTAAAATGTACAGTACTAGTATAGTATTCTTTAATACAATGGCAGGTGCACAGGTAAATGAACAAGTATCAATCATTTTTGTTTTTGCTTGTTTAACTTCATAAACTGATCATGTTGCTTGACACACTTAAGTTGATGTTATAGAATTTATAGGCATTAGAAAACTTTATTTTACTGCTTTAGTTTAAGACAACACATGTCTACCTGATGTGGCAGAAAAAAGGCAATAAATAAAAAACCTCTTTGCTGATGTTATTAGATCAAATATAATGTACAGTTAGCCAAGGGAAAGATTACAGAGGTTCCTCCTTTTATATTTACAAATAACATTTTCGAGCTGTCAAGATCCTTTTGGAGATACAAAGAACTCTTTTTTTTTTTTTAATTGGTACTGGTACCACTCATGGACATAAGATGCTTATACACGTATATGTACATATTATTTTTGAGCAATAATTTCACACAACAAACCATTTGCAGATTAGGGGTGGATTTGCTTTCCATCCAACCCAGGCTGCTCAGAAGTCTAGGGATCAACACTGCCCTCTCCTGACTTGAAACAGAACTTACTCCAACTTGAGTTACAATTCCGTAATTCTGTGGTCCACAAGAAAACAGACATATTTACAAAAGGAAAACACACTCCTTGTTGATACATGAGGTATGAGAAACATGGAGAAAATACTTAAAAATAAATCTTGATGCAGTGTGCATCAGCTTAGCTACTCCTTTGTAAAACTTGCCATTCTAGATGAGAATGAAATGCTTTTAAAAGAGAAACAGTAAAAAGGCACAAACATTTTTACACACAAACAGTTTTTGCTGTTAATTAAACAGCAAAAACGCCCCTGTCCAATGCTACAAAGTGGCTGGGATAATTATCATCAAGTCTTTATTTTTTGGAGTATAATAGTCCACTTGTTTGCCTTTACATGGCTCCAATTTTGGGTCTTTGCTCAGGCTGTTCTTATGGTTTCTCTGGCAATAGCGAATGATGGCGACTGAGAACAGCAGGAGAGAACTGGCAATCAGGGCAAAGCCACTCAGAAAGAATGTCGCTGTGTAAGTCCCTGTGGTGTCTACCAACCAACCTAAGAAACAAAATCCCCAAATTACATGATTACCTCACAGAGTTGATTACATTTTGTCATATGAATGCAGTCTTTGTAGTACAGACTATCAGTTTTTCAGTGTGGTGAAAAGGTTTGATTGGTTAATGTGTCTCTTTATATTAATTGTTAACGTCTCTTTCCTGTGAAACCATGTAATGGCCTACTTTTATAATGCACATGTCACGTAAAAGTGAAAACTGTGGCAAATGGTTCTTTATTAAAAGTATAGTCTGGGTTATTCTTAAACCATTGTCTATGTACCGCATTTTTGGCATGCCGTGAATTACCATACAGACAATATTTTCTACTTGTCTCTGTGTATAAATAAACAGCTTTGCACTTGTAATGAAACTAATTCATCTACAATTGATTTAAAAAAATTATTTTCACAAAGTTAGTCTCAGAATTGTGTGGTTCTCACCTCCAATGGGTGGACTGACCAGATAGGGAACAGCATGAAGGAAGTAAACAATCCCAAGAGCTGAAGAAAGGTAAGTTGACCCTACAACATCTGATGTCACCACAGGAATAAGGGTAACATAGGCTCCATCAAAGTACCCGTAGAGCACAGAAAAGGGGACCAGCAAGATAAATGTGCGTAAGAGTGGGGTAAACAGACAACATAGTCCCTCCATTCCCACTGCAAACATGTAGCATATATTCCTATACTTCTTCAGGCATCTAGAAGAGATACAGAAAGGGTTAGTCAGCATAATCAGAAACACTATCGACATTCTTTGTGTTTTCTTAAAACCTGAATAGTTTTTTAGATTTTTGACCTCTCTGGGGGAAAAACCATGACAAGTACAAACTTGTAAATTAACACCCATAAAATTGAATGTTTTCTATTCTCATTCTAATATTATAATTAACAATATTCTAATAAACAATATTGTTTATTACAATATTGGTGCTTACATAAAAAAATAAACAAATAAAATAAAAAAAAATCAGTTCATTTGTCTTGTTTTACCAGTAACCAAGATGTATTTACAAGACATTAACCCTTGTTTTTAGTGAAACCAAAATTTGTAATATTCATGCTTAAAACAAGAAAAACCTATTTGCTAATGAGGATAGAAAAATAAACTTATTTTGCCATTGAATTCTTTTTCTTATTCCTAGCCCACTGGCAAATCGTTTTTTCTTGTTTTAAGTAAAAGCCTCAATTTTTTTTATTTATTTTTTTTTATTTCTCCGGGTTCAATACAAGTTAAGCTCAATCAACAGCATTTGTGGCATAATGCTGATTACCACAAAAAAATTATTTCAACTCCTCCCTCCTTTAAAAAAGCAAACACTGAGGTTACAGACTAGCCACGTTTACATGCAACCAAATAATCCGTCTTGAATCGGACTGATAGCTCAATCGGATTGAAAAGCCTTCACATAAACACAAACAATTATCCAATTGAGCTGGATCTGAATTAAATTTCCATCCGATTGAAGGGGGTGGTGTTGACTTAAAATAATCAGATTAAAAGAAAAATATTAGCCATGTAAACATTTGATTCCGACTAATTTCCGCTCATGTGCAGAGATGTGGTGCATATGTATGTTTACAGTGCCGCCTGCAGCTGTATGTGTGCGTGCCATGAGCGCTCCGATTGACCTGAGAAACATTTGCTCTCAGAATATTTCACCAATCATGAAATGTGTCCCGTATTTTTGTTGGCTGTATAAAGTAACTACCAATGTCCAATTTGCGAATTAATAATTCATTTGAGTCGGTTCTTTTCAGTGAACTGGCCAAACGGGCTTGCAAAACGGTCTGAATCGATTCGTGATTCAGTACAGTTCGTTCAAAGCGCTCGCTGAATCATTTGGAGCAGTTTCTCACACAGTAAAACAGTGTCGGGATATTTACGAATACAGCGCTGGAGACAGTGTAAATTTACCTACAGTCAACTAAAACAAAAGGCTGACTTTTTGAGAGGTGTCTTTGAGAAACTAGCTAGTGATGTGTCATGTGAATAAGGGGCTGTTCAAACTGAACGTGTTCGTGCGCCCGCTCGCGCTGTTTTTCAATCGTTTTCCATGTAAACATTCGCTAGATGGATGTCTTTTGACAACTGTGTCACGTTTCACTGTGTTTTTAGCATTTCTAACGGGAGCGATGCATTTTTAGACGCCATGTCAAGTTATAAAGAAATTCAACTGATAAAAATGCATCTCGAGACACCTGCGTTCTGCTCTATTTGTTTTTGTACGTTTTGCTTTTTTTTTTTTTTGGATCGAGAACGCGTTTGTTCTGAATGGTTACTGGAAGAAATGCTTTTAGCCAGTAGTTACATGAATGCTACTCATAAAATAATTAGCAATTCAGCAAATGAGCTCAACCTTGCTAACCAGGGGTGGACTGGCCATCGGGAGAACCGAGACTTTTACCGGTGGGCCGGCCGCAAAACGGGGCCTAATGGGCCGCGATAAGCTTAAATGGGCCACCGCGTTATGCAGAAGGGGCCACAAAACGGCGCTGTGATATGCCGAAGGGGGCAGCAATATGCAGACAACTTCTGGGCCAGATTCCCCGCCCCCCCGAGCTGACCGCACAATTGCACAGATACTTACCCGCAATGCTTTAAGTCGAACCCGGTAATACACAATTCACAATGCACAATTCCAGGCACAGAACAGAGAACGCGTTTGTTCTGAATGGTTACTGGAAGAAATGCTTTTAGCCAATAGTTACATGAATGCTACTCACACTCGATGATGCTTCTCTCAAA